>NC_042629.1:46559679-46860123 GCF_901001135.1 Rhinatrema bivittatum
GTGACAACTGGCAAAAAAACCCCTGCAGATTTCTCCATGAATCTGCAGGCAATGCATGTCTGGTTGTGGGCAGTCTGCATTTAAAGGGGGAAAAAAGGCTGTCTGAAGGTACCTGCAGAGAGTTAGATTTCCATTGGGAATCCGATCTTCTTGTATCTTTCAGCAAAGAGAGATGCTTTGATGCTAGAAAAGAGGCAACTCATGCTTTCCTACCATAGATTAACAAAAAGCCATGCTGCATCCCTTCCATCAGCTCAAATTTAATGAATTGTTTTATCAATCACAGTTAATTGACAAGTTCTCAGGCAGTGAAGGGTGGACTGAATGCTCTGCCAGTTTGGAAGGGCAATAAGTTTGTGTTTACATCATAAACTGGGATTGAAAATGGTATGGAATGCTCATGTTTGAACTAATTACATGGAGAAATACCCAGAAAAAAGCTCCCAGTGTAAAGAAACTGCCTATATTTTTTATCATTTCTATTTTATAAACCATTTTCAATAACAATAATCATCTCCATGTTGCACTTTTCTTTTTATTCAATAACCAAAGAAAGAACTTCTCAGCCATTGCCTGCTAGGAAATGCCCTAGCAATCATCCTTGCTTAAGTCTGTTGGTGATGTTGTTGTAGTGTAGTCAGGGCTGCTGTGGCCTCGAAAATCGTCCAGGCCTCCTGCTGTATCTTGGGACCTCAACGTGGTGTTAGCTCAGCTGATGAAAGCTCTTTTTGAGTCGCTGCATGCCTGTAATCTGAAATACCTGTCCTGGAAGGTCATATTTTTGGTGGCGGTCACTTCAGCATGCAGTCAGCAAGCTCCAGGCCTTGGTGACTTATCCACCTTACACTAATTTTTTTCACAATAGGGTGGTCTTGCATATGCACCCTAAGTTCCTGCCTAAAGAGGTGATGGGATTTCCATTTTAATCAATCATCCTTACCATATTCTTTCTCAGGCCCCATTTGCACCAAGGTGAACGAGCACTGCACAATTTGGATTGCAAATGAACCTTAGCCTTCTATCTGGGGCAGACAGAAGCCCACAGACAGTCCACCCAATGTTTTGTTTCTTTTGATAAGAATAGGTTGGGCGTGGGCGTTGCCAAACAGACACTATCCAATTGGCTAACAGATTGCATCTCCTTCTGTAATGTCCAGGCGGGAGTGCATCATGAGGGCCATATCAAGGCTCATTCTGTTAGAGCCATGGCAGCATCAGTGGCTCACTTGCAAGCAGTTCCCGTGGAGGAGATCTGCAAGGCTGTGACTTGGAGTTTTCTCCCCACATTCACATCTCATTACAGTCTAGATAGGGATGGCTGACATGACTGTAGGTTTGACTAATCTCTCCTTTGGAACCTGCTTGATGTGTAGAACCCAACTCTCCCACCTAGGGCCCATTGTTTGCGTTCAGGCTGTCTCCCCCTCTGTTACCAACAGCACCTGTGTTGTTGTGCCCATTGGCACCTGGTTAAGTATCTGTTGTCCCCTTTTGTGTTGGGGAGCAGCCTGTAGCTAGGGATTCACCCAAGTATGAGGACTACCATCCTGCTTGTCCTTGGAGAAAACAGAGTTGCTTACCTGTAACAGGTGTTCTTCAAGGACAGCAGTCCTCAGAAACCCACTGCCATCCCACAGAGTTGGGTTTCTCCTATTTTTTATTTTATCATAATTCTTTGTTACAAGACTGAAGAGGGATCCTATGTGAATGCATGGGCATGTTCAGTGTGCCTAGTCAATGTTCTAGAAACTGTGACATAAGTTTTCGGCATCAGGGCTCCAACTGATGATGTCACCCATTTGTGAGGACTAACATCCTGCTGTCCTCGGAGAATACTGTTACAGGTAATCAACTCTGCTTTCTCCTTTTATGTTGTGCATGGAAAGGATTAATGATAAGAGTTGCAGTGATCCCCAGTTAAAGGGCAATGATAAAAAATGGTATTCCGCTAGGAAGGAGACTGGAATAATTTCGTAAATAAGAAGCTAGCATTACTCCTGCTTGGAGTAACGTCTTTCTTATTCTTTTACAGTAGTGTATGCACATCTTCAGCTGCAATTACTGTTTCAGCTAATTCTGATTTTGGAATGGACTGAAAACATCTCTTCTCATGCCCCATTCCAATATGGATATGCACAGAAACAAATTTCATTTCTATTCATGTTTTCATTCGGTTTGGGTTTGGTTTTTTTTGTGTAAGGTTTAATTTGGTTTGGTTTGTCTGCACAGTGTCTAATATATATATTAAAACATTTTTTTTAATGTATTTGCACACTGCTCAAGTAAGTGCAACCAAATTTGGCAGGGGATACCTTTTCATCCAGAGGAAAGTCATAATCCGCTTTTCGACCCAAAATATCCAGTCTCCTCTCCCACTATCGGACCTTACTATGTCTATGGAAGCAGGAGTCCTGCTTTGCAACTACCTAGGATTTACTCCTTTGATTTTTTATATCCTCTTTTCCTTTCTGTCAAGCCCAGTCATTGCAGCATCAATCCTTCAACCATAGGCCACGCTCCACGGCTCCCTGAAAATCCAATATGCATGCACCCTGAATCTGACCATTAAGTATCACATGGGGTGATGCCTCCATATGGGTTAATTTTGCATTCCTTGACAGGAGTGAACGAAGCCTTAGGGGAGGCTTCAATTGAAGCAGGCCCCGTATAAAATGTACAAATTATAGGCTGTACAGAAATGGGCGCACCATCTACATCTTGGTCATATGCACCAATTGCATCAAGATGTACTCTAATGGAGTTGGGTTTTAAGCCAGCTTCCGATAGGTGTAGAAGGCAATTAAGCAGTTTTTGTGAGGGGGAATGGCAAATAATGCCTCTGTGCAATTCTGGTCTCCGCATCTCAAAAAACATTTAGTTGCACTGGAGAAAGTGCAGAGAAGGGCGATCAAAATGATAAGTGGCATGGAACGGCTGCCCTATGAGGAAAGGCTAAGGAAGTTAGGGCTGTTCAGTCTGGAGAAGAAACAACTGAGGGGGGGATATGATAGAGGTCTACAAAATCATGAAAGGACTCAAACAAGTTAATGTAATTTGGTTATTCTCTCAGATAATAGAAGGACCAAGGTGCACTCCATGAAGTTAGCAAGTAGCTCATTTAAAACCAATCAAAGAAAATTCTTTTTCACTCAGTGCATAGTTAAGCTCTGGAATTGGTTACAGCAGTTAGTGTAACAGGGTTTAAACAAGGTTTGTATAAGTTCCTAGAGGAAAAAATCCATAAACTGTTATTAATTAATAAGCAATAGTAGCTTGAGATTTATTTAATGTTTAGGTACTTGTGACTTGGATTGGCCACTATTGGAAACAGGATACTGAGCTTGACTGGTCTGACCTAGTATGGCATCCTTAGATTTTTTTCTGCATTGTCAAGAAAGTTGGTGACTGACCTGGCTATAACAATCTACATCCGTGAGGCCATCTAATATCAAACTCTTATCGAAACTTCTGAATAAACCTGGTCTACTTTTTGAGTAGAGGGAAGCCCTCTGCAAGTATCTGCCTCCTTTCTGCTACCTTAACTCCTTTTGTGCAGGTTTCATCTATGCTCATAGCATTCCTTAACCTGTCAGATCTGAAATAAAAATGTATTTGTATAGGCAATTCAGTGCAATTTCACCTGCTTGGGTGGAGCTGTGATGATTCCATGGGAGCGGCCAGGGGGTAGTTGCTCATTGACCTGCTCATGTTGTTTGATCTGATTTTTTTATTTAAAGAATTTATAGAACTGTAGAGAGTGTTAGCTCCTGGAAGCTAGGCAAGAAATGTCAACAAAAAGATAATCACCTTATAGAATATTTATTGACCTTTATTTCTGCACTATTAAAAGGTGGTAAACAAAGCTCAGACAGGTTCAGTCGCCCATCATGCTCAACTCTTTCCTAATCTGTTTCTGATAATCCTTTGGTGAGCTCTTTATATTACAATTGCTCAACTGATTATGTCTTCTTGGTCACAGACAGCAACTTGCTGCATACCAGAGGTTTTGAAGACAAACCTGACTCTACCGCCATTAAACAAAGTGGTGGAGTAGCCTAATGGTTAAAGTGGCTGGCTACAGACCAGGGCTCAACTCCCACTATTGCTCCTTGTGACCTTTGCCCTCAGGTACAAACTTAGATTGTAAGCCCTCTGGGGATAGGGAAATACCTACAGCACCTGAATATAATCTGCTGGGAAGTGCCAAAAAGCAGAATATAAACATCTAAATAAAGAAGCATTTATAGAGCACTACAAGGTGCATGCAGTGCTATACAAAGAAGAGTCAGGCATGAGCAACACCGCTCTCTTATCCTTCTTACATATGTACTCAACCATGGCCGAAGAGCTCCCAAGTGGTCCAGCTTACAGACACATTGGGCCAGTCATGGTGTTTTGAACCTTGGGTGTAGGTTAAAAAATCAAGCAAACAAAACAGGAATAACCAAAAATCTCCTAGCAGAAACTGCATCTCACGGCAGCTCTGAGGATGGAGGAAGGAGACCAAAGAGTAGGGACAGAGTGACCGCAATTTCAGATATAATTCAGAGCTGGGTACACAGAATTTAAAAATATAAAATAGTATAAAACAGAAGAAAAGGCCATCCTACAGTAAGCAACCCAGGTGAAGAAGTGAAGAAAGCATGCATGAGTGTTTACACCAAAATGCTAGGTATACGTTTATTTAGCCATGAAATGAACAGTAGAGGTAGAGAACAAGTAATAAAAGTATAAAACCTTTGTTGCATTAGAACTGTAAAACAATATTATTACTTCCATGACGCACATATCAGACAATGTCTAACTGTAAAAAGGCTTCTGTAAAGGAAGCAACAGTCTGAAAATAATGCAGTACTTCCCTCATCTACCAGACTCCTCTCCTCTCAATTATAAAAGTATTGTTCAGTGCAGGAGAGTGTCTCCACACAAGCAGCATCTCTGGCTGAAATGAGCTTTAGCTTATTTTTGTGTAATTGCTGAGAGCAGAAGGGATGAGAATGAATCTGTGCCTACACAGGGTGGGTTGATAGATAGGTATTTGTGTTATGTGAATGGGTAGCAATTAATTGCAAGGCGACTCGGCAGCGCTAAAGCACATTCTGTGGGAATCGTGTGGGATCCTGACTCAATGTAAGTCTTTCATAGCTATGATAGCACAGCCCACACACTGCTGTCAATCTTCTTTCCAGGTAAAGTGCATGTAAGCATGGATGTATGGAAGCCTTTTCTTTTTTCCATCCTCCTTTCCCATGTCCAGCTCGCTTTTCCCAGCGTTTTCTTAGTCCTAGGACTGCCTACTGTCCATACTTTTGCTTGCTGCTAGTGACTTTCTCCTTCCTTTTTCTCCACATCAACCTAGGATCAGTCCTTTGTCCCTAAGTTAATAGATGTATGTTCTGATAGAGATACATGACCAGCAGCTGTTGCACAGATTAAAAGGATAAACTCATCTGCAAGGACAAGATGACATTTGTATTCAAACAAGAAATGAGAAAGGATTGGGAGTGTATTATTCCAAAGCAAAGTATTAATAAAGCCTTCTCTAGTAGACTGGATAATTTGCTACAGGTAGAGCAGCAATGTGCTGGAAGGCTTCAGGAAGCTACTTGTTAAATTATTTTGTAGAGATCCTTTGTCCCTGCTAAAGAGTCATAACCTTGGTAAAGAGTACAAGGTATTCTTTAGCATACAGAATGTTCTAGCTGGAGAGGAAAATGGTGTGGCTGAGTTCTGCCAGTAGGTGGCAGAGTAGAACCTTACTGAAGAAATGTGGAGTTTGTAGTCTTTCCCTTGGTGGGGGAATGAACTATTTTGGAATAGTTCCTGTTTTCCCACTAGAGAGAGAGAGAGCTTTTCAGGCCCTGAGCCTGCAGTCCTGGAGAGAGGATGCAGTTTGGGGTTGAGTCTCTAAGAGGAAGAGGAACCATGAGCTGTGTTCCAGTGGGGAAAACTTGGTGTATGAATGGGATTTCGTGGAGAAAGGAATCCTGGGACCTAATGAGAAGGGAGCTAATCCTAAATCTGGACTTCCAATAAATGAGAGTCAAAGATTGAACTTTAAGAAAGAAAAGTGATTTCTAATGCAGCTTTTAAAGAAGGGCAAGCAATACAACTCTGACATCCCTGATCCCCTGCAGAGAAGAACAGAATTGTCTTTTCTGTGTTCATGTGAGAGGAAAGACTGAATCATTTTTTGCCTGCTTATCAATTCACACCATCAACCTGCTCTGTGCCAGTCACAGCAATGAGAGTAATGGAACTGGATTGTGGAACTATTGCAAGAAGTAGATGTTCTTAAAGATGCAGTTTGTATTGTTGAGATCTTACTTTTGGAGTTAGAGCTTTCCAGAGATTATTTTTTTCAGTGCGATTTGAATGATTCATGCCCTCTACCTACATTGTATCCGGAGGCAAACACCCCGGGATATGTGTTCAGCGGTGCTACGTTAGTTCTGGTAAAATCCCATACCTCTTCTTCACTGCCAGGCTTTATTTCATTAGGTACCACAAACGGATTCTAGCCATGGTCTGAACATTTTGGTACCGTAGCTGGCAGAACCCGATTGCTCCCTGCATGGTGGATGGATGGATTGGCCGGCTAATTTGCATTAATAGTGAAGCAACCCAGGAAGCCCTACATCTCAAAGTCAGGTTAAAAAAAAATGATCTAGCTCTGGAGAAATGTAACTGGGATGTCCATCTGGGCATCTCTGGAGGAGGGGGGAGGGGAGATTATGACTGCATGGCCTTTTTCTTTCCTCTTTATATCAGTTCTTTTGTGAGAGAGGTATTTCTCACCCAAGTTTTATAGAATCTGCATTGAAATCTGCGAATTGTGCTGGATAGCCCAAAGAGCCTGGGTAAAATCAGAATCGAAGTAGACTTTTCATTATCTTTCATTTTACTGTCTTGGGCTACGTACTTTAACAAGTTGTTTTCATTTATCGAAGTGCTTAAAATGGCAAACGCAAGCATATACTTAATAAAATGAAAGGCACAAAGGGGCCATAATCTGAGGTTGAAAGACGGCAGGACTCAGGAGTAATCTGAGGAAGCATTTCTTCACATAAAGAGCGGGGGATGCCATGGGACAAGCTTTTCCCAGTGGAGGAGGTTAGGGCAAAGTGAAAAGGGAAATCAGAAAAGCATGGGATTAGTGGCAGGAACTCAAACAGAGGCTGCAGGTAGAGAAGGAGAGCAGACTAAGCAGGCTTTATCTCCGATCCATTTTTTGTGTTTCTAAATGGTTCTTTAAAATTATCTTTCTAAATTGTATTTTTTTAAATTAATTTTTGGATTTATTACCTACCTTTTTGAATAAGAAAGTCACCCAAGGCGGGGTATAACATATTAGTAAGGCAGCATACTATATATATGTATGTAGTAAAGCACTATAGATAGATTGCATAACCCTAAATTGCTTATACTACTTTCAAACAAATTTTTCAAATAAAAATCCTTTTATTACATTTCTTATAAATATATTGCACATGCTATTAGACCATCACCCCTATTAAAAACCATTCATACCAATCATACTGCACCATATTGCAACAACAATGCTCTTCTAGTTTCCTGTGCTGGTGTTGCTCCAGAGTAGCTGCTTTTTTGGGTTAGTAACCAACCCAGTTTGATTTAAAAAACACTTTTCTGGCAAGAGGAAGCTCAACTAGGGTTTTTTTTTCCCCCTCCCTGTGACAGTCAACAGATATCATATGT
The DNA here is from genome assembly GCF_901001135.1 of Rhinatrema bivittatum. Lineage (NCBI taxonomy): Eukaryota > Metazoa > Chordata > Amphibia > Gymnophiona > Rhinatrematidae > Rhinatrema > Rhinatrema bivittatum. The sequence goes on from NC_042629.1 coordinate 46,567,399, forward strand.
TACACAAATTCTGCTACAAGCATTTTAAAGCCAGAGAGAGAAAGAATCATAGCTTTATTGCAGGAATCTCTGCTCTAGAACTGCACGCCATGAAAAATGGTGGTAAATGGAACCTACTCTGTGGAAAGAAGGGTGATAAGTGGAGTGTCTCAAGGACTGGTTCTGTACAATATCTTTTTGAGAAACATAGCAGAAGGGTAAGGAGGACACTAAGATCTGGAACAGAGTGGACACGCATGAAGGAGCAGAGAGAATGAAGAGTGATCTAAGAAGGCTTGAGGAATGATTGAAGGTTTGGCAGCTGGGATTCAATGCCAAGAAACACAGTCATGCATTTGGGGTGCAGAAAGCCAAAGGAGCTCTATGTGATGAGGGCAAAAGACTGATGTGCACAGACTGAGAAAAAGACCTTGGGATAATAGTGTCGGATGGCGGCGAAGCAATGTAATAAGAAGAATGCTGGGCTTCACAGAGAGGGGCATAATCATTAGGAACAAAGAGATGATAATTCCCCTGTACAGGTCCCTGGTGAGGCCTCACCTGGAATACTATGTTCACTTCTGGAGATCATAACTCAAAAAGGATAGAGACTGGATGGAAGCGGTCCAGAGAAAGGCAACCAAAATGGTTTGGGATCTGCACCAAAAAACGTATGAGATGAGACTGAAAAGAACTAAATATGTATACCCTGGAGGAGAGGAGAGACAGAGGAGATATGATACAGACTTTTAAATACCTGAAGAGTATTAATGATGCACAAGAATCATAGAGCTCATAATATGAGGCTCCAAGGGGGTAGACTCAGCAACATCAGGAAACATGTCTTCATGGAAAGGGTGGTGAATGCACAGAATGCCCTCCCAGAAGAGGTAGTGGGATAAACACAGAGGATCCCTAATGGCTAAAGGATGGAAATGAAGAAAAGGGATAACCAGTGTTAACCAGGTTTTACCTGTATGGAGTGTCAGTTAGTACCCTAAATAGAAGGTATGGGAGGGGGGGGGGGGAGGTGGATAACCTGCATGGAGCAGCAGTTATTATCCATAAAAAAAAGTAAGGGGAGGGAAGGAGGTATCCTGGGGGTAACCTGCACGGAGCGGCAGTTATTACTATAAAAAAACAAATCTTGCTGGGCAGACCGGATGAACCACTTGGGTCTTTTTCTGCCATCATTTGCTACCTTATTGTATGTAAGAGCTCTTCCAAGGAATCCCAGTTCGGATATTCTGCTCTCCTAATCCTGGATCCTACACAGCTCTGACAACACGCACTGAAACTCCACCGACTTGCTCATAAATTTTCTGCTACAACTACTTAGCACAAGGAAGGCAGAGAAAACATAATGGCAACGCTCATCCCTCCCTGCTGCCGCCACAAGGATCTGCATCCTGAGTGCCCACTACTGTCAAGGCGGCGCACAGAAATAATTGTGAATGATCAATGCAGGTGCACCAGCACTCCCGCTGACTCTTCTCCAAGTACTGGTAAAGCTTCCCACATGTTGTACATCCATTATAAATTTGCACTAAGCGATGAAAAAGTCTTAAAACAAAATGATACCTTGTCAGGTAGCGCTAAAACCGCGGTCAGATTAACACTTCACTATCCTGACTGGCAGCAGCATCTCCCGAGCCTCCAGCATGTACAATCCCTGCTGGGGTTTTCAGCATGTCCAGCAGATCTCCATTGGAACGCTGAAAGCTACTGAATTTGGTATGACACAGGTTGCCAAATGGCTCCTTCCACCCCCCCCCAGGATAAAAGCTGGTCTTGGTGGCTTTCTTAGGAATATTAAAACCACAAGACCATAGATGCAGTATGATAGAGCTGGGAATGGATCAACTTATCCAGGAAAAAGAGAACCAGCTGTGCAGAACTGTCGAATGCTATTATAGCATGATTTACCATAACCCCGTTCCTGCAAGTTTATACTTTTCTCTTCTCACCCTCTTCCCTGCAAGCTTCTGTCAAGATACACAAAGAGGCGCTTAAGACTGGCTGTAGGGTTGAGGGTCCAGACAAGTAACTCAAGAACAGAGTCAAATGCTCCAGGTGAGGTAATTGCTACACGTCCCATGCTTTTTGTCTTCAGCAGAGAGTTTCAGATGGGACACCAAGGACAGTCAGGAAAAAGTGACCCTTTCCAGCAGCCCTTAACCAAAGCCTGCTAAGGAAGGGCAAGTGCTATGCTTTTTGCTGCCCTGTGACACTTACTGTGCTGCCCCTGCCCCCCCATTCAGTTTCTATCCCAGGCGCATCAAAAAAAAAAAAAGCCCAGCTTCCTCCAGCAATTTATATTTTTAAAAACTGACCTCTCCCTCGGAAATCAACTTTACAGCCTTGCACACAATTAAATTGTAACACCCTTGCAAGTAAAAATATTAAAAAATACAAACTTCTGAGGCAAAAGTATCACTTACCACATGCATATTATATTTACATGTACTGCTGTGGTATCAACCAGAAAGCTCTGCGAAAGAGACACTTGGAACTCATATGAAACTAAGACATTTTATAATGCATGTTGGGTGTGGGCTTGGCCCTCAGAAAGACATGAATAAACTGAATTACCATTACAATATAGTAAATCTCCCATATCAAAACAACCCTAACTGCCAGCACTCAAACAGCGACAACCTTATTAATGAAAAGGCAACACACAAATATTATACCAGGCCCTAGAATACCAATACATCCCCTAGTAGGAAAACAGAACAAATCAGATCTCTACACAGAAACTACATACTTCGGTCACACATGCAGAATCCAGACAGGCCCTAACCAAATACAGAATAAAGAGAACAGAAAGTATAACTAGAAATGTGCGGTGAACTAATGAAAATGGAACCCTCAATAAGACAGCCTCTATATACAGAATAGAAAAACAGAAACATTACCATTCTTCATAAAACAAACAATAAAATCAAGACATATAAAACAATCATAATAGTAAAGTCATATTCATAAAAAGAATATTTCAAACCAGTTAAACAGAAAATCCCAAATTTCCCAAACACCAATAAAATATTCCAAAACAGCAGACACATCAAACACCAAGCAATATTTAAAACAAATAAGGATAAAATAATCCCTCTTGTCAGATGACCTGAGATTGTCATGGATTAATGGGGGAGAGAAGGGGAAGGCTCACATACATACACAACCTAACCAGGCTCCCATTCACACATATACATCCAAGGCAGGATCCCATTCATACACACACACACATATCCAGGCAGGCTCCCCATTCACTTACACATGCACCCATATCCCAGGTAGGCTCCCATTCACACACACAGCCAATCAGGCAGGCTCTCTCTCTCATACACATATGCAAGCAGTCTTCCTCTCTCTCACATTCACAGGCAGGCAGGCTTCTTCTCATGAATGCACACACAGACAGGCTTCCTCTCACAGAGGCAGGCAGGAAGGCTTCCTCTCTCACATACACAGGCAAGCTAGTCCATGGCCACCAGTGATGCTGCAGCCTCTCCTTTTTTTCAGCTTCCTTTTTTTTTTTTTAGCCCCAGGGACTTTCTTCTTCTCCGGCCTCTGGCAGGTTGGGCTCCGCCGACGGCCCCACAGTCTCTCCTCTTTTTCGGCCGCTGTGAGTCTCTGCTCCATCATGAGTCAAACTGGCAGTCCATCATCAGTTTACCTCCACCTGCTGCCGCCGCCCCCTCCAGGTGTGTGGCCGGATGCAAATGCATCATGCCGGGTCTGAGGGCAGGGAGCCCTCTATCTGGCAGATAAACTGACAGCTTTGTTAGGTTCCTAGATACTCCCGATTCAGCTATTCCCAGGTATTCCTGATGCGGCATTTTATTGTATTTCTTTTAATATCCTAGGATTATTTCCGGATAGCAAATCAAAGGTTACAAGACATAGCACGCAGTAGGGTTTAAGCAATTAATAACAGCACTGGCTCCTGAGAGTACATCAAGATCCACGCCTGATAACTAAGGGCTGCTGCAATCAAACTTACCATTTAACAAAAAATAACAAGTGCAGTCATAAATGAGCCCCTGATTGCAGAGAACAAATTCACCTTTATTTCCCATGCAATTTCCTTTTCTTTCTCTGACAGCTCCTGACATTAGTCCTTTGTGCATGAGACGTGCTAAAGATAAGGAGAGTATTATGCACCAAGGAATGATAGCATCCGAATGACTAATGCCTTTCAAATGATTTTTAAAACAAGGTTTAAAAAAATAAAGGGCACAAAGCTCATCCCACAGGCAGGATTGCTAATAAGCAAAACAGAAACCAGGAGGGCCTGCATGTCAATCGAGGCTTCCCAAAACCTGTCCTGGTGACCCCACAGCCTGTCTGGTTTCCCAGATCTCCACAACTAATACGAATGACAGCCAGTGCATGCACATTTGTCCCACGCAGATTCATTGTGGGGATCTGGGAAACCAGACTGGCCGCGGAGGTCATCCTGCAGGGCACCTTGCTTTAGTTCTAGAGATTCCATACTTTCTTCATACTTCACTTTTGTTAATATCCCTTCTGGGATGAGCATTGCTCTTCCTTCTGTGCCCCTGCTACTCCTTGAAAAAAGAAATGGCTGCGTAGGAGCAGGGGTGGTGGAGGACATTTGGGGCAAATGACCATGGACATTTTCTACTTGTCCTGTAAAGCATTCTCAAGAGAACCATGTGGCCACATTATGGCACAATGCCCTGGACGGAGCCTGCAGATTTCGACAGTAGGGGAGACTTCTATTGTCTAGTCTGCGCAGCTCCTGTAGGAAATGATAAAGTGAAATATACGTAAAGTGCAGAATGTTTTATTCTCTGGAGTGAGACCTCAAGGACTTGTATTGCCATCCTGTGCAGATCCCATAAAAACAACAGCTATCGACTAGGCAAACATGGAGGAAGATGTATGCATCAAAGGAAACATCTCCAGTGGTTTAGAACTTAAAACTGCAAAATGTTAACCTAATGTGATCAGGAGATATAAAACCTCCAGCGGCAGGTGGTCCACTGACTTGGTATGCTGGTCCATTATTGGTCTGAAGTGTGTTGCTAACTCTGGACATTTTTCATCCCCCCCCAATATAGAGCTGAAATTGCTAGGTTTCTATCATTCTTTGACTCAGCAGCTGATGGAGTTTTTATTTTCTTCTGTACCATGCAGAACACTCCACCCATTGCTACGGCCGGTGCTCATTTTCTGCCAGCGCACTGAGCTCATTTCCTTTTCCTCATTGCAGCTAGAGTGAAAGGTGGAGCTCACCACTGCTCTTGACCTACTACCTTTTTTTTAATTAGAAAATTACCACTGCAGAAGGCACATTTCTCATGCAACATGCTAACTTCCCCAGCAGCAGAATATGAAAACCGATTCAACCCTTGACAGGTAGCCAGTAAAAGAACTTCAAAAGTGCAGATTTTATTTGCAAGGAGCGTGCCTGCTGCATTCTAAATGAGCTGCAGTCTCCAAGGAGAACCTCTGAGTAGGCAGGCCAGCAGGGGCCTGCAGTCGTTCAAAACAAGAAAGGACAAAAGCATTGATAAACGCTTCAAGGTCAGTTGAACTAAGTATTTGACGCAACCTGGCAAGGATCCTGAGATTAAAAAAAAAAAAAAGTGATGACTTTGAGGTGACTAATGTTCAAAAGATAATTCAAAATCAAGAGCATCGTCACAGTCTTAAAGGGAACTAAACCATAGCAGTATATCATCAGCAAATGGTTGGAAGTTAGCAATAAACTAATGTATTCCCCTCTCTGGTTTAGAAATATAGAGGGTTTGGGTAGCCCTTTTCTACATTCTGGAAAAAGCTTTTTGGGATGGTTCACCTCTCCAAGGTATCTGCTGCCTCTAATACGAGTGTAACCTTGTGAGTCGTGAGTTCACTTATTGTCATGATTGGCTCAACCCTTTGTCCTCCCAAAGTAGGAAAACTGAGCAGGAGATTTCTAATCATATTATAGAAATTGTGCATTATGTCTGTAGAGTGCGGCCAGCCAGCCCGAAGCTGTGATCTATTCCACCTTCAGAATTTCTGGAACAATTATTTAATTGAGGTGCGGTCCAATGCAAACATAAGTGACAAGCAACGTTTTGGTTCCATGAAGCAGCTTCCCTGCAGGTGCATACATGGTTTAAGGGCCTCCCCGCAGGTTTGGCTGGTTAGTAATTTTACCCTGAAGCTTGGCAGATTTGGAGCCTGTCAGAGAATGCGATGAATGCCTGTGCTAAATACAAATTAGTGTGCAAGTTTGGCTCTGGTAATGTGTGTCATGGGACAGAGAGCATTTTTTTTTTTTTTTTTAAAGTGCTTTGGACAATGGAATTTTAAATACAATTATTCATCACCAACCTAACCAAGCAGTAGAACCAGCACTGGGTGTTTAGAAATTTAACATGGGCCAAAAGTACAATACTGTAAAAGTTTAGGTGCCTATCACAGACAGTGAAATAACAGAAATACTGTGACACTTGTACTGTACACCACCTGCTTGTGGATATTGTAGGGCTCTAGTGAAGAAACATCTCAGCTGGGACCAGAACCCTCAACCTTCTGATCTTGAGGCAACAGCTCTATGGCTTAGGCCTCCTACTGGGCCAAGTAGTGAATCCTTTGTTCTCTTCTCACCAATAAAACAGGCCCATTGCATGTTATATTGCCTCACTCATTTCCAGAATACCAGCCATACGACACACAGCACTTTGCCCTTTTCATTCTTATATTCAAAGTCAAATGATGGTTATTATGATGAATTATTATGTAATCTGACAAAGGTAACAGAAACTCCCAAAATTTTAAACTAATAATGTATTTTCTGAATTGTAATCTCTCATGTCAATTCTAATTAGTCTCCTAGACATCTCAACTTGCCATTTTAATGGGCATTTTATGTATGTTAGACAGTACTAAATCTTAAAGTCACGTATGTGTGTGACAAATTGTCTCTTTAAGAACTGTGCATTCCTGTTTCCAAGAGAATGGGGAACACCCGCTTTAAGGCCGAGTCCAAAAACCTGATATGAGGTATTAAACAGAAACAATTATGACCTTGGAATTTTATAACTGATCCTACTTTTTCAAAAGAATCTGCCATTAAAAAAAAAAAAAAAAAGAGATCTAGGCTGGCCCTATGATACAGCACCACCAGAGTCACACACAGAGTGTGGCTGAGGCTAAGGGAGACTGAGCAAGGGAAGATGCAAGACAGTGCAAGTATGAGGTAGGATTAAGAGACCCCCCCCACACATCAGAAGAGACTTGTGGTCTGGAAAGTGCATGTACTATATCATCCTCTCTCTTTGTCCAGTAACAGGAATCACAATCTACCAAGATTCCTGTTTTCTCAGTGCCAACGTGGCTACTGAGAGAGCAAATAAGGAGGAGGAAGAGAAGGGCAGACAGCAAGGAAGAATGAACAAGAGGGGAGGGAGTGAAAGTGAGAATGAGGAGCAGCTTTGAACTCTCCTCACAGCTGTCATCAGCCATACCACCTAGCAGTCTGCTGTGGGTGATGTGTTAACCTGGCAAGTCTTTCAGATAGGCAGGAGGCATTTTTCCACCTTCCCTTCAGGGGTGATCTCGCTGCTTCCTATCTCCAGTGGCGCAGTGTCTGTTCATTTTGGGACTGTTTGAAGAACAAAGCAAGGAAAAAAAGTTGAAAGAACAAAAACTGCAGCCACAGGAAGCTTCCCTGGGGGATTATTGAAAATCAGTATGAAAAACATTTCGCTTTTCCAGCTAGGATAAAGCAAAAAGGTTCTAGCTGCCTTTCAAAGTAATTAGCCTGTCTGTGGGAGGTAGATTAGTTTTATCTAAGGAGTCCTAAGCCTGATACCATTGGGAATTAAGCTTTCTAAAACCAAGAAACTTTCTTGAGTTGGCTTGAATCAAGCCAGTCTGCTGTTCAAGTAACAAGAGGCTTTGACTTCGCTTCCTGGTCTGGTTTCAGGGCATTTCTCTTAACTGTTGTCCTCTTTGCTATTTCCTTTTGCAAGATCTGGAGAGCCTAGATGCTAATGATAGCCTGCCATGGATACAGTCCTCACCTTTCTGACCTTGAGGCTTACTGCAGTGCTTTTCAGCTCTGCTTTTTTCCAGCCTGATATTGTTTGCAAGCTACCAATAATGAATATTCATTCGCTGTATTTGCCCTGATAAACAAAACCTGCAGTTTAACCTGAAAACTATACCTGTTTTAGGAGCCTTGAGTTGAACTGAGGACTGGAGTTGAAAATCACTGGCCTAACAACTTTCCATTCAGGTGTCCCCTTACCCCCCGGGTTCCATTTTTGATCTCTCTATGGATTTTTTTTCTGTTTATTGCAGCTCCCGTGCGCATCATTTCATTTATTCATTTATAAGAATTTGATATTCCACCTTTTTCTAAAGGTAGGCCCAAGGCGGATTATATGCTGTTCTCCTAAGCAGCTGCTGTTTCTACATTGTCAAATACCAATTACTTTAACTACTGCTACATCTGGAGTTCTTTTCCCGTTTCCAGGGCACGAACCTGAAACTTAGTCTAAATACTGTTATTTACAACAGTACAAGGGGTAAGCAGTAACTGTGGGGGAACGTCAAAGCACACTGGAATGACACGGGGGGAGATACTAATGTTTTGTAACGAAGGCCACTTCATTCCATCATTTCACGTGATCCTGGCTAACTGACTCCTGAGACTGTGAGCCCTGGAGCAGAGATGAAGTCAGCAGTTATCAGCACCATGGTTTCTACATCAACCACATGCAAGTTCAGCACTTTTATTCTGCAGGTCGGTTATCAATGCAAGTGCACATTCCTCCAGGATCCTAGTGCTGTCAGGAAGAGACAGGAAAATAAAAGTGCACAGCCAGAAGACTGGCTGAACACATTAGGCTTTTTGGAGAGATTCTTGCCAAGTATTTGTAAAACAGAGAGGTGATGAGCTTCCAAACACTAAATCCAGTGCTGCATTTATTAAGAGAAGCTACCTTCCCTCCCCTACAAAGTCTTGCATTAGAAACCCCAACCAACAGGAGATGCACATACATGGAAGGGTACCTCAAATGACAGCAATTAGCCATAATTTTATCCTCTCTGTAAATGAGGTAATTTGTTTCATTTAAACATTACGCACAAATAATCAGACAAAGCCTTGAAGCAAAATTTAACTTTGAACATATAATTTATTTGTTCAAAAACAAATCAGCCCTCTCCCAAAACACATTTTTAAAAAATCAGACTTTGAAATACAAAGTTAAAACACTTTAATTGTCTATATGAATTTATAAAAGATAAAACTATTCAGAAGCTGATACAACAGTAATAGCAACAGCAAATGTGAAATGCATTACATTATGAAATAGCTTTCAATGTAAATATTTAGCAAATCAAAGGTGTTTCTTTGAGGAACATCACTTATACCATGATTAGTTCTGACAGCCAGTGGCTTTTAACACTGTTATTAATCACTGCATGTAAGGGAAAACATTACACAACTACTGCTCGAAGCACCAGTTTAAAACCTATCATGCTAAATATCAATTAAAAACTGTACATAATACCAATTAAAATATACAGCCCTCTTGTATACATGAGCGGAATTACTTTCTTAGGGTGGCTGACCTGCATGATAGCTCAGTTCCTGTTGATCCAAGCATTATCAAGTCTGTAATTAATGTGAATGGAGGAGAATAGGCCTCACTAATCTTAACATATCCCCTCCAATGAACACAAGTTGCTGCATCATGGGGAATCTGAATGTCCAACTTTTACAGAGTGCTCAAAGAGGGAAGCAGCAGGAATTACAGGATCTGCAGCTCTCCTCAAGATCCTCAGAGCCCTCTTGTAGTACACCCAGCACTTCAAACCAAGCATGTTCCCACTGGGTGCTTGTTAAGACCACTTTACAGAGTCAAACACTGCAGAAAGAGGAATTGAATAGAAAGCTCAGGATATTACTGTAAAACAGCAAATTATTAGTCACCTCAGGAAACCATCTTGAGCATTATACATCCTATTTACTGTACAGTAGACGATGTATAATGTAAGTGATCTTAACAGAATACAAAGACAATTTACCAGGTCAAAAACCAGCCATGAAGACGGCCTAAAGGTCTTACTTTTATACTGATTTATCAGCAGAGGGTAATCCAGAAGTAACCTATATTGAATCACTTTCACATTATTGAATAGCACACAGAAGTCAAGCATTTTGATAGGTGGAATGTGTAGCAAAATTATCTTACTGACTGCATAACACATTGCCCCAAATATCAGCTTGCTCCAGCTTGTTTTGCTGATAAAATGAACAAATAGTTAGCAGACTTTTTTCTTTTTAAACGAGACACATTCATGAACATACTAGGCTGTTTCAGGGAGTGAAGTAAAATAAGAGACACCACAGATCTTCTGTTAGTGCACAAAGCAAAATGATTTCCATTTAAAAACTGACTGGCCAACAACTTTTGGCCACTAAATACAAGGTAGCTAAAAGTTTAGAGATGCAGCACCTCCCTATCAGCTTTGGAATGAGCACAAATAATTAATTTTAATGGGAAAAACCAACTCTGAACCTTACAGAAACTTACTGCTTTGCTACCTGTTTACCTGCCTTTAGTTATGTCAAGGACTATCCTTCTGTACTCTTAAAACCATACACAGACTCCGCAGCTCTTTCATGCAAACCAACATTAATCAGGACCGAACTCAAGATGCAGGATGTGACATCATCAAATTTCATCTCTTGATCTTTTCTGTTCTGGTTTCTTCCAGTTCAGAAGGGACCATAGGGGCACTGTGCTAAGTGATTTCAATCACTGCTCATGGTGGATGATCTTAAGCAATAAGCAATGTGATGACAATGGTTACCCGGATAAGGGAAAGAAACACACAAAAAATGCTAATAAAATATCACAATAAAAGGAACAGCAATAAAACACTTGTATCAGTTAAAAACAAATGGCTAGAAGATTTCACAGTTTGCAAAACCCTAATGTCTATACTGCCAGCCCCTCCCCATCCTTTTTTTTTTTGGCACATGTGCACCTTTAGTAGGCAACACCCCTGAGATTTCAATTCTTTTTTGCAGGTCGCTGCTCCCATATCACCTGACAGATGTTATTGCAAGATACTGCCCACTTCTCTTTAAAGCAGCAATTCATGTTAGCTGAAAATCTGGTGGGGGGAGAGGAGCAGGGGGTGTTTAGTGAGTGAGCGGTATGGGGAGGGAGCTGGAGGACTAACCTGAACATGGTAGTTAGATATCTGGGACATTAAATGATGGTTAAATGGCTCACTTTCTCTTCTCCATCCAGACAGACTTGTACATCATCAAACCTGACAAAACAAAGAATTCTGTCTGGAGATCAGTCTATGAGCTAAGAGCTGTTCCCGTCTCTCTGCAGGCTCTAATGAAAGCAGTTCAGGGAAGATAGCGAATGCAATGTTGTGTTACTTACAGTTCAATAGAACAATTCTCCAACCTCCTCCTACCTACCCACACAGAAGCATATGGAGCCCTATACATCTAACCACACAGTTCACCTTGTATCATTACTTTGGCTAACATGAAATTCTGCTTTAATATGGGACCTTCCCTATTGCACTTCAGTTATGGGAGCTGTAATTGGGCTTGCAGAACCTTAGTCATACATGTCCTGAAACATCCTTTGCCCCATCTCTATATACACCTCCTTTTCCTGTGGTGTCATCTGAGCAACAAGCTCAGGCCGCTGGCTGACTTCGCTGTACAAGAACAAGCGCCCTGCCACCATCAAGGTGGGATCTGCTGCCACCTCCTCAAATTCATCCTCATCTTCTTCTTCCTCCAGCCCATACAAGGTGGACACAGCGGTTGGCTGGCGAGGTGGAGTCTCGTTGTCGGATTCGCTGGTCTCACTCTCCGAATCACTGGCGTTGGCTGCAGAGATGGGTGTGGCTCCTCCTCCGCCGCCTCCTGCTCCTCCTGCAGTGGCCAGAGAGGTGCTTTTCTTCTCGTGAATAAGCAGAGCACGCATGACCTCTTCGTTGTCATCCAATGGCACTCTGCCCTCTTCACGCTCCTGAAACATGTCCATGTCCAAACCACCTTTCAAAACAGAATGCACAAAAAAAAAAGATGGCTGATCATAATTTACATCTACACGCCACTCTACAAGATTCACCAGAAACACACATGCAGCTCCTCTTGTACTCAACACAGTCCTACCTCACCTCACCTCTCACATCCAGTTAGGACAAGTGTGTTACAGCATCACCTGCTGAATTCAGGAGACTGAGATTTGTCTGAGATTTTCACTGAAGAACCATTGTTTCTTCCTTCCAGTTGTGTCAGCGTGAGTCACATACAAACTCACACTCTCAAAGTCATTTGTGTTTCCATTGTTTTGTGGGCATAGTGTAGATGCAGTTACAAGGGGTCACGGGGCCTGTCCTAATTTTGATATTCTGTTTCTTGAGCGACTCTCTCTAAAGAAGAGGATTGTCTGAAGCAACAGGAGGGAGCAAATGAGATCACAACAGCTGATAAAAGAAGAACTGGTAAGAGAAGCTATTGTTCTGCTTGTGAGACTAGTTCCATGTATCTGTGAACTGTGAGGAGGTGGACTTCAATAGGGAGGAATTGCTATAGGACCCCAAGGCTCAGGGATGTGATGAGATCCCTCAGCCCCCTCCCCGAGAGCTCGGAGTGTTCTGCACCACATGCTGGTGGACCTGGTGAAATGTGAGATAACATAGCTTAGCTCTGAAGAAGTGATTCTTTCCCAAGGTAAAAAAAAAACAAAGAGTGATAGTGCGTGGAAGAGGCAGAGCATAAGCACATTAGGCCTCTGAGCTTCTCTTTTTTGGCCTTCCACTGGGAGGGACCACCAATATTATAAAGGGAGTTGCTCCGACTCCGAAAGGAATGAGGTCAGTCAGAGGTCTAACTATTTTTAATGACTCTGATATAAGCGTATTAATAAGAAAAGCGGTCTTGGCCTCAGAACTACAAAAGGGCAGATCCTCTTAAGCCCTTCTAGATGCAAATAGTAATTTCCTATTCATCCCATTATTGAAGACATTTTTGAGAAAGAATGGGCTCATTGCATTTTTAGACATGTAAGCTCATTAGACTATCGAGGGAGAACAGGTTCAGCCCTTAAGGTGGATACCATTCTTTCAGGCTTGTCAACCCATTCAGCTATTCCATACCAGGACATGTTATCCCTGAAAAACAAAATATGGATGAACCCATGGAGAAAGCTCTTACAGGAGCTTCTGAGAGGAATACTGCTTCGTTAGTTTATGTTTTCAGAGCCATTGTCAAGTGAGCACAATTAATGAACAGGCTAGGCCCTGGGGCTGACGAGGACTAACAGTCTTGTAAGTCTTTCCTACCTCTCATATTTTTGGAAGCAGAGTTTCTGCAGCTGCGGTTTATGACTTCACAGCCAATCAACAGAGACCATGGCTGGTGGATTGTCCGCCAGGAGAGATTTATGGCTTAAAGTAGTGGTTGGTAGATTTTATATTGAAAGCTCATTTAATAGGGTTGTTGTTTGAGAGCAATCAGCTGTCTGGCTTTCATCTGGACAAAATTACAATGAGAGTGGACAGGCAGAAGAACTTTTCAATATACACCTCATCTTAGAGGGGGGGGATCATAAGAAAAATAGGGATGTCAATGTCTTATCCTAACATGGCAAATGCTTTCATCTCATTGCGGGCCTCTTTGTACCAGAGTCTGCTTACAAACTGTAGACCTCTTAACAAGATCAACAGGAACCCTCTCCTTGAAAAGAAGGGCAACAGGAGAATTCCCAGGAATTGGCACAAATCCTCCTCCATGCCACATCTTTCTGCATCTCCCCTTGGAGATCCGCTGCAAGGCAGAGAACAGTAGGGAAAGACGTAGCAGCCACGAAGGAACAGACACACACAAAGCAGCAAACAAATGTAAGAGTAGCGCCAATGTCAGGATGAGCCTGCTGTGCAACCAGCTGGTAGGATTATGGAAATATGGAGAAGGAGGGCTGCTTCCTCTCCTCTCTCCCAGCAGCACTCCTCTTTTTCTCTTACTTTCTTTCATATCCTCCGGGTCTGTGAATGCCCCTTGGACCGTACTCTCCCTGAGCCAGATGGGTCTCTCCTTGGCTGGCTTCCCCTCGGCTGCTGCCCGCTGGAGATCCTCCTGTTCCTCCAGGCTGATGACTACATTCTGGGTGTAAAGGTCCTCGTAGGATGGACCCTTTGTTGTCCATGCTTCCCGGTGAGGACCACCTGCTGCTGCGGCAGCTGCTCGCTCTTTGCTATAAAATGGATTAAGAACAAAAACCAAGAAGAATAAAAGTAAATACTGTGAAACTTGACCCTGACAAAACAATCTGTATTCCAGCAGTTGGTTGTGTGGACGGCTGGGCTGTGTAATGTGTCCTACAGCCAAATTAATGTCAATTCAAAAGGCTGGCAGAGTGGCGCATTAAGGCTCAGAAGGTAGAACTGATGACTGCAGATAGCCATGAAACTCCCTGCTGGCTCTAGCCTGATACAGATGAAGGAAACCTCTAGGGAGATCTCATGTAAATATTTTGATACCTTTTGAAGACTTGTCATTATTTAAAACTTTCTCCACACATAACTAATATAAAACACTGGAGAGTCAACAGTTATAGCATTCATTTAGAAGATACTGTAAATGGTTTCTAAAATATTGTTACTTTTAATGCTATACCAAAACTTTTAGTATTTGCTTCTCCCCACCAGCGAAATAAATTCTTTTTTCTTTTTTTTTTTTAGGAGAGAATGCTTTGGAGCTGCATAGTTTCAAGACATTTTCCTTAGCAAATATTTACACACAAAGACTTTCAAAACTCTTTAGAACATCCAAACATTCCTATGCAATTATTTGTCTCATTTTCTTATTAAAAATATTGATGTTAATGAAAATGCATTGGTCTGTCTCAACGGTTTGGTAGAAGGGTACAGGTTTAGCTCCCGAATCCAGCTTCTACTTGTCAGGCCAGCCAGGGCTGGGGGATGCAGTAGAGCAGTATTCACATCCCGCTGGCGCTGGGAGAGAATCCTTGTCATTATGCAATGGCATCACCATCCCATGTGCACAGGATTACAGGCTGGGCTGGAGGAAGGGGGAGGTGAGTTGGAAGAAGAGTTTAGAAAGATGGGGGGAGAACTCAGGAAGGTGCAAATGAAGGCTTACAGCACCACAGTTCCAAATACAGGCTGGTTCCACTTGAACTAGAAGATGCTGAGCAAGGAGAAACTGCTAAGTCCCATTACTATCCACAGTACATAAATCACTGAATCAGAAAGCAAACATTGTTTATCTCTATGAACAACTGGTGCTATATGCTCAATCTCACTCTATAGATAATATCATTACAGTTGCATTTAAGGTACCTCAAGACTGGCAAAAACTACCATCATTTTCTGAGCAGTATGATACAGCACCTTGAGATTTATTTAATAACCATTGCTGGAACATTATGGACATGCAAAACTGTGGGTATTGCTTTTCAATAGAGGATCGCTGCAACCTCTACTAAATAAACTCCCAAAAAATAGACAAAAAACAAAGCATGTGGAAATGGATTGTATAATAAGTCTCTTGAGGCAGTGAAGAGAGAGAAAGTTGGAGGCTAGGACAAGGAGTTTGATTTTTCCTGGGCCTGGTTTCTAAGCCACAAGACAGGCAGAAGAATGCAAAGCAAACTGTGGAATTAGTCGTTCTGGGGCCTCTTCAGTCTGAAACAATAGGTCAAGATGAACTCCCCAGAGTGTCCCCTTGCTCCTAAAGCATTTTCTCATATAGTTTAGTGTTTGATTGGTCCCAGTGAAATACACACTGGGTAGATGCCAAAATGGGCTCCCACTGAGACCTAATTATACAGAACGTTTCTCACATCTTCCAGTCATTTTAGCACATTATCCACAGAACAGGCCACATGTATGTTGTTAAGAAGAGAATCCTTCAAATAGTGGTGCTCAAAATTACAGTTATATGAAACAAAGCTTCTACTTGTATTCTGGGATTTGCTCGAAGAATTTTTTCATTTTTTTGCAGTCAAATGCAAGTGGCTTAGGAGGACCTCCTTAAGCATTCTTCATTGCAAGTTTTTCAAAGATCCCTCTACTTAGCCCTCCATCATCTTGGATTTAAGTAAACTGAGGGGAGACAAACTTAGGAGGTCCCTGTGATATTTAGCTCCTCTGGGGAAGGTTCCCAGTGATATTATATCTTGTGGAAAAGGACTGACACAAAATATCGCAATGGAGGCTGCTAAAAGGAACAATGGCAGCCACTGTAATCAAGGATCATGTGGACCGAAACTCTCTCTCCTTCCAGGGGTCAATTGAGGCCCAAATTACACCCCCCAAAACGGGTAAAAATGCCCCCCCCTCCCGGGGTCTATTAAGACCCCTGTCATCCCCCTGCCAAAGAGGTGTGGACCCTCAAAATAAAAAAAGTGCACAAAGTTGTGCAACATCCCGCCCCCTTCACACACCCCTTCCCCCCAGCCCAACAAACTTCCCCTTCAACCCTTTCCCATTCCACCCCTCCCCAAAATACTCATAATACCTGGTGCCTGGAGGGCCCCCCTCCTTACAAAAAAAAGGGTTTAGTGATCTAGGGGGGACCCCCCCCCCACCTCCAGGTAATATAGGGTCATCCCAGAGCACCCCAACTCCAAGATGGTCGATGCCATCTTCCAAAAGTCTACTTTGTGTACTTTTTTTTTAAATGTATTTTGAGGGTCCGTGCCGCCTCAACAGGCAGCAGGGGGTGAGCAGGGGTCTCGATAGACCCCTCCCCCCCCAAGGACATTTTGACCAGTTTGGGGCGAGTATAATGTGGGCCTCAGTGCCCTTTAAATTTTGCATGGAAAGCCACTTATTGTAATAGGGGTGTGTTTGGGGCTTAAAAATCGTAAAATATAATATTGTGCGATAAACACTGTTTAATACGCATTATAGCCAGAATGCAGTAAATCTGAGCCTCAGTCAGCAAAATTGGCATTATATGTTAACAGATCAGTGTATGAACACAACATAAGTGATCAACTATTTAATATATTTATTTGGTGTGTTATCAAACGAGTGTTGTCCCAAAGCATGGTTTATTTAAAACTTAATACCCCCACCCTCCCCTGCCCTCTCTCTGAATTTATATGCCAGTCTAAGTTATGCAAAACAACCCACCTCTGTTTAAGTGCAGGGATCTCTGTGGGTTCTGGCTCAAGGATTTCATAGGACAGGTTAATGTCTTCTGTTTCTCGCAACAGAGCATAGATCGGCTCAATCTGCTCGTTAAACCTCGCCACAAGCATCCGTGCATCTTTTTTGGGCATTGCTGACTCATCCTCCTCCACTTCAGTCTGACAGAATGTGCACCGGAATGTTCCTAGATGGAAGAGGAAGAGGACTCTCTTAACCGAGTGAACACTTGGGACTGCTGAGGTGATGAAAACAGTGAAGGCAGGCACTAAGCAAGAGCTTGCAAAACAGTTGTGATAACAGCACATACTCTCCCATCAAGAAACAGAACTCATTAGGGTCATGTCACACAAAGCAGCAGCTCCCAACCATATCATTTCAGATGTACTCAATAGCTAGGACAAAACTAGATTTATAGAAAATCTAAGCAGATGATAATGCTTCAATTAAAACTACTGAAGTGGCCTTTTATTTTACATTTTAAAAAACGTGAACTGGCTGTCCTTTTTTAAACTGATTTTTTTTTAATGGTGTTTTCATCTTATGACCCACTTATATGTTTGCCTGAAATCTGTAGCTGGAGCACTGCTTGACTCGTGGCTAAAGCATGTCACTAGAGTTCAGGGCTCCGATGGAAACCCATGGGTTCTAGCCTTGGCTCTGCCACTCATCTACCTGTAATTGTTTGGGCAGTCCTTTTTTGGAGTGGAAAGGAAAGGTATAAGCTGAAATGAAATTGGGTAATACACATGCTTGCCTTAAATGGCTGTGTCTCAGAACTGGAATAAGAAGCAGAGCAATGCCACCCACTTCAGAAATGGCTGCATCTATGACTGAAAAGTGTTCCAAGGTCTTGATCAAATGCATAGGTTTATATAAAGTTAATTCTTAAAATACAGAATGATTTCCATTTTCATTGACAAATTACTGCTCGCTGATTACTGAAAATACATACAATCTAATAGCATTAGACTAGCGATTTAAAAGCCAAGGTAAACGAAAATAGACAAGTATCATGATACACAGCAGATGTGAACATAAATATGCATGTTACAGAGTAAGAATATATAAATTCTTAGTATGAAAGTTGATTATTGTTCTATACATGCATTTCTCTGTTTCATATAAGAAACATTCATTGTGAGCATGCATAGTCTACATACTGAAGTGTCTTATAGCTAAAATATGAGTAGTATATTCATTTTACATTCTAATACCAATAGTTTGGTCCTGTACAAACCATCCTTAGGCTAAACCCTACCATTTTTCTATTTGCTTCCTTCTGAAGGTTTCTTTACTGCAATGAGGTTTGATGAGGTATATAAAGACATCTTTTTCTCTCTCCTTCCTCCCCCCCCCCAAAAAAAAAAAATCTGTATAGTGCGTAACACCATGCAAAAGTTTGTATAGAGTACCATGAATGCCTTGGGGTTACAATATCAGCTCCTCCTGAAAGAGTGCTAAACATGACTAAAATGGACAAACTGACTTAAACCCAAATGTATCCAATTTATATCTATTTTTATGCATCACTTATACCAAATATACCTTACTCGCAATCTACCCCAATGTTCTTTGTATATTTTATGTAATCTGCCTTGTGCCTACCCTTTAGGAAAAAGGTGAAATATCACATTTTTGTAAATAAACAGAGCAGCAAAATGAAGCAAATTACAGGGCAACAAAATTCAAAAACATAGAAATTTATTTAAAAATGTTTATATTCTGTAGCTTCCAAAACATCATTGAAACACTGTTCAGCAGATTTCAAGCTGAACAATCAAACCATAGCACATATAACAAATACAATTATAAAATAATAAATAAATCATACAGTTGCAACAATAAAACCACAAATAAAACAGAATCTGAGCACCTATTCACATAGAAGCCTTTTTATAAAACAGAGATTTAATCTGTTTTCTAAAAAGCTTCACACCCTGCACCTCCCTCAACTTTACAGGCAACATGTTCCAATGTGTAATAGCTGTGAATGAGACCGCTCACTACTGGCTGCTCTAACCTGTAATTGGGAGCTAGAGGCATCTGCAGTAAATGAGCTCCCGCTGAATGCAAGGGTCTGGGCTAGGTTATATCAAGTAATACCTTCACGTAACAGACATGGCTGTTCAGAAGTAGGTAGTTTAAAAATGATAACCAACAGCCTGAATTTTACAGCTTCACTTAACCAGCAGTCAATGAAGATCTCTCAAAGCTGGCGAAATATGCACCCTCCATGTTTCACCAGTAAGCAGCCACGCAGCAGATTGATGAATAAGCTGTAGAACATGTATAAGCTTATCAGGCAACCCAATATACAATGGGCTGCAATAATCTATATGACTTAAAACCAAGGACCTGTACCATTGACGGCAGAAAAAGACCATGCAGCCTAGTCTGCCCATCCACACCAACTATTCAGCTTTATAATCCCTACCACTCTCTTGAAGACCTCTGTGGTTATCCTATGCTTTCTTGAATTCAGATACTGTCCTCATCTCTATCATTTCCCTGGGGAGGCTGTTCCATGCATCCACCACCCTCTCTGTAAAAACATATTTCCTAAGATTATTCCAGAGTCTACCCCTTTCACCCTCACCCCATGTCCCCTTGTTCTAGAGCAGGGGTCAGGAACCTTTTTGGCTGAGAGAGCCATAAACGCCACATATTTTAAAATGTAATTCCATGAGAGCCATACAATATGTTTAAAACTAATACAAGTAAATGTGTGCATTTTATGTAACATCACACTTTTAAAGTACAATAAGTCTCTGAAAATATTACACCAGGCCTTAAGACACCAATACATCTCCTATTAGGAAAATGGACCAAGTCAGGCTGCTATAGAGCCCTACACAGAAACTACACGCCAGCAGAAAACCTCACCTGAGTCACATGTGCTGACCCTCACCTAACAAAGAATAAAGAGACCAAAACGCATAACTAGAAGCATGCAGAAAAAACTGAATTGGAAACTGCAACAAGCCAGAGTCTCTGTATGCAGTGTAACAAAGGAAAAAAGAAACATCACCCATCCTTATAAAACAAATCAAGAAATATAAAATCAGCAGCAGTAAAACTGTACTAACAAAAAGAACATATTTCGAAACAGCTGATGAGTGGAATATCCAATAATTAAAAACTCATATAAAACATTTCCAGATACCAACAAAATATTTCAAAATAGCAGACACAAAGACCCAGTAATGAAAAATAATAAGGATACAAAAATTTTTTTGCTCTGCATACCTGGGAACGTTTGATATCCAGGTGTCCTGAGATTGTTCTGAATTAGCAGGAGGTGGGGTGGTTTGCTTGGAACTTTCTCCTCTCTCAGTCACATACCAGTGCTCTCAAAGACACACCTATACACACATGCTCTCAGTACTCATATATACACATGTTTTTTCTCTCTCACTTATATAGGCTCTTAATTAATCATTTACACACATGCTATCTTTTCACGCTTACACACACACACACACACACAGGCTTTCAATCACATAAATACATGCTGTCTTTTTCTCTCACACACAGACTCTCATTCACATGCTTACAAACATGTCCTCTCTTTCTCTCATTTACACACAGGCTCTCAATCACATACTCACATGCTCCCTCACCTAAATCAGCTCTCAATCACACACAGACACACATGATCTCTCTCTTACTTATACACACAGGCTCTTAATCATACATACACATGATTTCTCTCACACACAAAGGATCTCAATCATACACACATACTCTTTCACACAAACAGGTTTTCAATCACAAACTTACACATACAGGTTCCCAATGGTAAACTTACATTCATGCTCTCTCTCTCACAGGCAGGCTCTCAATCACAGACATACTCTCTTTCACATATACAGGCTCTCAATCATTCACATACATGCAATCTCTCACTCACACACACAGGATCTCAAACACACATGCCTGCTCGCTCATTCACTCTCTCTCTCCCCCACCCCCACCCCGGGAACTCGCGGCAGCAGCAGCCTCCTCCCAACGCTAATCTCCTTCATTTTCAGCCCTCGCGGAGGCGGAGTCCCATCGGCCGCGGTTGAAGCTCTTCATTTTCCTCCGAGCCGTGCTGCAGTCTTCTTTTCGTCGCGCACCACCCGATGCTCTCCACTTCCTCTTCCGGACCGCGGGGGGGGGGGGGGGGGGGGGGGGAAGAAGAGACCACACTAGCATGGTGTATTCTTCCCCGCGCACGCACCCGATGCTCACCACTTCCTCTTCCGGGCCGCGGGGGTGGGAAGAAGAGAGCACGCCGGTGCCGCTGACTCCAGCTGTCCTGCTGCGTTCCGCCCAGGCTGACAGCATTTTAAGCCCGGGCGGAGGAGGACCGGGGAGCAGCTGGGTCAGCGGGGGACTGGAAAGTGTGGCGACACTTGTCTGCGAGCCAGATGCAGCCCTCAAAAGAGCCATATCTGGCTCGCGAGCCATGGGTTCCCGACCCCTGTTCTAGAGCCTCCTTTCCTTTGAAAAAGGCTCACCTCCTGTGCATGGAGATACCTAAATGTCTATTATCATATCTCCTATTCCGCCTTTCCTCTTGGCTATACATGTTTAAGTCTGTCTCCATACGTTTTAGATCTAAGACCACCAATCACTTTAGTAGCCATCCTCTGGATTGAATCCAACCAGCTTATATCCCTTTTGAAGATGTGATCTCCAAAACTGAGACTACACCCATCTAAGAAGCTACCCAACAGTATGTAAAACAGAAGAAAATTATGAGACAAGTTTTCCATGTGAAATGTCTTACCTCGTTAGACTAATAAGCTCTCTTCATGAACGTCCTGAAGGTTTGGTTTATGCATTGTCGATATAATAAATGTTAATGAGGAATGAAGCTGAGGGGGCAAGTCCCCCCTAATTTCCAGATAACCTGCAATATTAGACCTTCCCGAGAAGAAAGATGCCTGACCTCTGCTGCTGTTTCACAGTATAAAATCTCAGGGGCCTTTTCAGGCCTGTCAAGAGTTGCCACAAATACTTAACATGAACAAAAGAAAAGGGAAAACAAAAACATTTCCTGCTCTCCACAATAATGTCCTTAAGCTAGGCAAATTCAAAATAGCAAGTGATCACTGAAAGGTGACAGTAACTCCTAGAAATGCTAAGTGACAGGAAAGCTGCTTAATGCCAATGTCTTCAAAAACCAGGCTCTACTGTGTCCCCAGAGACTTCAAACCAGCAGACCTAGCAAAAATCCATTTAGATACTGGAGCTGACAGTTCAAGCAAACAAAATCATTAAGATCTGCCCTTTTCAGTCTTTCTATTTCATTCCTAAGGACATTAGCACTTACAGTTTCCTGATCCACTCGTGACATTATGGATCTAAATAAAAAAGGGTTTCTGATGGCTGGCCCGATGACACTGCTGCGCGCTGCCATGCAGAAGGCCCTCAATGTGCTGGGGATGCTGCAGAGGAAGCATTCATAGCCTTCAGAAGGAAAGGGGGAGGGGAATGTCATAATCATCATTAGGGGTGATACTGGGGGCTGGATTAGCGCCTGAGATAAAAGGTTCTGGAAAGGGACCTGGTGCGTGGCTCCCGGCATCAGGACCATTGCTACAGTGACCAGACTAGGAAGAGTGAGAGGGAGGAACATTTCTGGCAGTTCTGAATGATGACCCATGGAGCCAGGATGCCCATACTGGCTGCAACTGAGCTGGAAGAAAAAGGAACTACTGGGCCAAAAGGAAAATGGTGTCCTAACCCCCCCCCCCTCCCCCCCGTACATGCATTGCTCCTAGACATGGTGAAGGAGGAATAGTTTGAAAAACTGAAGAGTGGATTTGAGGAAGGGAGCTTAAAAAACAAAGCGGACATGGCAGAAAAAGATGTGAAAATATTAGGCACTAAATACATTAGGGCACAAAAAGAGAATCTCAGAATAAAATCAAGAGCTGCTAATAGATCAACAAAATAGGCAAGTGGATATTTTAAAGGAACTAATTAGCCCTTTAAAAATAATAACTTCCAGATGGCTGTCAAGCAACTTGCCCTTTAATGTCACTGCTTCAAAAAAATGACAATCTGGAGTCAAGTTGTTTTCATTTCACAACAAGGAGCATCACTTAAAGGATATTGGGGGGGGACGACACGGGACACGCTACTTGGAGTCAACAGAGGGATGCAGAGTCCTCGCTCTGTCTCTCCAATGCAGTGATAGCAGCCTTCAGGATAAAAGCTCTGAGGATAGTATTTGAAGCCAGAAACATGCAAGGATTGTGTTTGCTTTTAGTCTTATCAACTTGATGACTGACTAGGTCTTACAGTGACTTAAAATTATTGTAGAGTGGGCAGACAGCCCTCCAGGCACAGAACAGCTGTATTTGAGTCTCCTGACTGCGGGGCTTGGACTTGTCACAGGGCGTCAGGCATTTTTTTTCTCCCAGATTGCTTCAAAATTTCAGATATTTTACATCTGTACCCAAGACTATAATACTGTGAATATAAACTAAAAACTGCAAAAATTCAAGCTTGAGGGTCCTAGGATCTATTAACAGCACTCCGAGACTCTGCTTTGCTGATAAGTGGTCTCATACTTTGCCTCCAAAGAAAGCAAGTTAGATGACAGTTCCTGGTATTATAAATTCAAATGGAGTCACTGATTACTCAGAGGGCCCTTTCCCAATGCAGCTGTTATCGTCAGATAAGCAAAGAAGAAGGTAAGGACCATTTTGATGTTTCCTAATTTTTTCAGCATTCAAAAGCTCAGACTCCTCCCCACTGATTTATTAATGGCTCTCAGATGGGTTTCTTGTTGGGAGTCTGCTCCCCACACATTCTGCACCCTTGGGTAAAGAAAACTTACAGGAGCGTTATAAAAAATTGAATTCCATGCCTTGTTTTATTCAGATGAGGTGCCTGAACTAGCAAACTTTTCATTAGAATATTATTTAAACCCACCCCTGCCTCATTAACTTTCCCACATTACAACACAGCAGCTGTTTAAAACTTTTGGAATCTTAGAAAAAAAAAACTGCAAAAAAAAAAAAAGAAAAAGAAAATATGGTACTTGTTTAAATACCATTATCTGCATTAACGTGGACAGCGAGAAGGCAGTGTAATTTATCCTTCAGAATCTGACACCATACTTGTCTCGGGATGCACAGCCCTACGGAGATAATGGCACTGACACAAGCACCATGGCAGTCTTAAAGCTAACTTCTTTGAACCACAAAACTCCAATGGCCCTGCAGATCCATCAATTCATTCCTTTGAACAGCATCAGCAGCCTTAGTATTTGCCATATCTTAAAAGACAAAAAAGGTAGATTTAGAGATGTGACTATCCACAGTACATAAACAAACCCTGATAGTTGCAAAAGGCCAAACATGCTTCTTGGACTGCTGTCCAAAACTGTTTTATATATATATATTTTTTTACGTTTCTTGCTGTAGGCTCTCATCAAAAAACTGTGGTGGGAAGCTCTGCTCTAAGGTGCACAAAAAAATCTCCACTCGTAGGGTTAACACGAAAACCAAAAAACCTTTTAACCTACTAGTTATAATAACAAACCTATGTGGAGGGCACTACTTTATCCACTTCTATTTCTGAAAATATGTAAATAATGGACAGTGGTAGTAGTTTCATATAGTCACTAATCAAGGTAACATCCCGGTTACTCTTTAGTCAATAAGTTATAATCATTAACTGGCCACCGGCCATCCTTATCTAATAATTGCAGTTCCACAAAAATATTTTTTGGTATCTAAAAAATGTACACCAATAGTGTCACTTTGTAAATTTCTTACAGTATCACCATTCAGAAACTGTAATGTCTATCAACTACTACTATTTGCTCGCTCCAATTTAATTGTTGAAAAAGCCATCTACATAGACTTAAATTTTGTATATCTTAACTTCACCTGTAATTACTTAACTTATTGTTACCCAACATGGCCAAGTTTCTGAAAACGTCCTTCATCAGGGGAACAATTGTGATGTTAACATCTATATGTTGCTAAATAAAACTCTTCCATGTATCCGGCAACTTCCTTCTTCATGCAACTTCAATGGTCGTTTTATAAAATGGCGAAGAGAAACTGTATCAAACACTCAGTGTTTAAATATACTACCAAGTGATTTGGAACTACCAATGAATTGTTAGGAAAGATGTCATCAAACCAATGACAATCAATCGAGTTCTTCATTTAAGCCCTTAGGGGACTCCGTTTGTAACCTATAAATCCAGTATTGCTCTTGGTAATTTAATCGCAACAGGTAATCACCGCCATGAATAGTATGTTCAGTTTGTTCAGTGATTGCCCAGTGCAATTGACCAAATGTGTGTTTTTTTGCCAAACAATATGTTACTATAGGAGCTGCTGTTGTTGAAGCATTTATTCCAGACTGATGTTCAATCAATCAAAATTTTTGTGGAACTGCAATAATTAGATAAGGGTGGCCTGTGGCCAGTTAATGATTATAACTTATTGACTAAAGGGTAACCAGTATGGTATCTTGATTAGTGACTATATGAAACTATCACCGTCCATCAGTTACATATTTTCAGAAATAGAAGTGGATAAAGTAGTGCCCTCCACATAGGTTTGTTATTATATCTAGTAGGTTAAAAAGTTTTTTGGTTTTCGTGATAAGGTGCACATGTGCATGGTTGCACATGCTGCTGTGAATCTGTGCCAGCACTGCAAACGTCAAAACTCAGAGCAGCAGCAGAAAGTACCACCCATAACTTTTAGCTCTCGCCATCTCCATGCAGTTCTCACTGCTGCACTCTGTGGTCAAATTAAATAAAACAGGCTCTGAGCTCCCGGCGTCAGAGCTGCAGACTTCCAGGTCCTTAAAGGGCCAACACCACAGAGTAATCTTTTACACTCCTGCAGCAGAGAGCACTTGAGGCAGTGGGCCAAGAGCAGGGATGCTAGAGGTGGTGGGGAGAGGGAAGCAGATGCTAAAGAAGTGTGGAGAGGGCTGAGAACCAAGAGGCAGGGGGCTCTGCTGCTGAGAGGAGGCAAGGGGAAGATGCAGATAGGAGGCAGCAGAGGACAAGATAGGGAGAGAGAAATGGAGTGTTTGCTAATGGCAAGGGGTAAAAATGGAAAAGGAGGCATACGGATGAGGGATGATGTGGAGAAGGAAGGGATGGGAGACAGAGCATATGAATTAAAGTGTATCAGAGAGAAAAATGGAGTGGACAGGAGAAACATGAGGAAAGGTAGGAAGGAGTAAGGAGATGGTAATGAAGAGAAAGATGGAGAATACAAGGGATAAAGACAGAGCTTGTTGGGTCCCTGGTGGTGGGCTAATGGCACCAGTAAGTGGTGGTGCTATAGTAGAAACAGCTCACAGGATGGACGTGGGGCTTGAAGGAGGTCCACCCACCCCATGCCACTCACTTACAAAAACTGTATCCCCAACAGTAGGGCACACTCCTCAGAAAAATTAGAAGCAAGAATGGTAGAAGGTTCCCTCAAAGAGGAAGACTACAGTTTTTTAAAAAAGCATAGGAACAGATTATGACCACAAGGCCCATCTAACCTATCCTAGTGCAATGCCACAAACCACAAGTCTGCTTCACAACTAGGGCTCCCAGGCTTTACTGAATTCTGTTACTATTTTGTCTCCAACCCCTCTACTGGGAGGCCATTCTAGTCACACTTCTTCCTTTGTTTTACTAGCATCAATTACTGCAGTACCCATCAATCTAAGAAACAAAACCTATGCTCTCTTTATTTTACACATTACAGAATGTAAATGTTTCAAAACTGTAATATTGTTTTCTAACCACATACAGCTTTTCCACTGGCCAGTTTAGCTCCATATCCTTGAGTAAATGACAAATTTACTATACTTCAAAGTATCTCATTTTAGTTTATCCTGGTATAACTTTTTTTTTTTTAAATTTTGCTAAGTTTGCATTTATATTAAGTACAATTTTATATTATTGTGTTTTTGCAGTTTTGGTTGCATTTGTATTATCTAAGTATGTTTTTCCATTATTGTGGTCTGTGTTTTTGTAGTTTAGTTGTTTTAATTGACTGGGTATATTGTCTAATGTTTTCCCCACTTAACATAGTTGTACTAATATAGGCGGAATATAAGCAATTTTAAATACCTACCTATCTGGCAAAAATAAAATTAAAATTAAAAGTGTTACATTGCAAAAATCATCTGGGTGTGATTGATTTAAGTTTTCGCTGCAACATTCATGTCATGGTGACACAATTAGCAACTTTTGTTCCCTTTGCTACTAGAGAGGTAGCCCAATGGAAGAACAGTGAGTTGTGTTCTCTTCCATTTTCACCTCCATAACCATTTCCAGCAATAAACACCTTGTTTTCCTTTGACCTGAGATAGAAGCATGATGGCAGTCATTGAGCCTAGTGGGAGCTGAGCACAAAAAAGATTGGGATTATAGGAGACACCACTCCTTTAAGCCAAGACAGTGACCGTAACCAATGCGAACGTCTCAGAAGCCAAAGCCTTCGTGTTTTGGTCATACAAGCATAAGAGTTCATTTAGATTTTTATTAAACTGTTTTAATGCTTGCAGCAATTTCATTAGTGTGCCCATGTATTTTCAGCTTATGCTGATTAGTACTGCTTGGCAAAGAAGTCAATTGCTCAGTTAATCACAGTAATTCAAGCCCCATTATGAGACCAGAAAAAAAAGGAATACAGCTTTATTGAAAAGAGATTTGGGATTCTGAAGACAGTACTGAAACTAGATTTTGGTCAAACCTATACACTCTGTAAATATCTTCTAGGAAGCTTATTTTACAGTATTTTTTTAAGCCTCCATAGACAGCACCTAAATTCTTATATGACTGCAATAAGGAAAGTCTGTCATGGCTATCTATTCCATGGCTACTAAGAACATTGATGAGGCTCCAGCTGGAACATAAGCACAGTCACAGAGATCATGGGATAAGCGCTTAGACTGGTTTTCAGGATATCACAAGAAACATGCAAGAGGTATGTCTACATATTCTGGAAAACTCAGTATGGGCCGGATTTTAAAAGTTTACGCGTGTGGCCGCGCCTTACGCGTGCTGGCCAATTTTCAAAGGGCCTGGCCAAGCGCGTAAACCCCCAGGACACGTGTAAGTCCTAAGGCTAGCGGCGCCCGGCACAACAGCCATTTGCGGACTGGGAGGGAACTGGGGAAGGCCCTGATGCGTCGCCACGCATAATTGCATATCTGTACCTCCCCTTGCGCGCGCCTACCAGGCATTCTATAACATGCCGAATTGATTAATGTAATTCCCTATTTCATAATCTAACCTCTAACCCAGATCAGGCAATTACAAATTGTTCAGAACACAGCTACCAAGGTAATCTTCAATAAGAGAGAATTTGATCATGTCACTCTTCTGTACAACCATTATTGGCTTCCAGTTTCTTTTACAGTAGTATTCAAAATAGGGTGTTTGAATTTTAAGGTCTTGTGATTTGAAACCAGTTATTTAGCACGTCTTATTGTCTGTCCATCAGCACACTTCAATCTTCACAGGAAGAACTTTTGGCTTTCCTATCTCCTAGACAAATCAGGTTACACTGTACATGAGAGATTTGTTTTTTGGGGTTTTTTTTCGCTGGCACCTAGCTTGTGGAATACGCTGCAAATACAACTACGCCTTGAGAAAGACTATTTGAAATTCAGGAAGGCCCTAAAATTTCTCAAAACAGGTTTCTAATGGCCTTCGTTATATTTACTGATGTTTTATTCTGAATTTGTTTGTATATAGAATTTATTTGGTTTTGTCAATTGTATGAATTTGTTTGCATTTGTTTTATATTTATTTTATCCAGATTGTTCTCCATGTTTCTTGCTCATTTTAGGCAGGTTTTTGTTGTTTAAACTTTATTTTTTATATTTTTTTTATTTATTTTATGCTGTTTATACTTTACACATTGCTTTGATTTTCTTATAAGAAATGTGACTCATTAAGAAATAAAAAAATTGGAATTGCTTGCTGCCAGAGCCCACTTTCAAAGGCCTGCTGAGTGGAATGTGACAAGGAACGACATCATGGCTACATGCAAGTCCCTTCAAGGAAGGACGCAGTACCTGCAGCCAATTCGTAGCTCTTTTCAACTCCATTATAAAACTATTCCTTTCTTCATCACATATGCCTTCCCACTGCCATGTAAATGCTTTTGCTCCTGAGCAGTTTTCCATATAAATGTAGCGTGCTATACATCACCTCCTCCTCCTCCTAACATGCACTGTAAGTTTGCCGCTGCAAACGATTCCCTCTTGGAGTGAGAAAACTCAATGTGGGTCCCATGTGGTACATAAACAGCAATTTAGACATTTTATCCCCTAGATTCTCACCCCCCTTTTACTTGCATGCAGCTAAAACCTGCCAGTTTGGCTTTTATTTACTTTAATAGATGCTGCATTTTAAAAAGACCAAACGCCTCCAGTTAAATTCACAAAAGATTCCATAAGCAGAAACTGTACTCTCTCCCTACTGCCGCCTATTGTATGTTTACCTTTTGTACACTCCTATGAGCCTAATGTTGGACTGGCAAATGAGAACTGCTTTAATATAAACAAATACCTGCAGTAATGGCCATTCTGCCTCAGTTATAAATTATATTAGCCTTCTTGAAATTATTTAAACCTCTTCCATGAATCTGTCTTACAATCCCCTTGAAGCAGGCATGGTCAAAGGGTGCCACAAATTATAGCACACATACTAGATCAGATTGTAGCATGTTGTAAACATCAAAAAACAAACATACCAGTCAGACACCACTGTGTGTTAAGTAATGTACCACTATTCACAGAGAAGCATGTTAAAGAAATGTAAAAATGACTAATGTACTGCCATGCATTACAATACTCGTAAGGTATATAATCAGTACATAATCCTTTGAAAGTGTGCTGGCAGATCTAGCAGCATCAATGGGCACCATTTGGAGGGATTATATCCTCTGTTTTCTTTCCAACCATTGAATGGCAAGTTAACAGTTACTGCATAAGACATTTTTGATTTTCTGCCCATCGGGAATGGTGCATTATGTACTGCTACCCTAAGATTCAAAATATGCAACCCCACTGGCTGCTCCTCACCTCCACTATCCCTCCCTGCCATCCACTGATTCTCCAAAACCCCCTCATCCCATGCATATACACACACATATTCAACTCGTGCAGCTGCAGATTGTGCCCCCTACCTGGGTTTTAAGTTTCAGAGGGTTCTCCATCCACCTCTTCTTTGCAGCCATTGTAATTTCTCCAACTGCAAAAACTATTCTCCCTGCTATGGTAAACTCTAGTGTCCCCTGAGCTCCCATTCATAGGCTGAGCGTGGCAGAGAATAAGTGTCAATAAATCAAAACAGAAAGGCACGTGAAAACAAAATGTACACACACAAAAAAAAAAATTCACCACCAAAAACTGAAACACCAGTGCATGAAAAAAATTACATCTAGACATATAGAGCTGCAAAGGAAAAGACCTCAGATATTTTTATTTATTTAAAATCTTTTCTATACAGTCGTTAAGCTAGTCGCCGTCACAACGGTTCACAATAAGGCACATAACTTCATGTTTCATAAAATGTCTTAAATTATATCAACAGGTGCCATCAAAATACTGTAACAGTTTCATAATAAATATTAATTGGTGTGTGTTATAAGTCAATTATTTATTTAAGGTTTTATTTATACCGACATTCGTTGTTGGACATCATATCGGTTTACAGGCAACATGGAGTCAGCAACAGAGCTTTACAGTGTAACCAAGTCATGTCCAATTCTATCTGTATCAGCTATAGGATAAATTAATACTTAACTCTAGTCCTTTGTTGTTGAAAAAAAAAAAAGAATGAAAGAAAAAAAATGAAAAATACACACAAAAAAAGGTGTGTGTGTGTGTGTGTGTGTGTGAGTTCTACTGACCACATCCTACAGTTCCCTGGATTCTACTCTCCATTCTCTTTGTGGTATGCTTGCTTAAACAGCCATGTTTTTAAACTTTTTTCTGAAAGTTTTGATGTTTCTTTGCAGTCTGATTTCTAAAGGCATATTGTTCCATATTATAGGTCCCTGCTAGGGATAGGGCCCTATCCCTTACTTGAGTTAGTCTTGCTGTTTTAACTGAGGGAATAGTTACAGTGCTTTGTTTGCTGATCTCAGATTTCTGTGGGGGACGTGTACGTGAAGGGCTGTGGTGTTCAGCCATTCTGCTTTTTCGTCATGTATTAATTTATGTATGGTACATAGAGTCTTGTATTGTATTCTTTGCTCAATGGGTAACCAGTGTAGTTCAATTAGGGTATCGGTGATATGTTCTCTTTTACTTTTACCAGTTAGAATTCTTGCAGCTGTGTTTTGTAATATCTGTAGTGGTCTTATTGTGGTGTACGGTAAACCCAGTAGAAGGGCATTACAGTAGTCAGTACTGGCAAAAATTAAGGCTTGTAATACTGATCGGAAATAGGCATTAATAGTGGTTTTTGTCTTCTAAGAGTCATAAGTTTGGCGTATCCTTCTCTTACTTTTAGAGATATATGTTGTTTCATAATTAGTTCTGTATCGATTATCACTCCAAGGTTTCGTACTCTCTCAGCTAGTTGTATGTTTTGATGTTATTGAGTGTGATTGGGTTTTGAATGATCGCTATATTTTTTTGTTCTAGGTGTAAGAATTCTGCTTTCTTTATATTAATAACTAGTTCCATTTGGTTTAGAAGTTGTTTTATTATATCTAGATACATGTTGGCTATGTTTAATGTTTTCTCAATTGTGTCATCAATTGGAAGTAGTAATTGAATATATGTATATGTAGTGCGAGATGCCTTAACTAGCT
The DNA here is from genome assembly GCF_901001135.1 of Rhinatrema bivittatum. Classification (NCBI taxonomy): domain Eukaryota; kingdom Metazoa; phylum Chordata; class Amphibia; order Gymnophiona; family Rhinatrematidae; genus Rhinatrema; species Rhinatrema bivittatum. Next base: position 46,599,384 of record NC_042629.1, read on the forward strand.
AGCAGGTGACATAAAGGCAGCATGTATATGTTGAATAGTGTGGCAGATAGGGCTGATCACTGCGGAATCCTGTTTGAAGGTTTATTTTCTCTGACATTACGTCCTTGATTTGTACTTGAAAGTATCTGTTATTTAGGTATAATTTGAACCATTTGATTGTTTTGTTGCTTAATCCTATTTCTTCTAATCTATTTAAAAGGATGTCATGATTTACTGTATCAAATGCCGCTGATAGGTCTAGCATCACTAAAAGCATCACATGATGTTGTCTGTTTGCGCAAGCAGTAGTGTTTCAGTGCTAAAGTTTTTGCGAAAGCCATGTTGTGATGGGTACAGGATATTATTGCTCTCTAAGTATTCTGCTAGTTGATTTTGTATGGTTTTTTTCTATTAGTTTTGCAATTAGAGGTAGATTTGATACTGGTCTATAATTGCTCAGGATGAGTTAGTCGCTGTTCTTTTTCTTTAAAATTGGTTGTTTACTATTGCTCTTTTTAGTGAATCTGGCATGTTTCCTTCTTTTAGGGATAGGTTAATGATTTTTGTTAGAGTCGGAGAGACTGTGTTGGCTAATTTTTTTTAAGTCTATGGTTGGAATTGTGTCAGGTGCATGTGGGGCGGGGTTTAGTTTTTTGTTTTTTTTTTAGCATCGATTCAACTTCTGTTTCAGATATTTCATTGAATGTCTCCCATTGTTTAACCTCTCTTTTTTGCATTTTGATTTTTTGTTTGGTTATTTTTGGAATCTTTGTTTTTAGATTTGTAATTTTGTCGTTAAAGAAAGTAGCTATTTCATTACATTTATTTACTGGTAGGTTCTGTGAAGAGTCAGATTTGACATTTGTGAGATTTTTTACTATGGTAAACAGGGCTCTTGGGTTATTTGCGAATTTCTCTATTTTAGTGCTGTAGTATTGTTTCTTTGCGTTGAGAGTTACTTGTTTATACTAGGCTAGTTGTTTCCTGTATTTAGTCAGGTTTTCTGTTTTATTTTTTTTCCATTCCTTTTCTATTTTCCTCAGAATTCTTTTGACTACCTATATCTTTTCGTTGTGCCAGGGGTTTGTTTCTTTGGGTTCCTTGATCCTAATATATTTTATTGGGTTTATCTCGTTGGCTAAGTTTTTGGTTGTTTGCATCCATGCTGTCGTAGCCGAGTCGCAGTCGGTGCAATGTATTTGTATGCCAATACTGAAACAGTATAATCATTGGTCAAAATACTTCCAACCCTCCTTTATTAATTGACTGAATAGTTCATATATATATATTTTTTTTTAATGTTTTAGAAATTTATTTAAAAAAATTTTTGCAAGCAGCAATTTTTTTAAAAAGATTTTCACTCAATCACAGACACTGGCCCAGGTTTTGCTTTCGGTGCTTCAGTGAAATAGCACATTTAAAATGGCGTAACACTCTCAGATGAATTGGAACTCTATACCTCTAATTGGAATTTTTCCATGCCCTGGTGTTTCAAATTTTGGTGAAGCAATTTTTTGTGGGAGAGAATACAAGCCAATAGCTTCTAACGAGGCAGACCGCCAAGGAATCACCAACACATTCCCAAACACATTTGAAAAAAACATGGATACCCCCCCCCCCCCCAACACACAGTAGAGGAGGACTAGGAGGCAATAGAGCAGCAAATGTTGGGCGGGCATAGCCTTGGAATCTCCATAATTACATTTAATTTGAGCAAACTGCCTGTGCTTAGGGCTAGTGCTTTCTAACTTTGCAGTAAGGAGGCTGAGGTATTCTCTTGCCACCTCAGAATCACCAGCAGATATTGCCTAGGTCATCGCTTGCATCTTCCTATGAAACCGCTGCAGTCTACACTTTCTTTTCTTTTCATATCATGAACAAACAGAAGTAATTATTTATCACAAGTGGCAGAATCATATGTAATGCATCTATACACAACAGGTTTACATAACTTCTAGGACAAAAATCTATCACTTTAAAGTTTGTAATTCATTTTCCCCATGTAGATGTTATGTATAGGGTGCACATACAGAGTTTCATGGGACAGAAAGAAGTCCAAGGCCTGTATAATGGCAATCTGCCTTGTGGGTGATTACAGACACACATCTAACAAATATACACACACAAACAGATTACTAGGACACTTTGTGCACTGTTTTCACCTATGAGGATTAAGCATTTAATAAATAATTTCAAATGGTCAGTGATATATGAAGCTGTGATGAATTTCAGTCCGCTACTGACTGAACCGAATCTGAAACAGAGACTGTTAGATGAAAGGTTTTGCATCACAGCCCCTTTCATTGAGCTAGCCTGTCCAAGGGTTGCAGTTTATGCTAATTAATGCAGAAGAAATAACTGCTGAAAACATATCAAATAAGATTTAAATCATGCCCAAAGTATATCCTGAAGCATGAGGGGGCTCTATCATGCTACCTAATGACTAAAGGACCTGCAAAGCAATGAAATTAAGGCTACAACTGACTAAAAATGTCTTTATTACAGGGATGGGTTGCCATTTAGATGTAACCAGCACTAACTCTAGAGGTGAAATGCATCCCACCTCTCCTCCTCTAATGATGTGCATGTTTGGAAGGCAATGGGATCAGTTCTGAATCCAAACATTTTCTATTTTTCAAGATTCTGCATTGTACTTTAAGCTATCAGGCATTTAATTTACTAAGAATGGTGAGCATCATCTCAGATTAGCATTGGTTCAGATGAAACAGTGGTTTACTTATGTTTTACTTCTAAGCATATCTGCGGCTGGTTTACCATTCAGAGGCAACACAAGAAAGGGAGGTTAAAAAAGTAGACAATGTAAAAAGGCCTCATAACAAACCTGATGCACATTCTTAATGGAATCGCTGTTAAAGAAAACACCTCATCACACCAGGTGGACTGGATAGTAAAATCCAGTGTAGAATCTTGGAAACTGGAAAGGTTTCTACATTTACTACACTGTCGTGTCAATAGCCTTATATGACCACCTGCATGCTCAAGCCTGATTCGAAGGCCAGAGTCTTTGAAAGAGGATGTTTATTTAAATTTAAACAGAATTTTAAACTGCAAAATGACATTTACCAGCCCACCTACCAGGGGAAACTAGCTTGCATTCCCCTTCCCTTTATAAAGGTAGCTGAAGGGGACAGAAAGGGGCAGGGAACAATGATTGATCATCACCATGAAAGTAGGAGTGATCATGGTGACCATAAAATCTCTTTTGAAAAGTCTGGCGCTAAATGCGATAAAGGAGGAATCAGAATGAAAATAGATATTACCTCTCCAAAACAGTCCTCAGCTGGAAAAAAAATAAAGAGATTGAACTGTTGGAGATTTAAACCAAATGCTATCCTAATCTTCAAATGGACAACTTACCAGAGCATCACTTTGCTCCTTTGCTGCTCAAACTCCGCTGAAACTGCAAGTGAAAACAAAAAAGAAAAATCTCTGTTGGAAATGAGCTTCTCCAACCCTCTCGACAAATTATAAAAAAGTTGTGTACAGCAGAAAGCACTGCACAGAAATACCAAAAGTTGAAGGACTGACTGCCTTTCCCTACTCTTTCACATGCTTCAAGTTGGAAAAGTCAACATTTTATTTTTTCAAAAATATGGATGGAAGTAGCATTCACCAATTAAAAGGCATCAGTGGCCAAAATACTGAACTAGTCAAACAGCAAAACCACTAATTAGTAATGCAGTATGAGATTTTCCAAGCTGAGGAGCTAATTTTTATAGCTGGTGACCTAGTGTTAAGAGGAGCTGGCATTTTTAGGACCCAAGCAACAGGGTTAAGACATAAAATCAGCCCCTAAGAAAACCATTCAACTTTCAAATTACCACAAAAGCCATTACAAATATATTTCAACAATTTTTCTGGAATACCAGACACTTCAATTTAAAGCATACAATTTGAGGCTTTTGAGGAGAAAATGCTACAAGAATGCGAAAAAAAGCTTTTTCTCATCTGACAGTCTTGACAAAATGTCTTCATTTCATATCTATTGTCCTCAAAAACGTACCAGTTTCTGGTATTCAAACAGGTATAATAAAATGTGTAGCCGTCACTGAATTTCTGATGAACGGCCTTCTTCTGGGTTCATTGAGATTCATCTTGGACTTTATAGAGCATGTTCTTTAACAGGCTTAAGAAACTCACTTTGGTTTGCTAACAGCAAAAGGAAATCGGAATATAGTACTCCCTCAATTACTTCCACCTCCACTACCCACGTCTCCCACGATGGCCTTACACACAGTACCAATGTTATTTCCCACCTGGGATACCCAAAGAAAGGAGTTGTTCTACCTGTCCTTTATTAAGTGCATTTCAGAGTCCTCTGGAGCCTTTTCTTTATTAACAGATTCCCTACCACATTATAATTCCTAATGATGACAAATCCAGATCTCCTTATAAGGCCAACACAAGATGATTTTTTTGTTTGTACTTTAAAACAGGCATTACATGACATCTATTGATTTGACTAAGATTTTAAGTGTCATGCAGGATATTACTAAATGGCAAGTGTAATTCTAATAACTCATTGTAAGGGTAGACTAATGCATTTAAAAAAAAAAAAAGAATTGTTTTGGAAAACAATACAAGGTTGGATCAAGCCCTCTTACCTAGTGACATAGGAATAACAAAGATTCCCTTTTACAGATTTTACAAGTTATTCCATGAAAGTTTTACCAGACACTATAAAATGCCATTTTGTCTTCTGGCAGCTCTTCGTAAAGGGCCATTTTCCATTCTGCAGTTTCACAGAGGCCATCAGTATAAATATGGGACAGGTTTGATCAATCCCTAAATCAGGTTTTCCAATAAAGATAGAGGCCTTAACAGGTTCAGCAAAGGCACTGCAGTGTCAAGACCAGCTTAACCTTTTCTTCCATCCCTAGACCCAACTCCACATTGATTTGTTGTTTTAGTTAATTTAATATTATCGTGTATATTGTAATTTGGAAGCTAGTTTATTACTGTTTTGTTCTTATATATTTTATTCTGGGGCAATGCTTTTATTTCTGTTTTATTTTGTTTTATCTTATTTTATTGTTTTTTGAAGAATTATTTTATGAATTATTTTATGATGAAGGTTGTTTTATATTGTAAACCGACATGAAGCTAACACAAATATTCGGTATATGAAAGTGGCTAAATAAATAAACAGAACTGCTGCAACAGCAAACTGGCAAGAGGCAGAGGGCTCAGATTTCTATATTGCTTTTTTGGGTTCAAAATGTTTGCTATAATATTAATGTGATGAAATGTACATTCTACATGGGCTGAGATGACAGGAAAACCTTCAGAGAACTAATAAGCAGATCCTGTTAGGCTATAAAAGCCGCTAGGGAAGTGCAGACCACCTACATTATACTAAGCAAGCATGCATAGAGGCAGTGCATTCAAATCTATCTCATGCATATTGACTGTGGATATCCTGAAAACTTAACTGATTAGGTTGAGAACCTCTGGTATAGTGGAAGTACTTAAAGACAACCCACCCCAAGAGGTGGAAAGCAGACTACCCAGTGAACAGGCTGCGCAAAACTACTTGTCCAAAGTTACTGTCTTCTCGGGACATGCTGTCCAGACAGAAGTGGGAGGTGAAGGTATAAACAGACTATTAAGTAGCAGTTTCACAAATGTCTTCAATATAAATGAACTTGAGATGAGCCACTAAAATCACAATGGGTCTCACTTGATGAACCTTGACAAAGTCTGTCTGTAAGCCAGCTAGTGCATAATAGTGCACTATTCAGACCAATAGTCAAATGGACCAAGTTCGTTTGGCATTTTCCCTTCCTAATCTATTGGTATTATGAACAACTGAGAAGCTTGAAGGTGATGCTGAGTCCTCTTTAGGTAATATGCCAGGGCTCTTTTATAGTCAAAGGAGTGAAAAGCCTATTCTCCTGTGTTTGCATGAGGTCTTGGAAAGAAATTGGGCAGCACGATACCTTGAATAAAGTGGAATGCATACACCACTCTCTAAAGAAACTTGGGGCGAGTTCATAGACCTACCTTATTATGAAAAAACTGAAGGCATGGTGAATATGAAACCAGAACCTGTAGTTCTTGTACTCTTCATGCCAAAGTGATAGCCACAAGAAACAATATTAACATAGTAATATAGCAAACAACAGAGATCCATTCAATCTGCCCAGCAAGTTGTTTATAGTAGTAACAGCAACTCCATGCAGGTTATCCCATGCCTTCTATTAAGGGAAGTAACTGCCGCTCAATGCAGGCTGTAGGAATGTTACACCTACTCGAGTTACCCTGTTTCTTCATTTCAAACTTCTAGCCACTGGGGATCCTCTGTGTTTATCCCATTCGCTTTTGAATTTCATTACTATTCTTGTTTTTACCACTTCTTCCAGGAGGGCATTCCATGTATCAACCACTCCTTCCATGAAGAAGTATTTCCCAAAGTTGTTTCTGAGTCTACCCTCTTGGAGTTTCATATTATGACCCTAGTTCTACCACTTTCTTTCCATCGGAAAAGGTATGAGCCTTTTAAGTATTTAAATATCTATATCATATCTCCCGTCTCTCCTCTCCTCCAGGGTATATACAATTAGGTCATCCAGTCTTGTCTCTTAAGTCTTTTGGAAAAGAACCCATACCATTTTGGTGGCTTCTCTCTGAACCGCTTCCATCATTTCTCTCTCTTTGTGGAGATATGGTCTCCTGAACTGAACATACTAATCTAGGCGAGGCCTCATCAATGAGGCATTATCACTTACTTTCTCCTTCTTATGTCTCTCTTTATGAGCCATGGTGAACCTCTTCTTCCCCATTGCTTTCTTTCCACCCAGGAGTACTTTTCGTAAAGTAACTTTACGCACCCACCAAAAGGGAGTAGTAGTAATAGCTGGCAAAACTATCATTACTTCCTTTTTGCTGTGGCTAGTCTGTTGAAAAATGTGGTTACTGTATTAGGCATTCAGATTGATGCTAATCTTACTATGGGAAGTCAAATTGCTAATTTTAGTGACAGCACCTTTTCAGATGACGTTATATTCGGTGCCTAAAGCCATTTTTTTGAGACAAAAGATTTACAATTATTGTACATGCATTTATTCCAATTACTGTAATGTGCTATTCCAGAGCTTTAAAGAGCTTCAGTTTATTCAAAATAATATAGCTAAAGTTATTTTGGGGTATAAGAAATTTGACCACGTTTCTCCTTTGCTTAAGCAATTATACTAGCTACCTCTACTAGATTTTGTGCTTAGCCTTTAAGGCAACCAGCATAAATTTCTAACATGTTAATATCTTATAAGCCAGCGAGAACATCATGCTTTACATATCAAGATCTTTTGAGAGTTCCTTCTCCTACTGAAATAAGACTGCAAGATATTAGGTATACCTGTTTTGCATATCAGGCACCTTATCTGTGGAATGCTTTACCGCATGAAAATGAAGCAAATTACTTGAAATTTAGAAAAGCTATGAAAACTTGGCTATTTCAGAAAGCATTTAGGAAGATCTAATTAAATTTTGGTTTATGGCAAATGATAACTATCAAAATTCCATCGCTAGTGATTTTATGCAGAAGCTGTTCATCATTTTCAATTGGAAAAATATGGATAAAATTTTGAATAAAGTTTAGCAAGTGTTTGTGCTAAATGAAGATTTTTCTCCTACACAGATGATTTCTTTGAGACATTCTAGACATGTTTACAACTAAGTGCACTGGTGTGTGGATTTTTTTTTCTTTATTTCTCGCGAGGATTATGGCCACATATAGCATATTTGGAGCGATTTACCTTGATAAATTATTACCTTGACTCTCATATCACTATGCCATAGTAATATTATGTTGATAAGATTTTGTCCCTCTTATTTTGGACAAAGATTTTTGCAATATTTTTTCTCCCTCTTTATGTTGGAATCTCCAGGAAGAAAACCTGGTTTTGCTATTTAACTGATAATGCTAATTATACTACTACTCTGTTTTGGAGAGAACTGGAAATTCTTAAATAATTGTTACAGAGCAATGAAAATTCCTAAATTGTAAACTTTGCTCTGAATACTGATTGATTTAGAGATACAGTGTGGCAATTTCTATATTCATTTTTTTTCTGATTTCTATGTTTAATAGCTTTCCTTTTCAGTTTAAGGGTGCGCACAGGGAGCATCTGTAGCTCAAGGACACAGAACGGATGGAGACTGAGGTTCTTTAGAGCTGTAATTTCTGTTTAAATGATAATATGTATTTTGTGGATGAAAGTTTGTGTGTTTGTAGCAGTGAGTGTATGGGTGCAGATGAGTGCTGGTACATGCACTGGGAGTAGTTTTATATTCTAATATTAATGCTTTTTTTTTATCCCTTTATTTATATCATTTCACAAAATAATTACAAGCAATACAGCTTGATCAGCAAATAAGACACTGCAGATTACAGAGACTAGGAAGAAGTATAAACAATACAAAAGAAAATACTTTAAACTGCAATGGCAAATACATAACCACAAAAATAATGGGGTGAAGGAGCCAGTGGTGACATTATCTCTTCAAAGGAAAATAGACAATCAAGAAAGACTGCAAAATAATTGCCAATTCCACATTCCAGCAGTCTTAAAGCTAAGGGGTAGATGTGGGGTTTACAGTAATCTTACTATCCAATAAGGATTTTAACTGGTTGGGTTAAGAAAAGTTTATATCTATTTCCATCTAACTTAGACACTTTGAGAGATAATGCAAAAAGAAATCTCCCCCGAGACCAAGATCAGTTTCTCTCAACTGGAGAAAAGCCTTGCGCCGGTTTTGAGTCTGTCTTGAGACATCTGGGAAAACCCAAACTCTTTGACCCATGAACAGGATATTCTTATTGGTAAAAAAAAAAACAATCTCAAAATCAATTTCTTCTCTAATACAGAGGAACAAGAGATCAACAGGGTTGCCCATTCAAGAATCACTTCCTCAGATTGTTCTAAAAAAATTAGTCAAATTTAGAGCGCCTGAAGAAATCTGAAACATATCAGAATTACTATTAACTACCTCTACACCCCCCCCCCCCCCCCTTTTTAACAGTAACATAAAAACATCTTAGTAAAGGTAGGTAAATGATTTTCAGACATACCAGGAATCTCCTTTAAATATTTTTTAACTAACTCTTTAGGACCAATTGGGGGGGGGGGGGGGGGGGAAACAAGGAAAATTAAGCAGACAGATTAGAAGACCTCAAACAACTCAAGACATTTATTAATATAGAAACATAGAAACATAGAAATGACGGCAGAAGAAGACCAAACGGCCCATCCAGTCTGCCCAGCAAGCTTCACACATTTTTTCTCTCATACTTATCTGTTTCTTTTAGCTCTTGGTTCTATTTCCCTTCCTCCCCCACCATTAATGTAGAGAGCAGTGATGGAGCTGCATCCAAGTGAAATATCTAGCTTGATTAGTTAGGGGGTAGTAGGGGTAGTAACCGCCGCAATAAGCAAGCTACACCCATGCTTATTTGTTTTAACCCAGACTATGTTATACAGCCCTTATTGGTTGTTTTTCTTCTCCCCTGCCGTTGAAGCAGAGAGCTATGCTGGATATGCATCGAAAGTGAAGTATCAGGCACATTTGGTTTGGGGTAGTAACCGCCGTAACAAGCCAGCTACTCCCCGCTTTGTGAGTGTGAATCCTTTTTTCTTCTCCCCTGCCGTTGAAGCTATGCTGGGTATGCGTGAAGTATCAGTTTTTCTTTTCCCCTGCCGTTGAAGCAGAGAGCTATGCTGGATATGCGTGAAGTATCAGTTTTTCTTCTCCCCTGCCGTTGGAGCAGAGAGCTATGCTGGATGTGCATCGAAAGTGAAGTATCAGGCACATTTGGTTTGGGGTAGTAACTGCCGTAACAAGCCAGCTACTCCCGGCTTTGTGAGTGCAAATCCTTTTTTCCACATTTCCTCTTGCTGTTGAAGCTTAGAGTGATGTTGGAGTCACAGTAACCATGTGTATGTTTATTGAATAAGGGTATTGTGTCCAGGCAGTAGCCATCATTCTGGCGAGTCACCCACTCTTCATTGGCGGCCTCTTGACTTTATGGATCCACAGTGTTTATCCCACGCCCCTTTGAAGTCCTTCACAGTTCTGGTCTTCACCACTTCCTCCGGAAGGGCATTCCAGGCATCCACCACCCTCTCCGTGAAGAAATACTTCCTGACATTGGTTCTGAATCTTCCTCCCTGGAGCTTCAAATCGTGACCCCTGGTTCTGCTGATTTTTTTCTTATGGTAAAATTTTGTCATTGCCTTTGGATCATTAAAACCTTTCAAGTATCTGAAAGTCTGTATCATATCTCCTCTGCTCCTCCTTTCCTCCAGGGTGTACATATTTAGATTCTTCAATCTCTCCCCGTATGTCATCCGATGAAGATCCTCCACCTTCCTGGTCGCCCTTCTCTGTACCGCTTCCATCTTGTCTTTGTCTTTTTGTAGATACGGTCTCCAGAACTGAACACAGTACTCCAGGTGAGGCCTCACCAAGGACCTGTACAAGGGAATAATCACTTCCCTTTTCTTACTCGATATTCCTCTCTCTATGCAGCCCAGCATTCTTCTGGCTTTTGCTATCGCCTTGTCGCATTGTTTCGCAGACTTCATATCATTAGACACTATCACCCCAAGGTCCCTCTCCTGCTCCGTGCACATCAGCCTTTCCCCCCCCCATCGAATACAGTTCATTCGGATTTCCACTCCCCATATGCATGACTTTGCACTTCTTGGCATTGAATCTCAGCTGCCATATCTTCGACCACTCTTCCAGTTTCCTTAGATCCCGTCTCATTCTCTCCACTCCTTCCGGCGTGTCCACTCTGTTGCAGATCTTAGTGTCATCCGCAAAAAGACAAACCTTACCTTCTATCCCGTCCGCAATGTCGCTCACAAAGATATTGAACAGGACCGGTCCCAACACCGATCCTTGCGGTACACCACTTAAAACCGCTCTCTCTTCAGAGAAGGTTCCATTTACCATCACACATTGTCTTCTGTCCGTCAACCAATTTGCAATCCAGGTCACCACCTCGGCACTCACTCCTAAGCTTCTCGTTTTATTCACCAGTCTCCTGTGCGGAACCGTATCAAAAGCTTTGCTGAAATCCAAGTATATGATATCGAGCGCTCTTCCTTGATCCAATTCCTTGGTTACCCAGTCAAAAAAGTCAATCAGATTTGTTTGACAGGATCTTCCCCTGGTGAATCCATGTTGCCTCTGGTCCATCAATTCTCCAGACTGTAGATAGTTCACTATTCTCTCTTTCAGCAGTGACTCCATTACTTTTCCCACCACCGAAGTGAGGCTAACCGGTCTGTAGTTGCCAGCCTCCTCCCTGTTCCCACTCTTGTGAAGCGGGACCACCACCGCTCTTCTCCAATCACTCGGCACCACTCCCGTTTCAAGGGATCTATTGAACAGGTCACACAGCGGACCCGCCAGAACATCTCTGAGCTCCCTCAATATCCTTGGATGAATCCCATCAGGCCCCATGGCTTTGTCCACTTTCAGGTTCTTTAGCTCTTCTAATAGAAGAACAATCATTAATTGAGGATGATCTAAATTCCTGATTGCTAAGATCATGAGCTTCAAGGTTCTTCAACCTTTTATAATGTTCTACAGATGTTATATGGGAAACTACGAACTGTCCCTTCAAAGAATCCAAAGAAGATGAAAAAGAATCCATTTTCTTAGTCACAGAGCTTTCCTAAAGCCCGCCACACATCTTCAAGCCCAATGCTTGCTAGCCTCTGCAAAATGGGGTCTGAGGGGGTTTTCACAGTCTGACCAGGTCCCTCTCACAGTCTCCTCGACAGCAAACCCATTGGAAGGCTGAGAAACCCTATCAAAAACCAGAGCAGGAAGGGAAATGCAGAGCTCAAGGCTTAAAGATGTCTCAGTCTCTAAGCTGGCCCTGCGTAGTCCCATTAACATAGAAACAAAGAAATGACAGCAGAAAAGGCCAGATGGTCCATCCAGTCTGCCCAGCAAGCTTATGGTAGCACCAACCGTGCCATACAGGTTTCCCTCATAATGGTATCACCAGGGGGTGGCAACTGCCGTGCCATACAAATTACCCCCTTATTTAGTTTCCCAAACCATTAAAGTCAGGGCCCTTGTTGGTTGCTGTCTGAGTCCAATTCCCCGTTATCTCTTGCCACTGAAACAGAGATCAATGTTGGAGTTATATCACAAGTAGAAGGCTTATTGGTTAAGGATAGTAACGGCTGCATCAGCAAGTAACCCCCATGCTTATTTGTTTTCCCAGACTGTAAAATTAATGTCGTTAGCTGCTGTCCAAAACTAATTCCCCTTTTCCTTGTGCCGTTAAAGCAGAGAGCAACAATGAGCTGCATCAATGTTACCCCCAGCAACAAGGAGCTCACCTGAGTATGAAAATTCCTGGTGTCCTGAGAACATCTGGGGGAATAGTAGTTTCCTGAGAAAGGGAAGGAAAGGTACAAACCCATCCTCTCCTTTTTCCTATGCAAGAAAGTATGATTAAGAAAAAAATCTTGACAAACAGAAGGAGCAGTCAGTTACGGCGGCCTCCACAAAATTATTAATGCTTTTGACATGGTTCCGCATAGGAGATTTATAAATAAATTGTCATTCTGGTATGGAACCTAGAGTGACTGATGGGATTAGAAACAGGCTGAGTAGAAGGCAAGAAAAGGTAGTGGTAAATGGAGTTTTCTCTAAGGAGGGGGATGTAACTAGTGGCGTGTCTCAGGGGTCTGGCCTTGGACTAGTTCTTGTCAACATTTTCATAAGCAACATAGCAGAAGGATTGTTGGAAAAGTTTTTCTTTTTGTCAATGATACCAAAATCTGCAACAGGGTGGGCAGCCAGGAAGGTGTGGAAACCATGAGGAGGGACCTAGTGAAGTCGGTAAAATGGTCTAGGGTCTGGCAGCTAAGATTTACTGCTAAAAAAATGCATTACTCTGCATCCTAAATGCAGAGTAATGCATTTAGGATGCAGTAATGGAGGTGAAATTCTTCTAAGCATGAAAGAAGTGCAGGATCTGGGGGTGATTGTATCTGATGATCTTAAGTTGGCCAAACAAGTGGAAAAAGACAGGGGAAAAAAAAGAAAGATGCTTGGCTGGATAGGGAGAAGAATGGTCAGTAGAGAAAGGGAGGTGATATTGCCCCTGACCAGGTCCCTGGTGAGACCTCATTTGGAATACTGTGTACAATTCTGGAAACTGCACCTTCAAAATGATATAAACAGGATGGAGTTGGTCCAGAGGGTAGCTCCTAAAATGGTCAGGGGGGTCTTCATTCTAAAGCATATGGGGATAGACTTAAAGATCTAAGCATGTACATCTTAGAGGAAAGGCGAAATAGGGATATGGTAGAGGCATTTAAATATCTCAAACATTTTCATGCATAGGAGGCAATCCTCTTTCAAAAGAAAGGAAACTCTAGAATGAGGGGTCATGGGATGGGGGCTAAAGGAGATAGATACAGAAATAATCTTAGGAAATATTTCTTCATAGAGAGCGTGACGGATGCATGGAACGGCCTTCACAATGGAAGCAGTGGAGACAAAATCAGTATCTGATTTCAAGAAAACATAGGATAAATACAGGGGATCTCTAAGAGAGTGATGGAAATTATAAAGCTAAATTAATTGGGTAGATGGGCAGAAGAGATGGGTCATATGGTCTTTTTCTGTCATCATGTTTCTATGAACTGAGGTGTCTAGGCTGGGGTCATCCAAGTCTCTACAAAAGGTTTACTGGTGGTTTGATATGTACTATTGGTATGGTAATGGGTGGTTTAAAAATATTCTCTCTTAAAAGCTTCTTTCACTTAATAGGGGAGTGAATACCACTAATATTAATGCTGTTTAAAAAATATAAAGTTCAAATATTTTTACAAGAAACTCACCTCACTGATGATGAGATAAAAGTTAAAAGGGATTAGGTTGAACAGTGTTATGCATGCTATTCGAGTAGACAACGTGGGGTAGTAATATTGTTTCATAAAAGTCTTTCTTTCGCAGTAGATAAAAAAAAATCTGTGATAAAGAAGGCCGCTATGTAATAATTAGTGGCATTCTTTTTTATCAAGTTTTTTTTTGTAACACATATGCTCTTAATGTTTACAGTCATGCCTTTTTCACCAAAATAGTTTCTGAATTAGGTCAATTCCTCCATCACACAGTAGCTCTAAGAGGGGAATTTGATCTAGTAGTAGACCCACAAAGGGATACTAAGCTGGTTAAATCTACTAGATCTATGAAGTTGTAGGTATTCACGTCATCATAAGAGAGCTGTAGTTACTAGACATTGTATATTTTGCATCCCACCGAATATGATTTTTAATTTTTATTCTAAGCCACATGATAATCAGTTCGGGAATAACTATTTGCTCCTTTCAACCTCATCCTTTTCTAAAGTTAGTGTTGCTGACATTGGGGCATTTTTGTTCTTGGATCACCTGCTTCCATAACTTTAACTTTCAAATCCTTAACAGCTAAAGCATTTAAATGGAGACTCACTCCATCCTTAATATTATGATAAAGAATTTCATGAATATTTGAAGCTGAAGTGGAAAGACTCTCTCAGTTTTAATAAAACACTGCTGATGGCTCCTGATAACCTCTGGGCTGCCAGAAAGGCAGTGTTGAAGAGGGACATTATTGCTATGTGGCTAACAAAGCTAAGACTAGAAATGCAGAAAAGTGTAAATTGCCTGCACAGCTGATTAGCTCAGTAGTTTGGCTGAAAGGCAGCTGAATTGTAGGAGTAGGGGTGCAACTGTGTATGCTGCCTCTTCTGTCCTGAAACAGAAGGGAGCAAAGAAAAAGAGGTAATCCAGCCCTTGTTTTTTTCTCTTACTCCTGCTGTCTCTGGGACATTGGTCTCTGCACAGCTGAAACTGAAACACTCCAAGCTGTCTTACTTTATGAAAAGCCCCAAGTCTCTTATACTATATGTTTGTCTTATTAGGTTGTAAGCTCTACTGAGCAGGGCCTGTCATTTTTTTCTTTTGTGTTTGTACAGCACTGCATATGTTGTGTAGCACTATAGAAATGTTAAGTAGAAGTAAATCCAGGTATGTGTGTCGAATGAGCCCGATATTACAATTCAGATGGCTACTATTAAGAGATATCTAAATCAACCTCTCTATCAGAAAAAGGTGAATTCTATCTTGAATTTTTGTACTTAATTGTTCAGGTCTGGCAATAAGGCCAGTAGGTTACTGACCAGATTAATAAAAAAAAAAGTTAAACCTAAACATTATGTTCTGAAGTTGAAAAATAAGAAAGGAATCATACACATTACCATAAATCAGATCTCTTCAATTTTTGTAGATTACAACAAGGAATTATTGTATATGCTGCTACATACTCCTTGGAAAGAGATTTTATGGAATTTTTACAGGGTTGCATTTACCTCAGGTAACATTCTCACAATTACAGCTGGTCATCTAGCAAAAGAACTGGGATTAGATGATCTTGATCAGAATTTTACAAAATCTAAAAAGAGAATGTTTGTGACCCATTACAGCAAATGGTTTTCCTTCTGAGACTAATCAGGCTTTAATAACTGTCTTCACTAAACAAGGTAAAGATCTAACATGGCCAGGTTCTTCTTCAACCCACTGTTTGGATAAATGTTAACATTAAGATTTTGGTATCTATACTGGCAAACAGATTGAGCTTGATTTTACCCACTTTGGTAGCATCAGATCAAATTAGGTTTTGTGAAAGACAGACATGGTGCAACCAAAGTGTGCAAGCTTATTGAGGTGCTAGAGTCAAAGGATCCGGATAATTCTCAGGGGGTGATCATCAGTCTATATGTAGAAAAAGCTTTTGACCAGGTCCAGCGGGATTGTGTGTATGGGTTTCAAGATTCTCGTCTCAGTTGGATACAATTATATACAAGTCTTCAAGCAAGAATAACAGTTAATGGTGCTGTCTAGGATTCTTTTGACATACAAGGTGGTAACAACATGGGTGTCCCCTTTTTTGATTATAAAATCACCAGTCATTAAAATAAAATCATCTTCTAAGATTCAAGGTTTTGAAATTGGCAGCAATGAGTACGGAATATGCTTATTTGCAGATTATATGTTATTTCTTAGGAAACCTATTTCAGCTCTTTTAGAGACAGATCTATTTGAGAAATTTGGTAATTTTGCAGGTGTTAAAATAAATTTCATCAAATCTGAGGCTATGCCATTATCTTTACAGACTAAAAAGCATTGGGCTGATAGCTTCATATTGCATGGACAGCTACTCAAATTAAATATCTGGAAGTATATGTGCCTTATGACCATTCTTTGCTGTGTAAACTGAATATTTGTAAAACTGACGATATGCAGAAGCAGATTTCTGCTTGGACTGAATTGCCTCTTTCGCTCTTTGGTAGATGTGCCTTATTCAAAATGACCCACTTACCTAAATATCTATATACATTGCAGCTGATTCTCTATTGGTTGACCAGGAAAGATGTGGCTCAGTTGAGATCTATGGTAATTACATTTCTTTGGAAAGGTAAAAACTAGAATTGGATCCACCACTTCAAGGCAGGCACAGAAATAAGGAGGATTTTTGTTTTTATAATATGGCATGTCAATTATGCTTGTACTGGGAGTGGCGGTCTGGGCTATTTGATATCCCACATTGGATGGAATCTTTAGCTGTGCCATTTTTACCCATGGGTTTATTACATTCTAGTGACAGCTGAGTTGCTTACCTGTAACAGGTGTTCTCCGAGGCCAGCAGGATGTCAGTCCTGACACATGGGGGACATCATCATATGGAGCCCGGCACAGAACTTTGATCTCAAAGAATCTAGAACTTTCAAACTTGCCCTACTAAGCATGTGCAGCTGTAGTCATCACCCTGCCCCTAGGCAGAGTCCCTCAGCTAATACATGGAGAAACCAACTCCCAAGGGAGGTGGGTTTGTTTTGTGAGGACTAGAATCCTGCTGTCTTCGGAGAACACCTGTTACAGGTAAGCAACTCTACTTTCTCCAAGGTAGGTAGTCCTCACATCTGGGTGAATTCCTAGCTATAGGCTGTCCGAGCAGGACAAAGTGGGAAACCACACAATGCTGAAAGCACTACCTGTCTCCCTTTTGCCTGTGAGGCAGCCGACCCTCAAGGAATCCAGGCTGGAGAAGAGTTGGGTTCTACAACCACAGAAATGACTGACACACAAAACCCCCATGCTTAGCAGGGGTGCCTAAGGCAGAGGAGCGATGTGAGTGCAAGCAGAAGCATACTCCGCATCATGGAAAACATTACAAGCAGGGTTTTGGATCAGTAACCCTGACAATGATAATAGGTCTAGAACCTCCTGGGTACAGGGAAAAGCTTAGTGATGTAAACAAGAGAAGGACTCTTGGAAAAGACCGCACAGTTTCCTTCGGTGTTAAAAGAAAACCCAATTGAGGCCAGAGAACTTCCCAGAAAGAAACTGCAATCCACCGGCATCCGAAGGACAGAATGTCTCTGCAGAAGTGTGACCACGTGTGGCTGATAGGCATAATAGGAAGAAAAGCCCAAGCAACGCGTGGAGAAAATCAGCAACAACGGCAGGGCCTGAGACAGATCTTACGTGCCAAAGCACCAGACCTAGCTGACCATGCAGGACAGCATCAAGTTTTTTAGGGGATAAAAGGCAAACTCCAGAGCAGGGAAAGAAGTTAGGCCTGAAGCTCACCCATACTGCACCTTGTCAAGGGCAGGGATATCCATCCTGTCTATAGGATAGGTCAGCTGAACCAGAGCGAATTCCCCAGGGAAGAAATCCAGAAACATTCCACTAAGACAGGAATCCGGTGTGCCGCAATTGCAAACCCTGTCAAACAGGATTTCTTCACTGACCCTAAGATTACTAGGGCAAGGCGACCTCGGAACAGATTTGAAAGCACCTTGCTTAGGTATTAATACCTCAGATTGCAAATACTTCCCCCAAGAAAGCATTCGGTCCAGTAATGCAACAATCTTTGCATGAACCAGGACTCCCCTGTCTGCAGACAGGGTTATCTCTAAAATTTGGACATAGAGCTTGCAAGCTATATTGGGCTTCCGAATGGTAGATGAAATTTAATGTGGACAAGTGCAAAGTGATGCATATAGGGAAAAATAACCCATGCTATAGTTACATAATGTTAGGTTCTATCTTAGGAATTACCATCCAGGAAAGAGATCTAGATGTCATAGTGGATAATACATTGATTCAATTCTATTTTATTGATTTTATATTTGGTGGTGTTTATATTAAGATTTGTACCAATGTTAGATATTTTTATCTTAGAGATTCGGGTATTTTACTGATTTTTTAAATGTTTTATGTTATTTAAATGTTATTTTATTGGAAACCGCTATGATTATATATAAAAGAGTGATATATTAAATTCAATACACAAACATACTGAAATGTATACCATGTAATGATATAGCAATGAATATTGTATAGTAATGATTTCAAGGCCTCTCTTTCTGCTGGCAGCCCCTTTTCCTGCCACGTAGTACACTGCATTTCAAGCTAGGCAGAAATATTCACTTGAAACTTAGGATTCTAAATCAGATTCCTCCCTCACCATTTTGTCCTTTGCAAGAAATATTCTATTACTGAAGGATGGAAAGTTTAATCATCTAGCAATAAAATCATTAATTCTCTTATCTAAACAGACAGCACAGCTGGAGGAAATCTTGTTTATTAATATAACAGCAACATTCTAGGTCTCTTCATCCTACGTCTTTATCAAGTAAGCATTTATTCAACAGCATTTTCCCTATAGTTCATTAAAATTTCATTTTTCTCAGCAAAATGTTTTCAGATGGCATGCAGCAAGAGGTATTGGTCCTGCATAACACCAAGGGAACATGAGGTATCAACTGTGAATAGAAGGACAATATTCAGTGATTATAATACTTGGTACTATATAGAAAAAAATAAAAAATAGAAGTAAATAGCATTCTTTTCCTATTCTAATTCTTCTTCGACTGGCATACTACAGCTAACCCCTTTTATTGCAGGCTCTCTTGTTTTTATCCAGAGGGACTGTCTCTCTAGCAGTCAGCAGCTCTATAACTAAGAATTTGCTACAATTCTCAGTGACTGCTATACAAAACGCATAGGCCTATGGAAAAGGAAAGAGGAAGACAGCATACAGCCCACAGTTACAAGCATAAGAGTACAAAACGCTCAGAGAAGAAAGAGGGGGACTGGGAGAAAGGGATTGCAGCTCCAGCCTCTGCCAGCCCCCAAGAAAAGGAACTATACAAAGGAGAGCGAAAGGGGGTATATAGCACAAAAGGGCACCGCAGACCTTTACTCCTGGGGGAATTCTGCGCACAAAAATTTTAAATTCTGCAAACTTTATATTGGTCAAAATAACAATTTACATGACAGTCTAAGTAATTACATTTCAAATTAATACAGAAAAAAGTTATTACTTAAAGATGCAGAATTTTAAATATTTTGAGCAGAATTTCCCTAGAAATTCACTGTAAGAATGTCATTTCCACTCTCTCTCCCTACTCCCCTGGCCACTTTGCCCTCTCAGGCCCCAACTCCTCCACAAGCCAGTATCTCTCCCCTCCACCTCTAGACTCAACCCCTTCCATTCTATCGCCAGTCCCAGAGTTTGACCCCATTCTCAGTACTGCCCCTCACACAGGCTCCCTCTGTCCCTCTCTCTCTTACACAAATGCTCTCTCTCTAGTGCACACACACACACACACACACCCTCATACAGGCTCCCTCACTCTCTCGCGCACACATATCCCCTCATACAGGGTCCCTCTCTCTATGCATGCACACCCACATAAGCTCCCTTTCTCTCTCATGCATACACCCTCACACAGGCTACCTATCTCTCTCTATCACACACTCCTTCACATAGGCTCTCTCTCGCATACACAATCCCTTTACACAGGCTAGCACCCTTACAGACACTCGATCCCTTTTTCATATACACCCAATCTCTCATACACACTCCTTCACAATCCCCTCATATAGGCTCCCGCTCTCTGGCACCCACACTCAAGCACTCCCATGCTCTCTCTCATCCCTCCCCCTTGCTTACCTCCCTGCTCTCACCCCCACCCACTGCTCTCACACCCCCCCCTCCCTTCTCAAACACAGAACTCTCTACACACACTCACTCTCACCGGGGGCCTTCATCTTCGCCGCAACATGGCACACTGGAGTCTTCATCTTTGCCACTAATGGCACGCGCTCTGTTTGCGGCATGCTAGGGTCTCCTCTGCCATTTTCTGCACAAAATCTGGCAATTTTGCGCAAGGGGGAATTCTGCGCAGAATTTCCCCATGACTAAACCTTGGTACATGCCAAGAAGAAAGGAGGCAAGAAGCAGTAACCACTGCAGGAAGAGGTGAGAAAACCAGGGGAGAATCTGCCAGAAGGAACTGCTCTATCATAACCCAAACCATAGGGAAGGTGGATCCAAGATGGTGGCCAAATGGGATTAGCACAACTACAGAGCTACTGAGATTGCCTGTGAATCTCAGCATTTTTCTACTTTCATTTAGCCTACAATGGTTAAGCATAAGGGCAAGGTTCAGACCTATCCCTGAGTTCCTTGTCTTCTTCGTCACAGGCCTTTGTGCTTCAGAGAACTGATGGATTTGTAGACAGCGTCCAACGCTGGGACTAGTAGGGAAACAGCCACTCAACTGGAGTCAAAGTCTCTTAAGACTGCCTGACCGTGGTACTCTATCACTGCTGGGGGATATACAGAGTGGCAATTAGACAAATGCACTCGAGTTCTAACTATGCAAACTCCAGCACTGTCTTTGAGGGAGCTGTGACTGTTTTCTTCCCTTTTAGGTGAGTTTGTGGGAGCTGCAGAAGCCAGCAGTAGAAGCTGATGTGCCTGTTGGCAATCTGGGCCTGATTGTGGGCCTCTTGGAGATTTCCCTGGCTTCTTTCACTGCACACCAGGATGGGAGAGTTCCTCTTGTCAGACTGGCAGTGATTACCCTCAGTAAGCTTGAAGTCTTCTGTTACCACACATTCTAGGGATATTCTTAATTTATTTACCAGTGTGAACTCTCACAAAAGGAGCTGTCTCTTCTATTGGAGCTCGAGGAGAAAACTGCTAGGCTTGAGCAGAGTATAGGACCTGTACACTTTCAATGTAGTAATGGTCTAAAATAAAGACTACTCACTTTAAAACCAAATTTCTTTAAAAATCAGTCTATGTTCTTAAATCTGCGGGTCCTAAATTTTCCCAGAACAGCCTCCCTCTCCCCAGGAGATATATCTACTACTGAAGATTCCATTTGAAGCTATGCCCCCTGTAAATACCATTTTTTTAAACACCTATGGGGGGAGATGTAAGAATGTGAAGGGAAAAGTACAGGAGGAAACCCAGTAAATTCTGCAGAAATCCAAAGGAGATGTATGTGATTGGGGAGGGGGGGGGGGGGGAGGTGAGAGACTAATGTGCATGGGCAGGGAGAATCCTTGGGGTGAAAGTCTCTGATTATCTGAAGGTATCAAAGCAGTGTAAAGAGGCAGTGAATAGGGCCAGATGGATGGAAGGCTGCAGAGAGAGAGAAAGAGGCAGGAATAACCATCCGGGATAAGGAGGGGAAAATGCTTATTGGTTATTGGTGAGACCTCATATGGAGTACTATATGTAGTTCTGAAGTCCATATCATCATAGGATAGAAATGGTCAAAAGAAAGGCAACTAAAACGGTTCGGAGTCTGCACTGAAACACAAGAGATGAAGACCTAAATATGTATACCATAGAGAAGAGAGATGGGAGGGATATGATATGACTTTTAAATACCTGAAAGATATTAAAAATACAAGCCTTTTCCAATGGAAAGAAAACTGTAGAACTAGGGATCATGAGAGGAAACTCCAAGGGACTAGACTCAGGATTGTCAAGAAATATTTTTTCATGGACAGGGTGGATGACACCTGGAATGACCACCAGGAGGTTATGGTGAAAACAAAAATGGTAAGGGAATTCAAAACGATATGGGTTAAATATAGAAGATCCCTAGTGGCAAGAGGATGAACATGAAAAACCAGGATGACATTTTGCATGTTACAACCCTAAACTCTTGCCGGGCAGACTGGTCTTTATCCACCATCATTTACTATATTATTATAAATGTTACTAAGCTCATTTGAATTCTGACCTAAAGAAAAGAGTATTAGCTCTTGAAAGCTAGTCAAGAAATGTATTTAGTCCAATAAAAAGGTATCACCTTATATATATATATTTTTTTTTGCTTTTATTTCTTAACCTTTATTTCTGTCCATTCAGGTGGACTAACACAGCAGCCAGTTAAGATTAGAGGACTGTCTCCATGAGGAGGCACACAGGACTATTCTTAGATGCAATTGTGTTTTAACAAGATTGCAACTCAAGTCTGCACTATTCCCCCACCCCCCAACCAATAAACAGGATTTATTTTTGGATCACAGCCTGGAGGTAAAAACTTTACACACAGAAATGTTTCTATGATATCCCTGCAAATGCTTTACTAAATTGGATAACATGAGATTTGGGAGTTTTTTGGGGATTTTTTTTTTTTTAACTCACCTAGACTCTAGAAAGACACCAGGGACAATGTGAAGCCTAGTAATGTTTAACCACTGCTTCATTTGGGGTATTATATCTGGTTGATGTACTAATCTGACTCAGTCACTGAACTTTAGGCCTGTTGTATGCTAATTTTTGCAAAGTTTTCCTTTTAATGTTTCCTTTAAATTCTTGGCTCCCAGGTTTTCTTGACTGGACCTCTGAATCTATTTTAGTGAGCTAATATAGAAGTACCATAAAATGCTACTTTTCCCTTTCCCCTCCCTCCCCCCTTGTGTCATTATGTGCACTTACTCTTCATTTGTATCAAGTTTATAAATGCAAAACAAAATTTAAAAAAAAAAAAAAGACCCATTGTTGGGTTTATCTGCATTTTGTATGAATAAACTAGGATTTTTTTTATTTTATTTATTTATTTATTTATACCGACATTCGATCTCAATCGAGATATCACACCGGTTTACATTCAGGATGATGACTAATCCCAAAATGTTTAAGCAAAAGAGTTTAAAATCCATGACCTGCTTGCAATATCCCCTTGAACTAGAAGCAGTGGGCAGTACATGCAGGGAAAGAACGTTTGATGATAATATTTGTTACAGATATGAACCCTTGGGCTGAAGCATGGTTGACGCAACCTAGCAGGTAAAACTACTAGGCCCATGATGACAGCAGGTGGACTTGCTCTTACTAGGACTGGAGCTTCACCTATACCAGCCCCATTCCCCGCAGGTTCCCCGCAGGTTCCCAGGGGCAGGCAGGGCTTAGACAAAAGTTCCATAAGAAGCGGCCTGACAAAGTCAAGTCTTGGGCAGAGGGCAGGGCTGGCAGCAAGAAATGGTATCTGGGTCCATGCCAAGGTCAGGCCAGGCAGCATGCAAATAGTTTCCAGGTCTAGGTCAAGGTCGGGGCATGCAGCAAGCAGGCAGGTTGAGGTCCAAGCCAGGATCAGGGCAGGCAGCAGAGGTCAGAATCAAGAATAAGGCAGAGAAGATCAAACAAGAAAGGACAAGGCACAGGGGACCAAGACAGACAGGGTGGACAGGGCAAGGTAATAGAGAGGCAGGGCAAAGCAGGTAAGGTAACAGCAAGATAGGAAAACAAGGAGGCAAGACAAGGCAAAGAGACAAGTGGCAAAACACAAAGCAAGGAAGAAGGATCAGTTGCTGTGATATCATCATATGGCACCGCAGAGCTTTCCCACCACAGGCCCTTTAAGCTTCATCGTATGGCGTACGTGCGCATATCTAAGGAGGCCCAGGAGGAGGAAGAGGAAGCATGGCGACATCCCTGATGCGAGAAGGCATCAGTGTCAGGGTGAGTGAGGCCAACTGTGGGATCATCCTGCAGGCAGCCAAATGTTACAATATTCCAACTACTGACTGCCTATATACACTTCATAAAAAAAAACTGTTTGTAGACTTGTCTCCACCACTGAAGAATCTTGTTCCAAAATGTGTTACAATTTTTTGTACCACATCTACCACCCACATTAAAAAGGATCTTTTCTTTTCAGTAATGAGGCATAAAAAATACTACTAATATAATGCAGACCTTGCATGGCAGTTTCCTGCAGATGCAAAATAAAATCCATTTGGCGATAACTGCCACAAAAAAAAAAAAAAAAAAAAGGTCCCATACCCTGTACTAATTTAGGAACTGGTTACAGTCTTAATCTTTCAGAAAACACTGACTCACTGATTATTATGAACTACTGCTTTCAGTGTGTATAGGACTTTAGTAATAATAGTTAAGCCATGCAAAGTGGTTTAAACATCAAAGGACAAAAGTGACTATTTAAAAACACTGATGAGCCAGCAGGCCCAGAGGGCTCGCCCATCGATCCAACTGTCAACGTTCAAAGACACCACACACAAAATGTTTTCTTCTGTTCAACTAATAATCATATTACAGCCACAATCATCCTTTTCTTGCACTGTTTACAGCAGTAATTGCTGCTAGTTGCAGAAATGGAAGACGCTACCAGTAACTGGTACTCTCTGAAGACAGTTCACCATGAGAAGGGTGGGTCATGTGACTGTGCTTGGTGTTTCACTGCTGTGGCCCCACTGCGCCCTTCAGTTCTGACAGCAGAGTTTTAATTGGGCGAAAACAAACTCCAAAGCGGAGGTGATATGACAGATGAACTGCTTTCTTCAGAGAAATCTATTACAGGTCTGCTTTCTCTGGAGAAAAGCAGTTTCATTGGGATTCTTTAGGTAAGGGATGCCTTTAACGAACGCAAAACATGGTATGTGTGGGGAACCATAAGACTGCCGATATTTTTACTGGGAAACAATCTTGTGATTTGACTTATTTTAATCTTTTTTTTTTTTTTTTTTACATTTTATAACATGAAAGAGAATTCAAATTAATAAAGTAAAATGGATCCTTGAAGGTCTAGTGTTGGACTCTACCTCTCAAAGAGGCCATAAAGTACAGTCCAATCTTATATTCCTGCCAAGAGGCCGACTAAACAATAATGGGCTATGAACATGTGAATTGATCTCCAAGTTACAGCCTTGCAGATCTTGTCATGTCCTTAACATAGCAATTGATGAGAAAAAAGATCATCCAGTCTACCCAGCCTGCTAAGAATATATCCCAATTGTCAGCCACAGAGTTAACCACCTACAAGATTTCTCCTTATCCTGGGCAATATTTTTGTCTTCCACCATCTTGGGTAGAAAAGCATCTTATCATTCCCATGCTCAACCACAAGGCTCTGAATAATCTAACTAGCCAGCGGTACCAGTGTGGTCCCTGCCCAAACATCTGGCCTTCTAGGGTCCCTGCACAGACCGCCAGACACAGCCAGCTATCAGGCCGATACAGTAAAGTTTGCGGGAGAGCGGGCGAGTGCCTGCTCTCCCGGCGCGCGCACAGGCCAGTGTCCTGTGCGCACGATACAGTAAAACAAAATATTTAAATTAGGGCCCGCAGTAAAAAGAGGCGCTAGGGACACTAGCGCGTCCCTAGCACCTCTTTTTGGACAGGAGCGGCAGCTGTCAGCAGGTTTGACAGCTGACGCTCAATTTTGCTGGCATCTGTTCTCGAGCCCGCTGACAGCCACGGATTCGGAAACCGGATGCCGGCAAAATTGAGCATCCGGTTTTCACCCACGAGCCGTGGGCTGATTTTAAATTTTATTTTTTTTAAATTTTTAACTTTTTTTTTAACTTTTGGGGCCTCCGACTTAATATTGCCATGATATTAAGTTGGAGGGTGCACAGAAAAGCAGTTTTTACTGCTTTTCTGTGAACTTCCCTGGCGCCAGCAGAAATTAACGCCTACCTTTGGGTAGGCGCTAATTTCTTAAAGTAAAATGTGTGGCTTGGCTGCACATTTTACTTACTGTATCGCGCGGGAATGAGTAATAGGGCCATCAAAATGCATTTGCATGTTGCGGACGCTATTAGTCTCGGGGGGGGGGGGGGGGGGGGTTGGACGCGCATTTTCGACGCGCTATTACCCCTTACTGAATAAGAGGTAAAGCTAGCGCGTCAAAAACGCGCATCCAAATGCGAGTTAACAGTGCGCTCCACTGTATCAGCCTGTATGTTAGCACCTGAGTTTCTGCAAGGACTTTTAGTTAATTATAGAACGTGCAGCCTGCCAGACAGACTAAGCTGCTATTCTGTCATCACTATATAATCTAAAAAGCTACTATGACTACTAATTCAGTAAATGAAAGCAGATAAAAGACCCAAAAAGCCCATCCGGTTTGCCTTAGCTCAAACTCATCCTCTTTTGGTAAATGTGTATATGAAATTCCCTACATGCAACCCACTACCAACTCCACCCTTGAGTCTTCCAACTGATCTCTCAACCCTCCTGTCAAACCTGTCCCAAGCATGCCTTTACTTACCCTTTGATCATTTGAGCAGTTATTTTACATCCCTAAATTCAAGTCCTTTGTGTCTTTTAACATAAGCACAGGGTTTGGTTTTTTTTTCCTGTCTTACTTTTCAGGTGAGAGGTGAAATAGACCAGAAGTTCATGGCCTTCCTATTCTGGTGTGTTTTACTTCCATCTCTGGATGTATTCTAATATTCAAGTCCTGCTTAAAAACTTGCCCTGTCATGATAAACATGTTTTATTGTAATAGTTATTAGGGATGTGAATCGGATCCGATATTGGATCCGATTCACATCCGATATCGGATCCGATTCACATCTATAGAGATGTGAATCGGAACCAGAATCGGATCCGATATCGGATCCGATTCACATCCCTAATAGTTATGCAGTTACAGCCTCCAGGACCCCTTTGTGCAGCTTACCAGATAGATGCAGCTCCATGAGCGCCTTTGTTCCACTAGAACTTCTAATCATTAAAGAACTTGCAACCTGCCAGACAGATCCAGCAGCTAACTGATTATACCACTGCAGCCTGTCAGACAAAGCAAATGCTTGCATTACTGCCAGGACTGCCAACATTTCATATCACCCTCTTTGTCATACATTTTGGTAGCCCCAATAGCTGTTATAACTTAATTTTTATAAACATTTTTTGTATTTTTAACTTGCTTTTCCAAAGGATGCTCAAGGCAGCTTCCAGCATTATTTGAAATCAGGTACAATAGAGTCCCTTCTGAAAAGAGCTTACAATCTACTGGATACCTGAGGAAATGTGAAATAAAATGACTTGCTGAAGGTCACAAGAAGTGTCAGTGGGTCAAGTGGGATTTGAACCCTGGTTTCCAATTCATTGCTCTAACCATTAAGCCCCTCCTCTTCCTGTTCAATCAAGCAAACATGGCACTATGAACTCTTTAAATATGCTACCAGATCACACTTTCTCTTTGCATTTTTAGCAACTAAGGATCATCTTCCTTTATTCCATTCCCTCTTAAAATACTTAACTCTTTTAGCCACCACCCACCCACCCCAGGAAGGCTTTCTATGCTATCACCCTTTTTGTGAAAAAGATTTTCTGACTTCGCCTCAAATTTATGGCCTTGATAAGCCCCTCTAACTAAGGTCAGGCTTTTCTAGGCACAGTAATGGATGCAATTTGTCATCAGTTCAAAATGGTAGATTTGGTCACTGCATTGCCAGGCCTACTTGGGTCAAAAGAAACAAAATGTTAAGGCGTCCTTCTTTAGGCACATGTCTGCTCTAGGCAGAAGATGATAGATCTCTAACTGCCCAAAGAGCTTGTTTGCCGCTGGGAAAATCTGGCCTTGGAAAAAAATGCTGGAAGGATTTTTGACTAGTTAAGATGAAATCTGACACAACCTCAGCTGTGCTATTTCACCAGGCACTGTGTGGAAGCTTCCTTGCTATTAGTTTGCTTTTATGATCTAAAAACTGTTTTGTTTTGTATTAGCACAACAGTAATTTGATCTCTCCATCAACAAATCCAATTGGATTACCTTCTAATTCCTTAGACTTATTCTCTGGGTTTATACCAGCACAACCCTTTATCACAGTTAATCACGTTTACTATAAACGAAGCCCTGCGGGTGGCCTGCATGGAGCAACAGTTGCTATCATCCTAAAAATAAGTAAATAAATTGCTGGGCAGATTAGATGTTCTTTATCTGCCATCATTCACTCTGTTACTATGACTGTATAATTTTCTTATTAGGATTAACTTCCAGTAAATCCAATTCCAGTCTCTTAGGAAACTTTTGCAAGATTACCCTCTCCAAGAAACCAAACACCTGACACAATGTTTGAATATGAGGGCAAGACAGACCAACTCTTCCAAGTTATTGTATTGCTTTCTATGATGTTAACTGCTTTGGACCCTCTTTTTTTCCGGGGGGGGGGTATGGGAGACGGTGGTACATAAGTCTGAACTAGAAAATTAAATGAACATGCATTTGCATGATAGTGAAGCTTTGAGCTATCTTATGGGGAAACAGTTCTATATCCAACTTGAATTCTTGCTTCCAAAATCAGCAAGATTTCATGTTTTGGAGGGAAAGCAATATCCCCTTGTTGACCATGTGCCAGAACTGGGTTAGCTCAGAGAACTATTCAGTCATCCCCAGGCTGCCACCTGGGAAAAAGACTAGGAACAAAATCCACAGAACTGGAATGAAGGCACTAAAATAGGGTTATTCAATATAATTAGTTGAGGGCCACAACCAGGTATGCTTTTCTTGTTGTTGTTGTAACCAGATATATAAATCTGATTTTTAGCCCAAATGTATGTGAATGTGTCTGAATGATATTCTTTGCAGAGGGCCCGAAAGCCAAATCAGTTTGAAGCCTTTGGGAATGGGAGGTGGATACCTATTGTCCTAATGTTGAGTCAGCTGCTCCCACCTCTGCCCTAATCCTACTGAGCAACAATGTACAGGATATGCTGGTGTGAGGGACTGGAGCTAAATTTTCCTAAGGCTGCAAAGCTGGAGGGCAAAATAATTAGCCAGGGTGGAAAACAAACAAGAGTGTAAGGGAAATCAGATGAATACTTCCAAACCATCACAACAATGGCTCCCAAATCCAGTTGTCAAGAACCCTCATTAAGTCTGGTTTTCAGGATACTAACAGTGAATAATTGCTATAACCAGATTCAACTTAATAATTCTTGGCTATCCTGAAAACTAGGGAAGTTATGAGTGTTTCAGGACAGAACTGGAAACCAAGGCATAACACCACACTTGATATTTTGCCCCAATTTTGGTTGCCAGGTGGCACCCCTGCCAGCAGGGGCCCTCACTGGGACCCACTCTGGCCTCTGCCTTGAAGGTTATATGATGCAGCAAGGGCAGTCCTATAATAAGCCTGCCTCAGTTCCTGTTTGCCTTGTTTTGTCTTTACCTTGTCTAGCTATTGGTTTTGGTTTGCCTATGTCTGTATATACCTTGTTCTGTTCTTATGTTTCTGTCTGGGCCTCCCTGTGGCCTTCCTGCTTTCTTTGGGTCTCCCGGTGGCCATTCTTGCCTGTGGGTCTAGGTCTCCCAGTGGCCTAGCCTGTTTGCATATCTCTTGCTTTATCCTTACTCTGATTGAGTCTCCCGGTAGCCCTTTCTGCTTATGGGTACCATGTCTTGTTTTGTCCTGTTCTTGCCAGTGTTTTTTTCTTGTCTCTCCATGCTCCTTCTCTACCCAGCCTTGTTCCCATTGTCCTGCTTTTGTCTTGCCTTCCCATTCAGCCATCTTTGGACTGCCTTTGGCCCTTGCCTCTGTTTGGCCTCTGCCTACTCTAACCATTACTTGCTATGCACTCTGCTAAGCCAGACAGGCAGAAGACACTGCCTTGCTCCACTATAGGGCCCTGTACTGCTCCTGCTGGGGAAATACCTGTATCCAGCTGTGTCAGACCATATCTTAAGAAGGTCTCTCAAGCTAGGGATCC
The DNA here is from genome assembly GCF_901001135.1 of Rhinatrema bivittatum. Classification (NCBI taxonomy): domain Eukaryota; kingdom Metazoa; phylum Chordata; class Amphibia; order Gymnophiona; family Rhinatrematidae; genus Rhinatrema; species Rhinatrema bivittatum. Next base: position 46,629,237 of record NC_042629.1, read on the forward strand.
AGCCTACCAACACTGTCAACTGGATAAACCAATTACAGTAAACTCCTGTATTTCCACTGGTTTAAAGACAGCTATGCATTTTTTTTGTTAAGAAGATTACCATACATGAAACCTGTAATCACTCCCAGTAGTAGGCTATAATTTGGGAAACAGTATCTTTTGAAAACATCATTTCTCCCTTTTTTTATACTCTTTAAAATAGAGCTTTTAACTGATTCCCACAGAAGTATGACAGATCTGTGCTTGTGATAATATTGTAGGAATTTCATGCCTGACATGATGATAAAAATCAAGAATCCAACATTAGAAAATTACTTTAAAAATTACATATACTTTTTTTTTTTATATATAATTTTTTTTAAACTGACGGTTCCCAAATTTACAGCCTCAGGTGCCTACTGCAATGCTAGCTTATAGTACTGTGCACCCAAAACTCTCTGCAGTAGTCCTCTTTTAAAACATGCCAGTTTCAGACCTCCTATGAATTAATTCGTCCAAGCCAACCTAATTTACAATAGGAACGGGCAAGGCAGGTAAAATCATGACAAAGGTAACAGAACACATGCCATAACACAATCTTACACAGGAGAATAATGTCCATAAAGAAGTTTATGTTGTTTTTCTTGATCGTGCAGCACATCTCTGAATTTAAATTAAAATTCAGCTACTGAACATGTTGAGCAGAAAACAGATGTTGGCAGCATAGGTCCACCTGAGGAAGTCAAAAAGCTTTACTGTATCTCTCTAGTCAATGTAATGTAATACAGTTCAATTTAGCTAATAGCGTTCTTTTATGATTTATGCTATGCTTGCTGTGAACAAAGATAGAAGTTATTATTTAGAGTATAATAAGAATGAAAGACATGTAACCAAATTTGTATAAGGTTGTACATCAGTAGACGTTTTGGCTCCATGGACAAGATAAGAGATAATTAAAATTGGTAGAAAATAGATATTATACTGTTGGTGACCTTTCCCTATCAGTAATAAAATGGGTTGTGCTTGTAGGTAATTGCAATTAGAATTTAGGTCAGGCTGACCTGTTGATTAGTCAGGACCTAAAACCTATGGTATTTGAATAAAATGCAGAAATATAACTAATTGGTCAAGATAAAATTATTTTAATGTTTAGTTTTAATATGCTGACCTTGTGTTTAGAAACACTGTATAAGACTGATTGTAATTACTAGATTTTGAGACTGCCAACTGAGAGCCTGTTCGAAGTGTGGTTTTCTCCCATATGATATTTTTACTATGTAAATATTACATGTCAATTAAACTTGGTAGATATGTAGTGCAACAGATTCATTTTTGTCTATTTTAAAAGTGTGGAAAGAATTACCAGGGACTTTAAAAAAATTAGAGAAAATAGTAAAAATCTCCACATCTACTTTCTGCTAAAATATCTTAGGGATTCCATTTTATGTGGCCATTTTAGAGTTGTACGACTGGGTATATAGCTTCACACCCTCACCTACTCCTCCTTTGGGCTATTTGTGGGAAACTGAAAAAAAGGAGTTTGAAAGAGAATACTGGGTTGGGAGGATTATAGCAGAGGATTAAACTTCTTTTTGTGCAAGGATGCTAGGCCAAAAGTATAAATTTACAACAGACTAATATTCAACTGCCCAATGAAATCCAAAAGCAATTAATAACTGGCATTTTTGTAACCCATTTCAGAGCATTAATTATCTGATACAGACTGTTTCTTTGTTTGGCTTGTCATGCTGGAAAGCAACTTCAGATGCTGCAGTGAATCATCCAGGCACCAGGCTTGCATATGAAAGAACAGCCCTTCTAAATGGCCAGTATCTACCTAGGGAGAAGTCCTGAATCAAGTTCATTATGGTTTTTGTTGTTGCGTGTGGTTTAAAAAAAAAAAAAAAGAATCATGTCACAAATGTAAATAATGTGAGCAGAAAGAAGTGATAAACTGGCTGCAAAATCTCAGAAAAATGATGGTGGAGGTGGAGAAAACCCCCCAAGTCTGGATTTTCAGTGGAATATATTTGCCACCCTGAACCACTGTTTAGCATCTACCCCACTATTTTAGAGATCCATCTACACAGGATACAGATTTGCTTTATTAAATGTGGTCCAGCAAAGTGTGATCAATAATATTTGCATAAAAAAAGCTTGCAATCTTCAGTCGGTAAACATAGGGAGATTATTGCTCTGGAGAATATACAGAAATATTTTTTTTCACTCCCCTGGTGCTATTCAGAACAAGAAATATGAAGATAAATCTGGAGACAGTAGAAACGTCAGATCAAACCTGCTCCTCAGCTTCAACGTATCTGCGAAACTGGCAGCATGGAAACAGAAAAACAGAAGCTCGTCTGCCAAGCTCAGAAAAAAGGCAGGAGGAAAGAAGGGGATGGCAATAAGACAACAAACCTACACAGTGGCCTTCCTTTTGATTTTACTAACCAATTGCACTGTGGTTAGAAGTGTCATTTAACACCCCCCCCCCCCCCACGCAACGCACACTGCAGGAAAATAAAATCACACAAAACCCACCTAATGAAAATTATACATGCAATGTCATCGTTCATATAATAAGGTTTCATTAACCAGACAGCATGAACGAGGAACACAGATAAAACAAAACAAAAAAAACCCCAAAGGGACATGCGTTAAAAAAAAAAAAGATACTCTACCATGTTTTGAGGGGATTTTAACACAAATTAGAACAGAACAAAGAAACATCTTTATTGAACATCATTCTCGGTGCAGGAGTTCATTCTTCCAACTGAGGATTTATTTTCCATTCAGCTGCTGTGCCTGGAACCATGCAACAGTATGAAGAGAATAAAATCTGGCAATCTACCTCGAATCCCCTCTCTCTGATCTCAATCATATAATTATTCCTTCATTGTCATTTTCTAGGTCAATGTAACGTTACTGCAATTCTTGTAGAGACAGATGTTAATATATATATATATATACTCCTACACGAACAACCAAAACCCTGATTTGATTCTAATTTCAAACCCAGCTGAATCTGGGGAGATTGTTTTAATTTAATCTGGAAAATATAAGAAAGCAATGACATTCTTAGTGCAATCAAGATCTGTTATTTTTAAGTCTAAAATTTTCCAGTTTTTTTAAATTCAATCTTGGCTTGCAATGTAATAAAATATTGCCCATCAATATTATTTATTTATTTATTTTAAGTTTTTCTATACCGGCATTCACAATAGATATCGCATCATGTCGGTTTACAATTAACAAGTGGATAGGTAACAAAAAAGGTAAAAACTAATATTTATCTTAATAATGATAATAATAATAATCGTAGTAATAATAATAAAACATTAAACAAGAAAAGGCTAAGGTATGCAGTTACAATAAAACAAGGGAGTAATACAACTTGGAGCATAGAAAAGATATATCTTATATATCTTAGTAAGGGGTGGGGGTTTATGATTGTGATCCAACATCACAAGGTTTTGATATCTCTCTGCTTTCTAGGAGTAAGCCACAGAAAGACATATGTCGCCCTCCTAGATCTAATGAACCTGAATGGCAAAATGTGTAAACGTAACTGATGCACTATCCTCCTGTACACGTGCAACATAACTTTATAGCTTATAAACCATTTTTCTCCTTGTTTAAAATTCTAAAAGCTCTGCCAAACCATTCATTTTCTTTATTATATATGCAACCGATTATAGGTCTCTAGAGGCATGTGCCCAGGAGGGAAGGGTTAGAACGGCCATTGTAGTTGGTGATTCAATTATTAGGAAGGTTGATAGCTGGGTGGCTGGTGGACGTGAGGATAGTTTGGAAATTTGCCTGCCTGGTGCGAAGGTGGCGGACCTCACACATCACCTAGATAGGATTTCAGACAGTGCTGGGGAGGAACCGGCTGTCTTGGTACATGTGGGTACCAACGACATAGGAAAGTGCAGGAGGGAAGTTCTGGAAGGCAAATTTAGGGTTTTAGGTAGAAAGCTGAAATCCAGAACCTCCAGGGTAGCATTCTCAGAAATGCTCCCTATTCTATGTGCAGGATCCCAGAGGCAGACAGAGCTCCAAAGTCTCAATGTGTGGATGAGACAATGGTGCAGGGAAGAGGATTTTAGATTTGTAAGAACTGGGCTTCATTTTGGTGAAGGGGAGGGACCTTTTCTGAAAAGATGGGCTACATCTTAACCAGAGTGAAACCAGGCTGATGACACTAACCTTTAAAAAGGAGATAGCGCAGCTTTTAAACTAGATGATGGGGGAAAGCTAATAATCGTTCAGAAGTGCATGGTTCAGAATGATTTATTTTTGAAGGATACTAAGAGAAACCAAAGGGGACCAGGTGTTTTTAAGTAAAGAGAAGAAAGATTTCAAATTACCCCTGTCAACTGATGAGCAGGTTGTTAATACAAATAAAACACTTTGAAATGTCTATATACACATGCTAGAAGTCTAAAAAATAAAATGGAAGAGTTAGAGTATAGCACTAGATGAAGAGACAGATATAATTGGCATCTCAGAGACCTGGTGGAAGGAGGATAACCAACGGGACACCGTGATACCAGAGTACACATTATATCGAAATGATAGAATGGATCAAATTGGTGGAGGCATTGCACTATATGTTAAAGAGAGCATTAAGTCAAACAGGATAAAAACTCTGCAGGAAACAAAATGCAAAGCTGAATCTTTATGGATAGAAATTCCAGATTTAAAAAGGAACAAAATAGTAATGGGGTGTATTACCATCCACCTGGCCAGAATGAATTAACAGACGAAGAAATGCTAAAAGAAATTAGGAAAGCTAACAAAATCAGCAGCACAGTAATGTAATAATGGGTGATTTCATTACCCTAGTACTGACTGAATGAATGTTACATCAGGATATTCTAGAGAAGTAAAATTCCTAGATGAAATAAATGGCTGCTTCATGGAGAAGCTGATACAAGAAACAAAAGGGGAAACTATTTTAGACCTAGTCCCTCGTGGAACACAGGATTTGGTGCAAGAGGTAACAGTGTTGGAGCCACTTGGCAATAGTGATCACAACATTATCAAATTTGATTTAATAACTGGAGGGAGTGCAAAAAATAAATCTACTATGACAGCATTTAACTTTCAAAAAGGTGACTGATAAAATGAGGAAAATGGTTAGGAAAACACAGAAAGGAGCAACCTCAAAGAGTAAGAATTTAGCTCAGGCATGGAAGCCCAGAAAAGATGTAAGCCACATATTAGAAAAGGTGGAAAGAAGGCTAAACTACCACTGGCATGGTTGAAAGGTGAGGTGAGAGATGCTGTAATATCTAAAAGTCAATACTGCTTAATAAACCCAAATGTATAGCATGTAAAAAAAAAAAAAAAAAAATCACATAATATGTTTGGACCTGCTATGTGGGAAAACTCATTGTTAGTACAAGTTTACCTTCATACGATGCATATAATAGCTATCGTGGCGATGAGTCTAAAAAAACTTTTAAATCATTAGGTAACTTGTTATTTGCACATGTCTGGAGTGTGATGAGATCACTCTTATTGGACTTTAATGTTTTCTGCAATAAGATTAGTGCGATAGCGTGAGCTAAGTCAAAGGCATTAATTATAAAAAAAATTTTCATCGGACTCCAATAAGAGTGATCTTATCACACTCCGGACATGTGCAAATAACAAGTTACCTAATGATTTAGAAGTCTTTTTAGACTCATCGCCACGATAGCTATTATATGCATCGTATGAAGGTAAACTTGTACTAACAATGAGTTTTCCCACATAGCAGGTCCAAACATATTATGTAATATCTAAAAGAACATCTTTCGAGAAATGGAAAAGAGATCCAAATGACGAAAACAACAAACAGCAGAAGCACTGGCAAGTCAGATGCAAAGCATTGATAAGGAAGGTAAAGAGAATTTGAAGAGAAGATTGCCATGGAAGCAAAAAGTCAAAATAAAAATTTTCAGGTATATTCAAGATAAAAAAATTAAAAAAACTGTGGGAGTCAATTGGACCATTACATGATCAAAAAGCACTTAGGGATGAAAAATCCTTAACAGAGAGACTAAATGAATTCTTTGCTTCAGTATTCACTGAGGAAGATGTAAAAGATATACCTATGATCACTTAGCAAACCAGGGTCACCTGCAATTTTTTCAGTTGGACCCTTAGGTAAATATGTGACAATTATATAAGAAGTACCATAAAGTCAGAAAATCCCTTATTATAGACTCAACAAACCTGTGTTAAATTGACCCTCATAATAGGCTTCATTGTATAGTCTTGAAAACAACTTTAAAACTCCGCCTTATATTTAATCATCGGTCAATCACTTCAATTTTTTTGAGGTTTTTTTTCATTTCCCATTATTAGTGCAAATAGACTGTAGTCCATACAATATTACATGTGCTATATATATATAGATAATCACTTGTAACTGGAAAAAATCTTCAAATTGCTTTACCACATCACTTATCTTAAAACTGTGATTTTCTCCTGCGCCGATATAGAAGCCTTCTGCTACAAAGAAGCTGCCTTCTGCTATGAAGAAGCTCTGCCCAACACAGGACCATATTTTGGATTTTTTCAATCCTTTCTCAAGGGCTTAAATCACTAAAAATAAAAAAGGTTCAATTTAGGAGGTTTTTAACAATATTTCTTTTCTCTCAAGATGCTAGCATTTAAGTTACATTTCAACACTCTGATAATTTCTCCAAGCACTTACTATTGCATTGGTCAATGTTCAAATATGGTGCGGTGGTGTTCCATTTCCGGTATCAGCGGAAAGACGCCATCAACTTACAAGTTTTTAAAGGGATTGAACTGGCAATCAACTGCCGATGTGATTGAGAACTACTTGTTCCATAAGACTGAATAAATGCGATGTTAAACTCGTTACACTGACTAGACTGAAAACTGGTGATCATTTTTGCGTAAACACAAATGTACAACTGGCTCAAATTAGGATTGCAATCCTGCTTGTAATGGCCCACCTCCCTCCTCCATGACTGAAATGAAAAATTAAATTTTGAGAATTAAATCAAAGAGTACCACTCTACTGCTACATTAAGGCCTCTGGTAATCGAAAAATCCACTGTTGTTCTTTTAGGTTTAAAGCTATCTTGGGATCTCCTCCTCTCAGGTTGGGATGCACCACTTCTATAATGCGCCATTTCAATTCTGCTAAAGTTACTGTGAACAGCACGTAACCCAGGTGTTACAAGGAGCACTACTGCTTGATGATACACCAGACAATACTGACAATAAATAGTGGACCCAACTAGCTGATCACCAAAAACGTTTAATTCGATCTGAATTACATTCCGCAACACTTTTACAGTATATAAAAGATGAAAGAATTCCCAGAAGACTACGTATTAATTTGGAGCCATCCATTTACGCTGATAACGAAGAATTTGTTAACAGGTGGATCTTGATCCTCAACAAGTGTTCGCTGGACATCATGTTGCTTTTAGTGGAAACTACTAACAAATTGTCTGATACGGTCAAAGTTTCCTGTGAAGAAACTAAAGCTTTTCTACAAGCACATGAGTCTTTAGAAGACTTTGATAAAAAATTACACGAACACAACAAAATGTTGGAGAAATTTTGTCTCGACTTAAAACAAAATAAAATAGTAAAATTCAAAAGAGATGAAAAAGACTATACCACTGGTTATGTATATTCATGGCAATGACGAACCAACAACCAATCAAAAAAAGTTGCTTTCGCAGGTTCCTCAGATGATTCTGCCTCAAGTTCAGATGAAGACCAATTCAACGTGGTGAATACCCACAATACAGCTAGAGGATCCGATCAAAGACGGGGAAATTTTCTCCCTTTCAATAGATATCAAGACCGAAGGAATTTTCGGTATTCTCGTCAACCAGCATGGCCAGACCCGGAACAACGTCCTCAGACGAGGTCACAAAGCAGATATCCAACATAATTAACATTTTGGGACGTCTTCTTTCTTCTCTTCAGTTACAGGTCTTAGAAAAAGGATTATCTTTCATCCCTTATCAACACTGTGACTCATTCCAAAGTACGAGAAATTTATTTCGTTTTTTTAGGAAATTACAGGTGACATTTTTTGTACAACAAGCTCCCATAATTGATTGTTCTATATTCCACCCAAAATCAAATTGGCTACCCCCAGGAGCAATTGTTCCCCACATCAAGACTTACATGGATTTGGTTCTAGAAGATCTCAACACAGTGGAACAGTATACCTCCCCACCGTGATATAATTTATCCAAAGTGGAGAATTAAGCTCTTAAATCTCTAAAAGAGGATCACTTCATCATTATAAATCCAGCGGACAAAGGAGGAGTGATAGTTGTGTTAGAGAGAGACAAGTATATTCACACAGTACTCGCTCACCTTTCGGATCCTGTAAATTATGAAATTTTGGAGCAAGATCCTGGCCCATTGTTATACAATATCATCAGCCAGCTAGTAGATGATGGAAGAGCACAAGGCTTTCTCACAGCAAAAGAAGCCAGATTTTTAGTAGTAGAATTTCCGAAAACTCCAACCATTTATATGGTTCCTAAACTACACAAAAATTCAACTGACCCCCGGGGAGACCAATTGTGACAACTATTGGTTCAATACTTGAACCACTATCCACTTTTGTAGACCAATTTTTGCAACCTTTTGTAGCTTTGGCCACTTCTTACCTAAAAGATACAAAACACGTTATCTAAATTGCAAGCTATTACAAATGTGGGATCTGCATTTCTAGTCACTATGGACATACAAGCCCTTTATACTAATATCCTACAGGAGTCGACTCTAGAGATTATCCAACACACATTAGATAAAAGAGCGTCCACACAGAATACCTTCGGAATTTATTTTGGCTTTGGCAAAATTGGCTGTGTGTGAAAACTTCTTTGTATTTGAAGGGATCTATTATAAACTAATTCAAGGTACAGCGAAGGGCGCCACTATGGCACCTAGCTTAGCCAAATTGTATGTCGCTAACTTCGAAGAAGCATTGGTATATAATTCCAGTGAGTTTCAGCATGTAAGATTCTGGACCAGAAACATAGATGACATCTTTTTATTGTGGCAATCAGATGTGCTTGAATTACAAAATTTTCAGAGTTGGATTAATTCTATAGATCCTCATCTTCAATTTACCATGAGTTATTTTGACACCATGAATTTTCTTGATATTTGCATCAAGAAGTATGTAGGTTCTTTAGGGACCACTATTTACAGAAAACCTACAGATAGTAACACTTTACTGCACTATACCAGCTTTCATCCGTTACATCTACGAAAAAATCTACCAGTAGGGCAATTTCTACGTCTACGGAGGTTATGCAGTGAAACAGTTGAATTCATTTCTCAATCTGATCTTCTATTTCGCAGATTATTAGACCGAGGTTATCCAATAGCGACCATAAAAAAAAAAAAAGCATATAAGAGAGCAGCGAATGCCGAAAAGACAATGGCTACTGTTGAATAAAGAACCACAGACTTAGATTCCTTTGGTATGCACGCTGACTCATTCTGCAAAAGCATCAGCCATTGCGTCAGTTGTTTTATATCACTGGCCAATTCGTCAGTTGCACCAGGCTTTCAAGGAAAAACCTGTGATAGCATATAGCCGAGGAATGAACATCAGGGACCATGTGGTCCATTCTTTTTTATCACCAATACCATCACGTGATGTGCCCAAATAGGCCATTGGTCATGGGAACATTGTGATCTCTGCACGTAGGCTATCACAGGATCCAGTTAGACTGATCAAATAGGAAAAATCCACCAAGTACGCCATTACTCTGACTGTTCAACCACTAATGTGGTTTATTTAATTGTATGTCCATGCAATCTATATTATGTTGGACAAACCAAACGTGCTATAAAAACACGACTTATTGAACACCGAAGTTGTTTGAGGACAGTCAAAGTACAAGCCCCAATTGTTGCTCATTGTACCCAATTAAGTCACACTTTTGCAGAATTGAAATGGTGAGTTATAGAAGTGGGGCATCCCAACCCGAGAGGAGGAGATCCCAAGATAGCTTTAAGCCTAAAAGAACACTAGTGGATTTTTCGATTACATACCTCTCATCCCAGAGGCCTTAATGCAGCAGTAGAGTGGTACTCTTTGATTTAATTCTCAAATTTTAATTTTTCATTTCAGTCATGGAGGAGGGAGGTGGGCCATTACAAGCAGGATTACAATCATAATTTGAGTCAGTTGTACATTTGTATTTACACAAAAATGATCACCAATTTTCAATCTAGTCAGTGTAACGAGTTTAACATTACATTTATTCAGTCTTTTGGAACAAGTAGTTCTCAATCACATCGGCAGTTGATTGACAGTTCAATCCCTTTAAAAGCTTGTAAGTTGATGGCGTCTTTCTGCTGATACCAGAAATGAAACGCCACCGCGCCCTATTTGAACACTGACCAACGCAATAGTAAGTGCTCGGAGAAATTATCACAGTGTTGAAATGTAACTTAAATGCTAGCATCTTCAGAGAAAAGAAATATTGTTAAAAGCCTCCTAAATTGAACCTTTTTTATTTTTAGTGATTTAAGCCCTTGAGAAAGGATCGCAAAAATCCGAAACATGGTCCCGTGTTGGGCAGAGCTTCCTCGTAGCAGAAAGCTTCTATATCAGCACAAGAGCAAATCACAGTTTTAAGATAAGTGATGTGATGAAGCAATTTGAAGAATTTTTCCAGTTACAAGTGATTATCTATATATATATCACATGTAATATTGTATGGACTACAGTCTAATTGCACTAATAATGGGAAATGAAAAAAAAACTCTAAAAAAATTGAAGAGTGATTGACAGATGATTAAATATAAGGCGGAGTTTTAAAGTTGTTTTCAAGACTATATGATGAAGCCTATTATGAGGGTCAAACTAACACAGGTTTGTTGAACCTATAATATGAGATTTTCGGACCTTATGGTACTTCCTATATAAAAGATATACCTATGCCAGGAATGATATTCAAAAGGTGATGATTCAGAGCAATTGAAACAAATCTCAGTGAACCTGGAAGATGAACTTGGGTAAATTGACAAACTAAAGAGTAGCAAATCATTTGGACAAGATAGTATATATCCCAGAGTGCTGAAAGAAATGAAATTGCGGACCTGCTACTGGAAATTTGTAAACTATCAATAACATTATCTATGGTATCTGAAGACTGGAGGGTTGCCAATGTAATGCTAATTTTTAAAAAGGGATCAAGGAGTGTTCCAGGAAATTACAGACCAATGAGTCTGATGTCTCTACCAGGCAAAATGAATGGTAGAAGCTATCATAAAGAACAAATCGCTGAACATACTTATAATCATAGTTTAATGGGACAAAGTCAACATGGATTTAGCGAAGGGAAGTCTTGCCACACAAATTTGCTATATATTTTTTAGGGCGTAAATAAACATCTGGTTGAAGGTGAGCCAGTTGATAGTGTATCTGGATTTCAAGAAAGCATTTGCAAAGTCCCTCATGAGAGACTTCTTATGAAATTAGAAAGTCATGGGATAGGTGTCCTAATGTGGACTGTCAACTGGTTAAAAGATAGAAAACAGAGAGTAGGGCTAAAAGGTAAATTTTATCAATAGAAAAAGGTGAATAGTAGAGTGACCCAGGGATGTGTTCTGGGACTGATGCTTTTTAATATATTTATAAATGACATGGAAATGGGAACAACAAGTACATAAGAACATAAGAATTGACATACTGGATCAGACCAAGGGACCATCAAGCTCAGTATCCTGTTTCCAACAGTGGCCAATTGAATTTGCATCTATCTGGCAAGAACCCATACTTTAAATAAATCTTTTTGAAGAAGTTAACATGTGGATAAAGGTGAACCGGTAGATGTAGGGTACTTGGATTTTCAGAAGGCATTTGATAAAGTTCCTCACGAGAGGCTTCTAGGAAAAGTAAAAAGTCATGGTATAGGTGGCGATGTCCTTTCGTGGATTACAAACTGGCTAAAAGACAGGACACAGACAGTAGGATTAAATGGACAATTTTCTCAGTGGAAGGGAGTGGGCAGTGGTGTGCCTCAGGGATCTGTATTGGGACCCTTACTTTTCAATATATTTATAAATGATCTGGAAAGAAATACAACAAGTGAGGTAATCAAATTTGCAGATGTTACAAAATTGTTCAGAGTAGTTAAATCACAAGCAGATTGTGATAAATTGCACGAAGACCTTGTGAGACTGGAAAATTGGGCATCCAATGGCAGATGAAATTTAATGTGGATAAGTGCAAGGTTCCACATTAGGAGTCACCACTCAGGAATAGGATCTAGGTGTCATCGTTGAAAATATGTTGAAATCTTCTGCTTGGTGTGCAGCAGCAGTCAAGAACTCAAATAGAATGCTAGGGATTATTAGGAAAGGAATGGAAAATAAAACAGAATATCATAATGCCTCTGTATCGGTTCATGTTGAGACATCTTGAGTATTGTGGTCAGTTCTGGTCACTACATCTCAAGAAAGATATAGCAGAATCAGAAAAGGTACAGAGAAGGGCGACAAAGATGATAAAAGAGATGGAACAATTCACCTATGAAGAAAGACTAAAGAGGTTAGTTAGGACTCTTCAGCTTGGAGGAGAGACAGCTGAGGGGAGATATGAGAGGTCTATAAAATGATGAGTGGAATGGAACAAGTAAATGTTAATCAGTTTATTCTTTCAAAAAGTACAAAGACCAGGGGACACACAAAGAAGTTACTGGATAATACATTTAAAACTAATAAGAGAAAATATTTTTTTTACTCAATGCATAGTTAAGCTCTCCAATTCATTGCCAGAGGATGTGGTGAAAGCTATTAGTAAAGCTGTGTTTAAAAAAAAGGTTTGGACACATTTCTGGAGGAAAAGTCCATTAAGGCAGAGTTGTAGAAATTCACTGCTAATTCTTGGGATGAACCGCCTGGAATTTATCTACCCCTTGGGATCCTGCCAGGTACTTGTGACCTGGCTTGGCCACTGTTGGAAACAGGATTCTGGGTTGATGGACCCTTGGTCTCACCCAGTATGGCAAGCCTTATGTTTTTATGTATATTCCTATGTTCTAAACTCATTCCATTTTCAAATCCTACTACAGCAAATGTTTTTGCTTTTGAGTGAGAAGCAAGCTCAAGAGCTGTATGTGATGGGGGGTGAAAGGTTGTTGTGTACGGACCAAGAGAAGGACCTTGGGGGGATAATGTCTAGTGATCTGAAGATGGTGAAGCAATGTGACAAAGGGATAGCTAAAGCCAGAAGAATGCTGGGCTGTATAGAGAGAGGAATAATCAGTAAGTAGATAATCCCCTTGTAAGTATAGGTGTGAGCAGTACAGCACGGTAGGTGCTGCCATGGGGTTTCTGGGCCGACTAGATGGACTGTTTGGCCTTTTTCTGCCATCATTTCTATGTTTCTTTTATTTGTATGTAAAGGAAAGAAAACAGCTGCAGCTCTAGAAAAAAATCACTTACAAAAACTGTGAGGAAAGAGCAAAGATGAATACCGTGAGACATACGGCTCCTGCAACCACTCGGCTCTGTGGAAAAATAGACTGAGTGACTCTGCCTGGGGGGGGGGGGGGGGGGGGGGAGGGTGATGAATACAGCTGCACACGCTCAGTACGGCATGTTTGAAATTTCTAGATTCTTTGAGATCAAAGGTCTGTGCCGGGCTCCATCCGATGATGTCACCTATGTGTGTGGACTACCACCCTGCTTGGTCCTCGGAGAAAGGCCACTGCAAGAGGAAGCACGACAGAAAATGCTATTATGCTACTTCAAAGTGTTTGTCCCCAAACAGCAGTGCCCACAAGTCATGACTGCTGAGGTATCCAACAGAAATGAAGATTAGTGCCCAATGTCTGAGGCTTCATATTGCCAGGTATCTGACACGTCACTGAAACACTATAGGATTATTACATCACCAGGATTTTTCTTTTTTGTGTTTAGTTTGTGCCTTTTCATTGCACAAGGTAAGTTACATTCGGTATCATAGGTATTTCCCTGTCCCCAGAGGGTTTACAATACGTTGTACCTGAGGCAATGGAGAGTGAAATTACTTGCCCAAAGTCATAAAGAGGGTTAGCAGGAATTCAACCCTGGCTTCCCTGATCTCAGCCTGCTGCTTCACTAGACAATAAGCTATGCTAACAACTTAATATCTTCTAGGAGAAATGTGTGTTTTCAAAATGTTTATAACAATGTAAATCATACATTAAGACCTACAGAATATTTGCAAAATAAAAAATGATCAGCCTGCCAGCTGTCTCCCTGTCTTTCACTTGCACACCCTCTCTTGGTGCATTGTGATGTAATCTTACTGCAGTAACAGATTCTTACTGACACAACCCTGCAAAGCATACAGACATGGTTTGGACTACATTATCAAATCAGGAGGTAAATACTTTAAATACTTCTTTTCATTCTAAACGAGTCATTTTGTTATTTTGACTGATTTATTCACAGTTTTTTTCATTATCCAATAAGTATATATGATCCTCAGGAGGCATTTCTTCCCATCAGACTGCTACAGATATTTTCAGTATCCTAAACAGTCCAGATCCAGAGAACTATATAAATATCACAACTGCTTTCAGGAAGTGATAAGACCAATCCTGGTGAAAGAATCCTTCTTTTATATATGATTTCTGTAGTACACAGTAAGAAGCATCTGTCTCCTTTCCATTTTTGCAGTGTTGCAGTTTGTGGGAATGTGGGCTTATCATTAACACAGACTGTGTGCAAGGCAAACACAAAGGTCAACCGCTTGACTGCCAGTTTGGTGCACTTTATTATTTTTAGAATCTACTTAGTAGCTTTTAGATTTTGGCAACAGTCAGCATTATGTTTTCCCTCTCCCTATAAATTACTGTCAAACCAAAAGTAGCAATATCTGAGCTCCAAGCAGGCTTTTTTTGCAACAGGTGGGATATAACACTGAAAATATGAAAGTCTGACATCTCACTCATAGTCACCAAATACAAAATGGAGAAATTAATTACCTGATAATTTCGTTTTCCTTAGTGTAGACAGATGGGACCAATGGGTATAGTGTGCTCCTGATAGCAATTGGAGATGGAGTCAGATTTCAATCTGACGTCAGCACCAGTACATATACCGTGCAGGAAACTCTGGTCTTCAGTATTCTCCTCGCAAAGCAATTGTGGATATATGTATGTCTGGATAATTTGATTAACTTGGTTAACTTTGTTTAACTTGAATAACTTGAGAAACGTAATCAACTTGAACTGGTTGACGTAGACTGTAGCTGGAGACTGCCAGTGCCCTCAACCGAGAAACGCCGATACAGGGTAACTATGGGTGTCCTAGCTGAAGGGAAGCGTGGTTTGCCTGTGTTTGTCTTGCTCTCGGGCATTGACTCCAGAGGTTTTCGTGCATAGTGGCAGCCATGGGCAGGATACTGAATCCATCTGTCTACACTAAGGAAAACTAAATTATCAGTTAAGTAATTTCTCCATTTCCTAGCGTGTACCAGATGGATTCAGGACCAATGGGATGTACAAAAGCTACTCCCGAACCGGGTGGGAGGCTGTCTGTGGCCCACTTAGTACTGCCCTTGCGAATGCTGTGTCCTCCCGAGCTTGAACATCCAGGCAGTAGAACCTGGCGAAGGTGTGAATGGAGGACCATGTCGCCGCCCGACAGATCTCAGTGGGTGACAGCACCTTTGTTTCCGCCCAGGACACCGCCTGGGCTCTGGTGGAATGGGCCTTGACTTTTAGCGGTGGAGGCTTGCCTGCCTCTACAAAGGCCACCTTAATTACTTCTTTGATTCAGCGAGCTATGGTTGCCCGCAAGGCCGCTTCTCCTTGTTTCTTCCCGCTGTGAAGGACGAAAGGGTGGTCCGTCTTTCATACGGGTTCCGACCTTTCCAGATATCGGACTAGGAGTCTGCCAACGTTAAGGTGGTGAAGACTGCGAGATTCTTCCGAGCCCTTGTGCTCATCTGGAGATGGCAGCGAGATGGTTTGGTTTAGATCAGGGGTCAGGAACCTTTTTGGCTGAGAGAGCCATAAACGCCACATATTTTAAAATGTAATTCCATGAGAGCCATACAATATGTTTAAAACTAAATACAAGTAAATGTGTGCATTTTATGTAAGATCACACTTTTAAAGTACAATAAGTCTCTGAAAATATTACACCAGGCCTTAAGACACCAATACATCTCCTATTAGGAAAATGGACCAAGTCAGGCTGCTATAGAGTCCTACACAGAAACTACACGCCAGCAGAAAACCTCACCTGAATCACGTGCTGTCCCTCACCTAACTAGAATAAAGAGACCAAAACGCATAACAAGAAGCATGCAGACAAAAACTGAATTGGAAACTGCAACAAGCCAGAGTCTCTGTATGCAGTGTAACAAAGGAAAAAAGAAACATCACACATCCTTATAAAACAAATCAAGAAATATAAAATCATCAGCAGTAAAACTGTACTAACAAAAAGAACATATTTCGAAACAGCTGATGAGTGGAATATCCAATAATTAAAAACTCATATAAAACATTTCCAGATACCAACAAAATATTTCAAAATAGCAGACACAAAGATCCAGTAATGAAAAATAATAAGGATACAAAAATTTTTTTGCTCTGCATACCTGGGAACGTTTGATATCCAGGTGTCCTGAGATTGTTCTGAATTAGCAGGAGGTGGGGTGGTTTGCTTGGAACTTTCTCCTCTCTCAGTCACATACCAGCAGCGCTCTCTCTCACACTGGCTCTCAATGACACACCTATACACACATGCTCTCAGTCACTCACATATACAAATGTTTTTTCTCTCTCACTTATATAGGCTCTTAATTACACATTTACACACATGCTGTCTATCTTTTCACGCTTACACACACACACAGGCTTTCAATCACATAAATACATGCTGTCTTTTTCTCTCACACACAGACTCTCATTCACATGCTTACAAACATGTCCTCTCTTTCTCTCATTTACACACAGGCTCTCAATCACATACTCACATGCTCCCTCACCTAAATCAGCTCTCAATCACACACAGACACACATGGTCTCTCTCTCTCATTTAAACACAGGCTCTCAATCACATACTCACATGGCTCCATCACCTAAACCAGCTCTCAGTCAGACACAGACACACATGATCTCTCTCTTACTTATACACACAGGCTCTTAATCATACATACACATGATCTCTCTCACACACAAAGGATCTCAATCATACACACATACTCTTTCAAACAAACAGGTTTTCAATTACAAACTTACACATACAGGTTCCCAATGGTAAACTTACATTCATGCTCTCTCTCTCACAGGCAGGATCTCAATCACAGACATACTCTCTTTCACATATACAGGCTCTCAATCATTCACATACATGCAATCTCACTCACACACATACACACACAGGATCTCACACACACATGGCTTGCTCGCTCATTCACTCTCTCTCTCCCCCTCCCCCCCCCCCGGGAACTCGCGGCAGCAGCAGCCACCTCCCAACGCTAACCTCCTTCATTTTCAGCCCTCGCGGAGGCGAAGGCGGAGTCCCATCGGCCGCGGTTGAAGATTTTCATTTTCCTCCGAGCCGCGCTGCAGTCTTCTTCCCGTCGGACACTAGCGTGCCTGCGCGGGTCTTCCCGCGCAGGCACCCGATGCTCTCCACTTCCTCTTCCGGGCCGCGGGAAGAAGAGAGCACCGTGCTCTCTTCTTCCCGCGGCCCGGAAGAGGAAGTGGAGAGCATCGGGTGCCTGCGCGGGAAGACCCGCGCAGGCACCCGTTGACTCCAGCGCTGGCATCCGGCTGACACACGATGACTCCCGCGCAGGCACCCGGATGACTCCAGTCGGCGTGCTCTCTTCTCCTCCCCCCCGCGGCCCGGAAGAGGAAGTGGTGAGCATCGGGTGCCTGCGCGGAAGAAGAGACCACGCTAGTGTGGTCTCTTCTTCCCGCGCAGGCACCCGATGCTCTCCACTTCCTCTTCCGGGCCGCGGGGGGGGGGGGGGGGGAGGAGAAGAGAGCACGCTGGTGCCGCTGACTCCAGCTGTCCTGCCGCGTTCCGCCCGGGCTGACAGCATTTTAAGCCCGGGCGGCGGAGGACCGGGGAGCAGCTGGGTCAGCGGGGAACCGCGAAGTATGGCGACACTTGTCTGCGAGCCAGATGCAGCCCTCAAAAGAGCCATATCTGGCTCGCGAGCCATGGGTTCCCGACCCCTGGTTTAGATGGAAGTGAGAAACCACCTTTGGAAGGAAGGAGGGGACAGTGCGTAGCTGTATGGATCCTGGTGTGAACCTGAGAAAGGGTTACCGACAGGATAGTGCTTGAAGTTCGGAGATGCGACGGGCCGAACATATTGCCACTAGAAATGCAGTCTTCAAGGTTAGTAGTTGTAGAGACAGACCACATATAAGTGTGAAGGAGGCTCCTGTTAGGAAGTCTAGTACTAGATTGAGGTTCCATAGGGGTACCGGCCACTTTAAGGGTGGACGAATCTGCTTGACCCCTCTCAGGAAGCGGGAGATGTCCGGATGAGATGTTAGACTAATGCCTTCCACTTTGGTTCCGAAGCATGCCAACGCGGCCACATGAACCTTGATGGAGTTGAGGGACAACCCCTTCTGTAAGCCATCCTGTAGGAATTCCAGGATCATGGGAATTTTGGCTGTCTGCGGAAGGATGTCGTGGTCTTCGCACCAGGCTTCGCATATTCTCCATATTCGTATGTAGGTTAGCGATAAGGAGAACTTGCTTGCTCGGAGCAAGGTGTCAATTACCACCCTCAAGTATCCGCTCTTCTTCGGGCGTGTCCTCTCAATAGCCAGACTGTGAGAGAGAATAGAGTTGGGTCTTCATGGAGGATCAGGCCTTGCTAAAGCAGATCCCTGTGTGGAGGTAGAGGGAGAGGGCTCCCCATCACAAGTCTTCGCATGTCTGCGTGCCATGGCCTTCTTGGCCAGTCCAGGGCCACTAGAAGTACTAGTCCCCTGTGGTGCTCTATCTTGAGGATGATCCCGCTCAGTAGTGGCCATGGGCGGGAAGGCGTATAGCAGGTCTTCCTGTGGCCAGGTCTGGACGAGTTCATCGATCCCTTGGGATTGTGGTTCTCGTCTGCGACTGAAGAAGTTGGGAACTTGGGCGTTGGACCGGGTTGCCAGGAGATCCATGGCTGGGGTTACCCAGCGGTTTACTATCAACTGGAAGGCTGTGGTCGACAGCTTCCATTCCCCTGGGTCTAGACTTTCTCTGCTGAAGTAATCCGCAGTGACGTTGTCTTTTCCCGCGATGTGGGCGGCGGAGATCCCTTGTAAGTTTGCTTCCGCCCACGCCATTAGGGAATCTATTTCCAGGGACACCTGTTGGCTTCTGGTTCCTCCCTGGTGGTTGATGTAGGCAATTGTTGTGGCGTTGTCAGACATGACTCTGACAGATTTGTCCTGGAGTCTGTGACGAAACCGTAGGCAGGCTAATCTGACCGCCCGGGCTTCCAGTCGGTTGATGTTCCACCCCGACTTTTTCTTGTTCCATTGCCCCTGGGCCATCAGTTCCTGGCAGTGGGCTCCCCACCCTCATAGGCTCGCATCCATGGTGAGCAAGACCCAGGTTGGTGGAGATAGCCTTACTCCCTTGCTTAGATGGTCTTCTTGTAGCCACCATTGGAGCTGGTTCCGCACTTCCTCCGGGAGCTGGAGGCGAACAGAGTAGTCCCGGGACATCGGGTTCCATCGTGACAGTAGGGAGCACTGTAGCGGTCGCATATGGGCTCTTGCCCATGGGACCACTTCCAGGGTTGATGTCATGAGGCCGAGGACATGGAGGTAGTCCCTTACTTTGGGGTGGGGACCTCCTAGCAGGTTTCGCAATTGGTTCATCAGTTTTCTTCTCCTTGTAGGAGGAAGAATGACCTTGTCTTGTTTGGTGTCGAACCAGACTCCCAGGAATTCTAGAGATTGGGAGGGCTGCAGACAGCTCTTGTTTGTGTTGACAACTCACCCGAGGCTCTCCAGTAGAGTCTTGACTCTGGTGGTCGCCTGGTGACTTTCGTCTGGAGATTTTGCCCTGATCAGCCAATCATCCAGATATGGATGTACGAGGATTCCTTCTTTCCTCAGTGTCGCCGCCACTACCACCATGATTTTGGTGAACGTGCGGGGGGCTGTGGCTAGCCCGAAGGGTAGCGCCAGAACTGGTAGTGGTAGTCTAGGATCGTGAAGCATAGGAATCGCTGATGCTCGTGATGGACTGGAATGTGCAGGTAGGCTTCTGACAGGTCCAGGGATGTAAGGAATTCTCCCAGCTGTATTACCTTTATGACAGAGTGAAGGGTTTCCATGCAGAAGTGTGGTACCCTCAGGTAGCGGTTAACCGACTTGAGGTCCAGGATGGGCCGGAACGTTCCCTCTTTCTTGGGGATGATAAAATAGATGGAATAATGCCCAGTATTTTGTTGTTGCGTGGGCACCAGTGTTATGGCTTTTAGGGCGAGCAATTTGGCCAGTGTGGTTTCCACTGCCGTCCTCTTGGAGGGTGTGTGGCAAGGAGATTTCACGAACTTGTCCGGAGGGATGTTGTGGAAATCCAGATAATATCCCTCTCGAATGATGGTTAGGACCCACTTGTCCGCTGTTATCTTGACCCATCTTTGGCAGAATAGGGCAAGCCTGCCCCCTATGGCTTCTTCCTGTGGACGGGTCGGCTGATTCTCATTGTGGGGTGCGGCTGGGGCCTGTGCCAGAGCCGGCTCCCCTCGTGTTTTTTCCAAAAGGACTGGCCCCTGCCTGCGGGGTCTGAAGCGCTGTGATCCTCTGCCCCTAGGTAATCGGGGAGAGGGGCGTTGGTTTCTTTTGTTCTTGTCCTCCGGTAGCAGAGGTACTGGGGGGATTCACCCCATTTGTCGGCTAACTTCTCCAGTTCGCTTCCAAACAGGAGAGCTCCTTTAAAGGGCATTCTCGTGAGTTTCATCTTGGAAGTCGCGTCGGCTGACCAACTTCAGAGCCAGAGTTGCCTTCTGGCTGCCACTACGGATGAGACGCCCCTGGCTGAGGTGCGTACCAGATCAGAGGTCGCATCCGTGAGGAAGGATACCGCGGGTTCTAGTACTTCGCCAGGCATGGCGGCATTCCTGGTCATGGATAAGCAGGCGCGTGTTACCACGGCACAGTAGGCAGCAATCTTTAGTGACATAGCTGATACGTCGAATGACTGTTTAAGGATGGATTCCAGACGTCTGTCCTTGGCATCCTTGAGTGCCGCTCCTCACTCAACTGGGATGGTAGTACGCTTTGTGACCGCGCAGACCATGGCGTCCACTTTGGGGAACACTAGTAGATCTTTGGCTGAGGGTTCCAGTGGATATAGGGCTTCCAGGGCCCGCCTCCCTTTGAAACTGACCTCCGGGGCATCCCATTCCAAGTTGATCAGCTGTTGTACAGCTTGCAGCAAGGGGAAATGGCAGGAGGCCTGACGGAGCCTTTCTAGGAGAGGATTCGTCTTTGGTTCCTCTGTGGCACTTGTGCCTGGAATGGCAAGCTCCTTCAAGCTGAGAGCCACAAGATCTGGTATCTCGTCTTTGGAAAAGAAAACACCTCATGGTTCGGTAAGGTTCTGTTCCTGGAGGTATTTCCCCTTCCTCCAGGGGGTTTTGATCCTTGTCCGAGGTGTCCATGTCCCCTATAGAGAGGCTTTTGGCCGGGGGAGCACATCACTGGAAGGCCTGGAGGGCCCTGGGAGGCAAGGGTCCTCTGGTGGCGGATGTGTCTGTGCCATCGGTGGTGGCTGCATGTGGACCAAAGTGTGTAGACCCTTAAAGAATACTACCCAGGAGAAGGATCCTGAGTCTAGATTAAAGGCCGCTGCGTTCCCGAGGGACCCCGTTTGGGGAAGGGTTGTGCTGGGGATAGAGAGGTCCGGGGTACTATAGGTGGATCTGGATTCCTGTACTGGCTGGGGAGGGCCTTGTCCAGGTTCTCTCAGGGCCTACTCGCACTGTAGACACAGAGCTGTGGCCTCCTCATGCTGTGCCGCTCTTATGTGGCAGGCTGGGCAGAGGGCTTATGCCTTGGTTTTCTTGGCTGGTGGTGCCATGGTTTTGTGCGCGTAGGTCGTTGAAACCCTGGTCTGTGCGTTTAATGTGTGCGCCAGGAGGCTTAGCTATGCGCTCCGGGTGTGCCCAAGATGTGCGTATAGGCCGGGATGCACGCTCACTGAGATGCGCGTGCCGCTGTGCGCACGGTCTTAACTTGTGCGCTCAGCACAATTGTGCGCGTAGCTGTGCATATGGCACCTATGCAGCGCGCGCCGCTGGGCGCACAAGTAATTTATGCGCCCGGCTCGTCCCTGTGCGCATGGTTCAGTTAGGCGGACAGAGCGGCAAAATGGCGTCGGCGACCACGCGAACAAGATGGTGACCACCTCAGAGAGTCTCCACGTGGGAGGACCCTTGTATCCGATCGGGGTCTAGCCCAGCCTGGGCTGATCAGCCCGATGGTACAGATGCCGGCAGGTGATCTGTGCAGCTATCCAAGCCTCAGAGACTTAGAAAAAGTTTTCTACATTACCTTGTCTCAGCGTTTCCCGGTTTCGTTCCGGGCGGTCTCCGGCTGCAGAGGGAGAGGGAAGTACCTTCACCGCCGCGCTCGGTATTGCACCTGCTGCCTCTCAGCCGCTCCCGTTGCCGGGGGCTAAGTCCACACCGGGAACTGGCTACCAGACCAAGGCCTACCTCTGAGGGATCTCGGAAATCACCTCAGGAAGTCTCAACTTAGGGAGGGGACCCTTAAGTATCACCGCAGGAGAGCAGGGCTCGTCTGGAGAGGTAAGATTTCTTCTTTGTTTGGAATTTTCTTTCTTCTTTGGTTTGAATACTTTAACGCTGAGCAAGCGCGTATAGGGTCCCGAACTGCTATGGAGACGGAAAATACTTAAGACCAGAGCTTCCTGCATGGGTATATGTACTGGTGCCGACATCAGATTGACTCCGTCTCCAACTGCTATCAGGAGCACACTATACCCATTGGTCCTGAATCCATCTGCTACACGCTAGGAAATATAAAGTTATGGTTTCCATATTACTTTTTGAAAAAAAATGGTACCTTGAAAAGAGGATTTGAATTACATATTGATATTCTGATGCAGGACATTTCCCTTCTGTTTTTGGGAAAACTGCAGAAGGTAATGGAAAAAATATCAACTATCAAATTCTAATATGCTGTTGCGATCAATACCTTTCGGGATGGGTGAAATATCCCACTGAAACCTAGTGACTGGATGACTACCTGGAGAAGGTAGAAGAAAATTAGGTTCTCTTATTCACTAATGGATTTCTGTCACACTAGAATTAACTAATGTTCAGAAGTGATGTTTCACTAATAAAATTAACAAGTTGCCTGGCAAAAAAATAAAATAAAATAAAATAAATATCAAAAAGTAAATATCAAACACACAGGAGGAACAGAAAAAAATTCAGTAGCTAGATGCTAAAGGCAGTTACATATCTTAAGCAGCCACTGGTTCTAAATAGGTCTTCTGTTACTTTGACTGCATCAAAAAACAACCACCTCCAAAGTGTGGAGCACAATATCACATGGCCATCATTCTCCAAGTTTAAGAGCACCAAAGACCCAATAGCGGACTCCCTGTGTGAGTCAAGGTTTTCCCATGTAGCAAAAGGGTCAGTAAGACCCCCAAAAAATAAAACAGTAGAGATTAAGAATGTTCCTATTGCCTTACCTGTCACAGGATCAAACAGCTGATTGGCTTCCAAGTCTGTAAAGGTGTTGGAGCAGTTGGGACACTTGAAGGAGGCACGGTTAGTGGAGTCCCTCTCGTCTGTCTCAATCCGCCTTCTCATGTGATCCAACTTGTACTTCACCACATTGACCAGAAGGCGGTAGTTGATAAAGTAGTAATTGTGACGCGTGGTTTTGCCATCAGCGGCCGTCTCTACCCTCATCCTACACTTGATAAACTTGTCCCCCTTCAAGGTATTCAGAACAGCACGAAGCTGCTTGCGGTCAAACTTCAGCAGTTCCAGCATGTCCTCCTCTTTCACACAGGGGTTTCGAATCAGGATATCCAAGGCCAAGGCATGTTCGAGGCCATAAAATCCACGCACTACATACTTGGCAAGCCGCTTCAGGGTGGCAGGGACTTCTGTAACAACATCTGGGTCTGTCATGTCAGGTGCTGGGCTGCAGGAGGGAAAAAAGTTCACATTATCTCCTTATTATCAAGTTTGACTCAATCATAATAGTTGTGAAACTGATACCCCCTAAAGCAAAGGAAGAGGATTTCATCTTGAGAATAGGGGGAATAAAATAATCCTCTCACTATAGTGCTCCAATTTAAAGAGAGAAAATGGTTTCTTCTCTTTTTTCTTTCTAGCCTTAGTCCAGCAGTTTTATCCTGATCCTTTGGGTTTCCAATTCTTTCACAACCAACCCCCTAAACTAGACTATGGTGGCTTAAAATAATGTCAGTCTAGTGGCCCAGTTCAAGCACAGTATATCAAAAATTTGTAACAAAACCCCACTCACAGGGGAGCTTCATGGGTGGCCAAGCAGGCTCCCTTTGGATAGTGCATCCAACACTGAAAAACAAATTCCAAGCACTCCCAATGTAAAAAAAATAACCGAAGGAAAATTTAATCAGAACAGATACATTAGTTTCATAATTATATTATTTTTTGGTATTGCTAATGCCTGGATTTTATTTTCTATAGCACCGTGATTCTTTCTTTGCACCTACCCAGTGGAGGCGGGTTCCCACCATTATTTAACCCTCTCTTCTTTCCATATAGCCTAGCCATCACAGCAACAGTCCTTGATCACAAACCCATGACCTCTTTTCAGGAAGTCTGACCA
This sequence comes from Rhinatrema bivittatum, assembly GCF_901001135.1. Taxonomy (NCBI): domain Eukaryota; kingdom Metazoa; phylum Chordata; class Amphibia; order Gymnophiona; family Rhinatrematidae; genus Rhinatrema; species Rhinatrema bivittatum. Next base: position 46,654,073 of record NC_042629.1, read on the forward strand.
TTATGTGCTACTTGTGTGCAAAGGCTGAGACTCCCTCTCCTCTGGAGGCTGTGAACACTGCCACCAGAGCAATCCCAGCCAGCGCAAGGAACAGAAGCAAGTTTCTTTACGGCATCAAGAAATCACCCATTTGTAGAACACATAGGTGGTGGCATCGCTAAACCTAAGATACACACGGCCCTCCAAACGCTGCTGCTGCAAAAATGCTTGGTTTATGTGGGGAAGATGGGAATAATGCTGCCCCAGCTGCTACTATATAAGCTTCCTTCAAGGCACTGGTATGCATCTTAGATTACCATATGTTCTTCTCTTGCTCTCTCTCTGATTCATCCTCAACATCTCACACATATGTTGCTCTCTTGTTTTGCTTTATAGAATTTAAACTGTTGCCATTTTCATCCCTCCTGTCACAGCCTGTGGGCAAAACATGGGACCGTGTTGGGGACTTATAAAATCACAGGAGTATTTGAAACTTGGTAACAGGAGCCTTCAACAATAAAATCACATGCAACTGACCCTTTATGAGAGACTCTATCCTTTATGAGGACTTGAAGAAAATTACAATGCTTTTGCGTATTTCACTTTAAAGTACTACAGTGAAACAGTGAAAAATAAAAAGCCCTAACCAGAATTCACAGGGTAGAAGCTCAAGAGAACAGATGAACAAACCATTTTGGAAACACCAGTCTTGCAAATAAGAAAATAAACTTAAATGGGGAAGGGTTGAAGCGGGACAACATCCTTTTAAATCTTTTCAACAGCTGTAACCTGACCATGGCCTGGAAAATTAAAGATGGGAAGAGAACCAGAAAAGCCTTGGAGCCTCTGTAAACTCCAAGGAGAATCTGCCTGTCATAGCTTCCATTCTCTGCATTTTCCTTTGAAAATCTATAAAGCAGAGCTGTCCTTATGTAACAAACACTGATACCCGGTGAATTGATGGGGAATGAGTCACCCAAGCGTTGCTTAGTAGCAGGGATGCATTGTCTGTCTGAGTGGGGGAAGTGGAGGGACTGTTCATCATGAGCTTCAATAGTGTCCTCGCTGGCTGTCAGCTATTTCTGGTAGCAGCTTGGAGTCACAGTTGTGACCGTGGGTGTTTTGTGGATCACGTGCTCCGGATTGGCAGCATATGGAGATTTTATAGCCATGGTAATGCTGTTCAGTGGGAATGGGATACAGCATAATGTAGGGATGTAATGTTAGATAGGATAGAGAGTTTTTTGACTTTTGTTATTTTAGTGTAATTTCCTAGTTACAGCAAGTGTCAATGGCAGAAGCAGAAAGGAAACTTGGGTCATATGGTTCCCAAGCACTGCAGTATCATTAGGTCATGCCATCTGGTATTTTACCATATTCAGTTTTAGCATTTTCTTATTCAATTTAATGGGATTTGGTTAAGGGAAGTCTTGCCTCATCAATCTGCTACATTTTATTGAAGACAAACATGTGGATAAAAGTAAGCCAATTGATATAATGAATCTGGATTGCCGGAAAGCATTTGACAAAGTCCCTCATGAGAGATGTCTTAGAAAATCTTAGTGAAGGAGTAGTCTAGTGTTAAGAGCAGCAGGCTATGAACCAGGGAAACCAAGATTCAAATCCCACTGCTACTCCTTGTGACCTTGGGCAAATCACATTACCCTCCATTGCCTCAGGTACAAAGCATAGATTGTGAGCCCTCTGGGGATGGGGAAATACCTACAGTACCTGAACGTAATCTGATTTTAAGTGCCAAAAAGCAGAATATAAATCATATAAATAAAAATTCACGTGATAGGGTGCAGTGTCCTACTGTGGTCTGGGAACTGGTTAAAAGACAGAAAACAGAGAATAGGGCTAAACAGTAAATTTTCTCAGTGGAAAAAGGTGGCGTGCCCTAGGAGTTCTAGGACCACTGCTTTTTAACATTTTTATAAATTACCTGGAAATGGGAACAACAAGCAAGGATCAAATGTGCTGATGACATACAATTATTTAAAGTTGTTAAATCACAAGAGGATTGTGAGAAATTGGAAATGGATGTTGCAAATGGTAAATGAAATTCCCTATGAGGAAAAGCTAAAGAGGTTAGGACTCTTCAGCTTAGTTAGAGAAGAGGGGATAAGGGGAGATATGATAGAGGTCTATAAAATGAGTGGAGTGAAATAAGTAAACATGAATCGGTTGTTTACTCTTTCAACAAGTACAAAGATTAAGGGACACACAATGAAGTTACTAAGTTTATTTATTTATAAAATGTATAAACTGCTGATCTGTAAATCTCAGTAGATTACAAGCAACATTCACAATAAATCACAGTAAGATACACAGTTCAGAACAACATTCACAAAGTGCAGACCAGCAAAACGATGGCACAATTAAGCAAACATCATTCTGAAAATGAAAGGGCAAAAAAGTGTGCCTTGAGAAGCTTACGAAAACAGAGGTCATATTCGGCTCTAATTTCACCTGTTCCAAAGCACAGGCCTTGCAATGTGAAAAGATTCCACCAAGCAAGCATGCCTAAGTGATGGAACTTCTAATAAGCACTTGTTTGAGGAGCGTAGCGAGTGAGTAGGTTATCTATGACTTGCGGAAACAATATAAGAATGGCAAGATTGTGCAATGCCTTAAAGACAAGCAAGGCAATTTTAAATTTAATTCACCACATGATCTGTAGCCAGTGTAAGTTGGTCAAAACCGGAGAGATGTGTTCTCGCAATGGAGTACTAGAAACCAAGCAAGCTGTTGCATTCTGAATCAACTATAAGGTTTTCACATATGAAAGTGGTAAGCCGAGAAGCAGAAGATTACAATAGTCAGGTGAGGATAGAATCAATACTTGCGTTATTGTACAAAAATCTGAATATGATAGTACAGATCTCAGAGGGCACAACATGCGCAACTTATAGTAAGACCCCTGGACAAGAACGTTAATGTGTGGGCAGAGGGTCAAGGCTGAATCATCTACTATCCCTCGGTCCCTAGCTTGCAGTTTAATAGAAAACGAATGTTCCCCAAAGCAAAACATGAGTGGATAGTCAACTACACTAGCTCTAGAAAAAAGCACTGTTTCGATATTTTTAATATTTGGTGCTGGTTTGTTATCGAATAGCCAATCTCTTATTTTAGCCAGCAGGAAGATAGCTTTGAGAAAACAAGATCAAATGTAGAAGTTATAGAAAAGAAAATTTATATGTCATCAGATTACAATTTAAAGGAAATATTTAAACTAGCAGGGATAGAACATAAGGGAACTATTTAAGTACTAAAAAGAGTGGCAGAGCGCGATGAACCCTGTGGGATACCTGTTGAAAGAGTATAGCTTGGAGGCAGCATCCCCAAAAGTGACCCTAAAGAAATAATCAGACAAGAAAGAGGGAAAACCAGGAGAACACAGTGAAGATATGCTAAGGACCACTAAGTGGCATAATAGTATTTCATGGTCCAGGGTGTCGAAGGCCGAGTAACACCAAAAGAAACTTGGTACCAGTATCAAAGCCTTGACGTATAATATCAAAGCTTGACAAAAGCAAAGATTCTGCATTGTTCAGATAGTGAAACCCAAATTCAGTGCTGACTAAAATGTAATTTGCATCTACAAAACCCTGCAATTTATTGAGAACAACCTTTTTGACAACTTTAAACAAAGTGCTTCATTAGAGGCTTCTAAGAAAACTAAAAAGTCAGGAGACAGGAGAGGATGTCCTTTTGTGGATTACAAACTAGTTAAAAGACAGGAAAGTGAGAGGAGGGGGAGGGCTTGTATCTCAGAAGGGATCTTCCAGTCGGGATCTGGCAGAAGGCGGCTCAGATTCACCACAGTCAAGACAGTATATTCAGGGCTCAATGGGCCCAGGACTGACATAGCAAGGCACTTTTTACGTTATGTTCTTATCCTGTTGGGAAGGGATATGAAATAGGGTGAAAAAAAAAAATCCTCGGGCAGTTGCAAATGAAGGCTCATTGCACCAGAACCCAAGTTCTTGGTTCCAACCGAGCTGGAAGCCCAAAGTAAGAGGAGGAAAACTGATGGGTCAAACAAAAAAAAATAAAATTCATAAACATTGTGTATTAAGGTGAGTAAAATTCACACTGCAATAAAATAAGATGGTGCACCACAACCATTTTAAACCTGCTACATATAATCAAGGTAACAACTGTTGCAAGTAAATTCATTTAGAGGATAAAAGGTTTTAGATCTGAATCAGTTAAGACATCTAGAGCAAAAAAATAAGTTAGACATTTCCCCCAATCTTATGACAACAGCCCTGATTTCCAATGTCAATTTTCCTTTCTTTCTTTGCTCCCTAAAATGTAAATAATTTTCCAGGCACCCCCCCCCCCCCCCATCATCTCTCCCAGTGCAGCTATCTACCTATTTATCTCTTATCTCTCAACAACCTTATGCCACTATGCTTTCTGCTCTTCTCCAACACTACAATTGCTTTTAAATGCAAATGCATCTGATGACTATTCATTAAGGAGGTCCTGAGAAATAGACCAGTTTATGGACCCCAAGGACTGGGCGTGAATACCACTGCTGAACTCTGAGGTTATTAAGCTTCAGTTTCCAACTCCCCTAGATGAGAAAGCTTTTTGCATTCAATCTATTTCGCAGCAGGATAGCACTATGGCCAGCTCTGCCACTGCTCATTTTCAGGATGGTCGGCTTTTCCCTTTAATGCAGGGCCTCTCATTTTCCTCTCTACTCCAGATAACATGGAAACAAACTCATGAATCTACAGTATAAAATGCACCCGTGGTTTTGATTTATATCTTTTTTTTTTTGATTCAGCAATTTCTTTCTGCTTCTTTCGACTTCCAGCTTAGTCAGAACTACCAATAGGATCTGGTGCCAGGAGAGTCTTCACTCATAACTATCCTGAGATTTTTCTTCAATTTATATCCCTCCCTACTGAGTGCTGTCACTATAGCAACAGCTCTCTGTCTGGAACCATGCACTAGGGGCTCCTTCTGGAACCCTGCCATCATGGACTCTAATTCTGGCCAGTAGGCGTTTCCATTGCCCAATGACCCTTCCCACTAGCCTCATCAGTCCCAGGTGGGCCTGAGAGCAAAAGACCCAAGCCCAGCACTGAATCCAGGTCCCTCTGCATGGCAATAGCATTGTCAATGAGCCATCAGGCTGGCCCACGGAATTCTTATTTATAAAAAAATAAGACAAAAACCTCCAAAAAGGGACCAACAACTCCAGTGGTGAAGAGAAACATTGCTCCTCACGTAAGTGCCAAGGCAAGGCCCATGGTTTTATCCCTGGGAAAAAATATTTTCCTTCTTGAATTCTGTTGCATTGGTGTGCATCTGGTCTTTATCTGTGAAGAGCTGGAGACTAAACGTATCAATAGCTCTCCTTAAACGGGAAGCCTCATACCAAACAAACTTGCAGCTGTCCCTGCTCACCTCAAGGAATTTGATTCTTTGTGAATGCTAGTGGTAAAATGTTTGCTAGTCAACTAGCTCCAAACTCTGATGGTGCATATCCATTTGATTAAGCGATGGAGGAGCTGAACATTCATTCCTTGCCACATTAAGGCCTGTGAATCTAATCTTAAAGGACAAAAAAAAGATTGCCTGAGGTTCTGCTCCATCCTCAGCTCCATCTGCATTTTCTGGGAAATGCATCACTATCAGAATAATTTCCTGAAAATCAGCCTGCATGTCAAGTCTCACTCGCCCACCTCCACCTATTAAAATACTTTTTCTTTCTCCTTCACATACAGACATCATATTTCAGGCCTGCTGTCACTCTGAAAAGCCTCAGCTATACATTTTAGATTAAAAAGGAAAAATGCAGTTTTCTGATTGGATAAAGATCACATATCCATATAGCATTGCAGGAGTGAGATCTTGTTTCCTATACACCTAGACTTGCCACTTCATCTTCAAAAATATCATTTTTGTATTAAATATGTTTATTAGTAATTGAGCTTGGCTGATAAGCAAAACAGTCAAAAGTTGCTGTAGGTAGCACAATGGGGGTTTGTACATTAGTTCAGCTACCCAAACAAGCTTACCAACAAGTATATCCTCAATGAAGTGACATATTTAGAAGGCCAAACTGACTAAGATATGGCCCTGCATCTTATGTTCCAAATATCATCTCCAATGGGACTGCAACACAACATGCAACAACAGTTTCAGACTGAGATTTTCATCTAGAAATGCAATGACAAGGAATCATTTGACACTATTTATTGATCTGACAATATGCAGGGGAGGGGCAATAAGTTTGCTTTGACAACTCAAAGCACTTGTACTCTATCTGCTGCAAATATTGGAAACATGGGCAAGGGAGATCTGCAGAGGCAGGGTAGTTAGCATTTAATCCAGCCTGGGCAGAGAGGCTGGGGAGCAGGGGAAACAAGAGCTGCAATGAAAAGAGGACCACATGGGACAAATGGGAGATCTCTTTAGCTACAGCAATGTAGACAGACACAACTGGACAGACTGGATGGTCATGTGATCCTTACCTACTGTTATCTACTACAGTGGTGAGCAAACAGAGGGGAGGGGGCATGAAGGATCCAAAAGTGGGCACCTTGATTGCCCTATCAGGGAAGAAAATATGACTCTTCTGTTGAGTCTTGGTGTTGTGGAGGCACTGCAAGCTCAGGAGAAAGACAGCTGCCAGAGCATAGAAACATCACTGTAAGCATGCCACGGCTTAACCCTGCGTCTCTTTCCAGGCCTGGGGAGAAGAGCTGCTTCCATTTTGGTGGATCTGGGCGGGGAGTTGCTTGTTCTGCAGTGGATGTTCCACAACCCAAGAAGAACTGCCACCCTCAGGCCCCCAGCTCGGCAAGAGTGCCTGCTGTCGCTGGGTGCCTACCTAGAAAAAAAAAAGAGATCACAACTGTTGCCTGCCCAGGGGAAAAGAAGTGGTGAGGTAGGGGAGGGAAATGGAAAAAGAGGCCAAAGAGAATAAAAGTGGAGGGGAAAGGGAGGTGGTGGGGAAGGGAGAATAGAGGCAAAAAATGTAATAAAGATAAACAGGCAAGTCAAAATATGGAAAAAAAAAAACCCCAAAAAGATGAGCATAGTATTAAATATACAAAAATAGAAAGGGGAAAAGTGTCGTCACCAGGGGAGATAGTGGCTTAAGTCTGTAGCTCCTTCCCTGATCCAGCTATCTTTCACCATTCACAGCACTCCAATCCCTTCGCAATCCCCCAAAGATGGTGCTGGTTGTGTGGGAAAGCTCCAAGATGTCACTGAAGAAAAAACAAACTGACTTGAAGCACTTCTCCTTTACCAATCGTGAGGCAGTGCGAGCGGCCGGTCTCGAGGAGGTGGAGGAAAATGGCCACAAGGAAGCAGTTGCAAGCTGTGCTCTGGATATGGACATCGCTGACCTGAACTGGGACGATTCCAGCATGCCGCCCGAGCCAACTTCAAAAATGGTTTGCAGAAGTCAGGCAAGATATGGCAGGCACTAAGGCCGAATTCGGGGCGATGATAGCATAATTGCGGGGGGAAGTCGCAGAACTGGGGCAGAGAGTGGAGGAAATGGAAGCCCACTTAAAAGATCAGGCCATGGACATGATCAGCTGCCGAGAAGCGCTAGTAGAACTAACCAAAGCCTCAGGAAACTTGGAGGAGAAATTAGATGACCTGGAGAACTGGTCCTGCAGGGCAAATCTCCATTTCCGTGGAATACAGGAAGCAGTTGAATTTGGAAACTGCTTTCAAATTGTACATAGTATTTGCTCCACAATTATGGACACTGAGGGGACGCTGGAAAGTGAGCCCCCAATCAAGTTGGAAAGGGCACATAGGGCACTCAGCACACAATGTGGAAATTTGTCACGCGATATTGCATGCTTCCACAATTTTTCAGTTTAAAAAAAAAAAAAAGATCACTCAGTTGGCCTGAAAACTGGGGCCAATACAATGGAGAGACCAGAAAGTTGAGGTTTTCCAGGATTTGTCACCTATAACCATTAGGAAATGCCAGGAATTTAAAAATATAATTACAGTTTTAAAAAGAGAAGCTGTAAGTTATCATTGGCTTTTCCCCTTTGGCAAAACAGCAAAAGTGAAGACGGCGGCGGCAATCTTTCTTGCAGAAATAAGAACATAAAAATATAAGAAATTGCCATGCAGGGTCAGCCCAGCTTCCTGTTTCCAACAGAGGCCAAACCAGGCCACAAGAATCTGGAAAATGTCCAAACACTAAGAAGATCCCATGCTACTCATTTAATTAATAGCAGTGGCTATTCCCTAAGTAAACTTGATTAATGGACTTCTCCAAGAACTTATCCAAACCTTTTTTGAACCCAGCTACACTAAGTGCACTAACCACATCCTCTGACAACAAATTCCAGAGCTTTATTGTGCGCTGAGTGAAAAATAATTTTCTCCAATTAGTCTTAAATGTGCTACTTGTTAACTTCATGGAATGCCCCCTAGTCCTTCTATTATTCAAAAGTGTAAATAACCGAGTCACATCTACTTGTTCAAGACTTCTCATGATCTTAAAGATCTCTATCATATCCCCCCTCAGCCGTCTCTTCTCCAAACTGAACAGCCCTAACCTCTTCAGCCTTTCCTCATAGGGGAGCTGTTCCATCCCCTTTATCATTTTGGTTGCCCTTCTCTGTACCTTCTCCATCGCAACTATATCTTTTTTGAGATGTGGTGACTAGAATTGTACACAGTAATCAAGATGTGGTCTCACCATGGAGCGATATAGAGGCATTATGACATTTTCCGTTTTATTAACCATTCTCTTCCTAATAATTCCTAACATTCTGTTTGCTTTTTTACTGCTGCAGCATACTGAGCCGACGATTTTAAAGTATTATCCACTATGATGCCTAGATCTTTTTCCTGGGTGGTAGCTCCTAATATAGAACCTAACATCGTGTAACTACAGCAAGGGTTATTTGTCCCTATATGCAACACCTTGCACTTGTCCACATTAAATTTCATCTGCCATTTGGATGCCCAATCTTCCAGTCTTGCAAGGTCCTCCCGTAAAGTATCACAGTCTGCTTGTGATTTAACTACTCTGAATAATTTTGTATCATCCGCAAATTTGATAACCTCACTCGTCATATTCCTTTCCAGATCATTTACATATATATTGAAAAGCACCGGTCCAAGTACAGATCCCTGAGGCACTCCACTGTTTACCCTTTTCCACTGAGAATGGTAGTGATGTCTCATTGACTGAGGATCAGCATATTGATCATAACATAGAAACAAAAAAATGACAGCAGAAAAAGGACCAAACGGTCCATCCAGTCTGCCCAGCAAGCTTATGGTAGCATTTGCCGCTCCATACAGATCACCCCTATAATTAGTTTCCCAAACCATCAAAGTCGATTGTTTCTGAATCCAGCTCCCCATTCCTTCCTGCTGTTGTAGCAATGTTGGAGTTGCATCAACAGTATCAGTCTTATTGGTTAAGAGTAGCAACTGCCGTATTAGCTGGTTATCCCCATTCTTGTTTTCCCAGACCGTAAAATTCAATGTCTTTGTCGGTTGCCGTCTAAATCTAATTCCCTTTTCCCCCTACCTTTGAAGCAAAGAGCCATAACGGCATTGCATCAACAGTATGAAGGCCCATTGGTTAAGGGTAATAACTGCCACATCAGCAAGTTACCCCATTGGTTAAGGGAATAACTGCTACACTAACAAGTTACCCTCGCGCATTCTTTTCTTCATTTCATCTTCTAGCCTTTAGGGATCCACAGTGTTTATCCCATGTCCCTTTGAAATCTTTCATTGTTTTTGTCTTCACCACCTCCTCCAGAAGAGCATTTCAGGCATCTACCACCCTCTCCATGAAGAAATATTTCCTGATGCTGGTTCTGAGTCTTCCTCCCTGGAGTTCAGACTCTGAGGAAACCAGGCACTGCTCATCACCTAGCAAATACCATCCCTATGGTGAAGCATGGTGGTGACAGCATCATGCTGTGGGGATATTTTTCAGCTGCAAGAACTAGGAGACTAGTCAGGATCAAGGGAAAGATGAACAGAGCAAAGTACATAGTCATCCTTGATGAAAACCTGCTTCAGAGCACTCTGGACCTCAGACTGGGGTGACGATTCACCTTCCAAAAGGACAACAACCTTAAGCATACAGCCAAGACAATGCAAGAGTGGCTTTGGGACAAGTCAGTGAATGTCCTTCAGTGGCCCAGCCAGATTCTGGACTTGAATACAATTGAACGTCTCTGGAGAAACCTGAAAATAGCTGACCGTCAACACTTTCCATCCAAGCTGACAGAGCTTGAGAGGATCTGCAGAGAAGAATGAGAGAAAATTCCCAAATACTGGTGTGCTAAGATTGTAGCATCATACCCAAGACGACTTAAGGCTGTAATTGCTGCAAAACATGCTTCAACAAAGTAATGAGTAAAGGGTCTGAATACTTTTGTAAATGTGATATTTCAGTTTTTTGTATTTAAATTAATTTGCACAATTTTCTACAAAATGTGGAAAAAGTGAAGGAGTCTGAATACTTTCTGAATGCACTGTAGATGCAGAATATAGAACTGCTTTAATTAAATAAAATGACAAATGTGGACTATAAGACTTTTAAATAAGCAAAATAAATAACCGATCCTGGGGGTACCTAACCGACTGCATGAATGAAAGGGGGCTGCAGCTCAAAATGTTTGCTCACCTCTGATCTACTAGGTTACTATGTCTTTTCTTCTATGAAAGGAAAGACCCCCCATACCCCCACTGCCCAAACACAAAACATCAGGATGAGATAGCAGAATGTTCGGTCAGTGTGTTATGCTCTCTTCTATCTTCATTACTAAATTATACTAAAATCTGGGGGAGGAACGGAGGGCTAGTCTGCAAATTCTAGTTATTAATCACTGAAAACAGCAATAATCTGCTATTTCATTATTTATTCATATCTACAGCACTGCTATGTCAAGGTAGAGCAACTGCTATATAATTAAGAGGACGTGAGGATTTTTTTTGTAACTAATTAGAAATTTCACAGTGCATGGAAATGCATGGTCTTTTTTTTTTTTTTCTTTACGTATTCATACACATACACACACACACAAACTCAATGCACAGGCCCAAACTCCCATCCCTGACACCAATGGTCCTCCCCCTTCTGCAGCTTCTGGAGGGCACCAAAGAGCAGCTGCAGTCAAAGCAAAACAATGCTGCTGATATGGATTTCTTTTAATTAATAAATTTATATAATTTGATTTTATTTGCAGTCTAACCCCAAAATCATATATGATACATTCAGACATGGTGACATGATTTCTGAAATGTGTGTGTGTGTGTGTGTATATATATATATATATATATATATATATATATATATACACATATATATACACACACACATATATATATACTGCATAAATGAAAAAGTTCAATATTTAAAAAGCTGGTGTCCAATTATGTGTTTTTACAGGATCATTCTGAAAGCAGGTGATCATGATTGTTGAGTTTAATTATCAAAATCTCTGGGGTGGGGGGGAGAGATGGCGCTCTAGTCCTGAAAATTAATTGAAATGGGGGTTGCAAGGCTGAAGAATCACTTAGGGCACCCAATACCATTGCACTGGGCCTGCTAGCCCTCTGCATAGCCCCTGGCCAAGACTGTAGCTGCAATGACTGGGCTAAAGTAAGTTTGCCCAGCCCCGATACCAATGGTCCTACTGCACTCTACTGCTATGCTCTCTTCTACCTCCCAATCCCCACCATCCCTCCTTCCAATCTCCCTCTCCCCCGCTGAGGTGTGCCAGGTGTCACACTCTACAATCCACAAACTTTATACCGTACTTGGGATGATATATAGAGTTTGTTTTAAAATTTTCCTTCCTGGGGGACAAGATTGTTCAAGAGAATTGGCAAAGTTAAATAACCTTTCAGCTTCAAATCAAGCTCTGGTCAAGTGACTTGACAGCTATTTGGAGGCCTGTGTGTGAAATGTTGGGCCGACAGTGGTTCCCATGCTGCGGCTGGCCCTTACCTGAATGCCTGCAGCTGGCCCTGGCACTCCCTGCGGCATAGACGCTGCCATTCAGCTCCTCCCCTCTAGGTGCACACGCACATCAATCTAAGATGACCCCACAGCGGGAACCAAAGCCACAGCATCTCCCGATGACATCAGAATGGCAGAGTATTTAAACCCCCTCTATATCCCTAACTGGTGTCTCATCAATGAGTCTCCTGTTTTGCCATGTAGCATGTGTTGTTCCTAAATTCCTGCTTGCTTTGTTCCTGTTCTTTGCCTCCAGCCTTGCCATATATCCTGCCTTGTCTCCAGCCATGTTCTACCCTGCTTCAGCTTTCCCTATCTTGCCATGCCCTGTTCCAGTTCTGTTCCTGCCCCTGCCTTGTCTCCTTGCTGTGTAGCATCCCGTGTCCTGCCTTGTCCCAGTTCTGTCCCTGTCTGTTGGTTGTTGTCTTGTCTGTCTCTGTCTGCAATTTTGGTTCTGACCGCTTCTTGATTTCTGCCTGGATCTTGACACTTCTGACCGCTGCCTGGACCTTGATGCTGCTTGATCTCCACCTGCTCTGATCTCAGCCTGCCACCAGACCCTGCCTTACCACTCTTGACGGGATACTCATCTAAGCCTTGCCAGTCCCTGGAACCCAAGAACTTAACCTGCAGGGGAAAGGGCTGGTACAGGTGAAGCCCAGACCATTCCAGTGAAAGCATATCCACAAAGCTGTTGATGTGGGCCTAGTGGGTTCGCCTACTAGGCAGCGTCAACCATGCCACAGCCAAGGGCTCACACTCTGTTACAGGTTGCTGAGGCCATGAGCTCAGGGATCTACCCTTGGCTCAGGCCATACCTGGATTGACCAGAGTCCAGCAGCAAGAGCAGCTCAACCAAATAACTGGTTTGTTCCAGAATCTTGCCATAAACATGGACACTATACAGGCTCAACTACCAGCACTAGCACCTGTGGCACTTCCCCCAGCCATGTCCGCCTGTGTCCCGGGACCTATGCTGCAACTGGTGCCTCCTCCCAGATACGACAGAGATCCTAAAGCCTATAGGGGTTTTATCATTCAATGCCTCATTCAATTTGAATTACAGGCCACCAACTTTTCCTCAGATCGGACCAAGGTGATCTATATGCTCTAGCTTTTGGCCGGCTCGGCCCTAGCTTGGGCCTCACTCCTGTGGGAGAGAAATGATCCTCTCCTGAGGAACTTGCAAGAATTCTTGTAGTAGTTCCAAAGGATATTCGATGAGTCTGGCCAAGCCTCTTCCATGGCTACCCAGGTACTCTGCCTCAAGCAAAACTCAAGTTCACCCAGAACTACTCCATACACTTTCGGACCTTGGCCTCCGAACTACAGTGAAATGAGGAAAGTTTGGCTGCCAATTTTTGGCGAGGCCTTGTGGAAGGGATAAAGGATGAACTGGTTAGTTCATCCATATCCATATCGATATCTACTTCCACGAGTGAACCTGAGAGAGGGAGCTTTCCTGGCAACACTTAAAACTTGTGCCCAAGTTCCAATGCCCACTGATGACCCAAGTTAAAGAACCTACCATGGCATCTGCTGCCGAAGAACCTTTGCAGTTCAGTAGAGCCTGGCTCACCGAAGAGGAAAAGCAAAGATGACAACTTTTGCTTGTATTGTGCTGGGTATATTTCACCACCCAATGTCCCGAAAAGATGGGAAACTCCAGAACCTTGGGATGGTTGGAGAGGCAGCTCCATCCTTACCTCAACTACTTGTGCCTGTCTGTCACATTTCCACTGTCACTGAGATCCAGATAGAGACTTCTTGGATTCCGGTGCTGAAGGTAATTTCAATGAGGAAGCCCTGGTGCATCACTACAACCTCCCAGTGGTAAACCTTGAGAAACCCATAAGCATGTCTTCAGTCTACGGAGAGCCTCTTCCAGGTCTCCTGCCCCAAAGACTCTTCATATAGGGGCTCTACACAAGGAAGAGAATACTCGATTTGTCTTTTCAAAGGCAGTAAATCCCATTTTTCTTGGTCTCCCTTGGCTAATCCAACATAACCCTGTTACTGACTGGCAAACACTGGAGTTCGCTAAAAGGGGATCCTATTGTCAGCAACAATGCCTTCTCCAGGTTGCCCGGATTTCAGCCTCAAGTTTCCCTGGACTTCTTCCACAATACACGGCATTTACAAATGACTTCAGTAAAAAGTACACAGACACTGCCTCCTCACAGATCCTATAGACTTGCTACCAGGAAAAATGCCTCCCAGGGCAGAATTTACCCCTTGTCTGCTCCTGAAACCAAAGCTCTGACGGAATATATCCAGAACCTGGAATGAGGATTCATCTGTCCATCCTCTTCTCCAGCGGGGGCAGGTTTTTTCTTTATAGGGAAGAAGGATGGGACCCTCATGTCATCACCTGCAAGAACAAGTATCCCCTACCACTGATAACAGAATTGCCTGATCACCTGCAAGGAGGCAAGATATTCTCTAAACTGGATTTCAAGGGAGCCTACAATCTACTCAACATCCATGACGGAGACGAATGGAAGTGGCCTTCAACACCCAGGATGGGCATTATGAATATCTGGTGATGCCCTTTGGCCTCTGTAGCATGCCAGCAGTGTTTCAAAACATGGTTAACAAAATTTTCAGAGACCTCCTTTATTCCCATGTCCTCGTCTACCTAGGTAACATTCTTATTTATTTCCGTTCCTGGCCCAACACAGGCAACATGTTAAACAACTCCTCCAGAGACTCCATGAGAATCGCCTTTATGCCAAGCTTGAAAAGCGTACATTCAAGCAAGTGGAATTGCCATTCATGGGCTACATCATTTCCCATCATGGCCTTTGGATGGATCCCAAAAAACTAAAGTTATTCAGGGATGGCTCCAGCCTGTGGGCCTCAAGGTTCTGCAAAGATTCCTAGGCTTTGCCAATTACTATCAGCAATTTATATACAGATACTGTACTTTGGCAGATCCACTTCTTTTATTAAGAAGGGCTCCAATACTAGGAACTGGCTAGAGGAGGCCATTCATGCCTTTGCCAACTTGACCGCCTTTCTCAAGGCTCGTCTCCAGCATCCAGACCCTTCACGGTCTTTCGTTGTAGAGATAGATGCCTCCGCCACCAGGGTTATAGCAGTTCTCTCCCAATGACCAGGGAACACTCATGTCTTGCTTCATCTATTTAAAAATTTACTCCAACATAAAAGAAATATGTCATAGGGGACAGGGAACTCCTGGCTGTCAAACTTTCCTTAGAAGAATGGCACCATTTACTGGAAGGAGTTACATTTCCTGTTACTATTTATACAGACCATAAAAATCTCCAATACCTCCAAGCAGGCACATCAGTTGAATCTCCAACAAATGTACTGGCCTTTTTTTTTTTTTTTTTTAACTGATTTGACTGGCCCCGGGAGAAAAAACAGGGTGCAGATGTCTTGTCCAGATCCTTTAAAGCAGAGGATATGCACAAAACCCATCACATCATCCATCCTGCCAAGATTCTGGCAACTGTTGCTGTCCTGCTACCTCCGGTAAAAACTGTGTTTTCAAACGCCTTCAAGACAAAGTACTGCAATGGGCACATGACTCCCCGCCCAGTAGGTCATCTGGGAACCACAAAGACATGATGTTCAGAGCTATGTGGAATCCTGTCCTAATTGTATGGTCAACAAATCTTACCACGCCTGTTCTTGTATTACTAGAGTCACTACCATGGACTTTGTCATGGTCCTCTCTTGATCTAACAGATATACCATTGTTTGGGTAGCAGTGGAACACTTCTCAACGATGGTGCACTTTATACCTTTCCCCAAACTTCCATTGGTCCTGTAACTAGCACGTCTCTTCTTCAAAAACATTCAGCTTACCTGAACATATACTTGTGGACCGTGAAGTACAATTCACTGAAAAACTCTGGAAAAGCCTTTGCCAGAAATTTAAAATATCTTTGGAATTCTCATCAGCATACCATCCTGGAGCCAACGGGCACACTGAAAGGACCAACCAAATTCTCAAAGGCTTCCTAAGGGCCTACACGATCAAAAGACAAGATGACCGGGCTGCTTTATTACCTTGGGAAATCATACTGGGGAATCTGTGGGCTTTGCCCTTCAAGACTGTATACGACAGACATCCACAAGTTCTTCTTCCAGGTCCATTGACAGTGCCCTGTCCCACTTCCGATGCCATGGGCCAGAATCTATAGAACCTATGGCAAAGAACGCATCAGCTCCTCACTGCAGCCGCAGAGAGGTACAAACAACAGATAGAGAAGAGACATCACCCAGCTCTTCTTTTCAAAGCTGGGGACATAGTATGGTTGAATACCTACAAACTGCATTTGAAAACTCCTTCTACAAAGTTTTCGCCACGATTCATTGGTCCATTCCCAATAACTCGCCAAACTGCACCAGTACTCTGAAATTACTGACAACATTTAAGTCCCACAATACTTTCCAAGTTTAACTACACAAACCTTTGCTCTTGTCTTGGTCCATCTGCTCCATTCCAGAACCCATCAATATGGTGACAGAAGTCACACAGTACACAAAGTTGAAGACATCCAAGACAAGTTATAATATCTTATCGCCTGGAAGGGATTTGGCCTTGTAGAAAACACAAAGAACCTGCAGCTTACAATAAAGCCCCCCCCCCCCCCATCTCACCAAATATTTCCATCAATGTTTTACCCAGAGGGCTGGGGAAGGGGCTTAGAAGGGGGGTACTATAATGTTCAGCCAACCGCAGTTCCCACACTATGGCCAGCTGGCACTTAACCCAATGCTCCCTGCGACATGGATGCTGCCTCTCATGTGCCTAGAGGGGAGGAACTGTACATGCTCCGTGTTCATCTAAGAAGATCCCGCGGCGGGAACCAAAGCCGTAGCACCTCCAGATGATGACAGCACGACAGGGCATTTAAACTCAAGACATATCCCCAAGCCAGTGTCTCAGCAACAGGTCTCCTTCCTTGCCATGCAGTGTGCTGCTCCATGTTCCTACCTGCATCCTTCTGTGTTTCCTGCCTTGTCTTCCTACCCTTCCTTGCCATGCCCTGCTCCTGCACTTTCCTTGTCTCCTGCTGTGTCTCACCCCGTGTCCTGTCTTGTCCCAGTTCTGTCCCTGTCTATTGGTCATTGTCTTGTCTGTCTCTTTTGCCTTCCGGTTCTGACTTTGGCCTCGGATTCTGACAATGCTTCTTGATCTCTGCCTGCTCTGACCTCTGCCTGAACATTGACACTGCTTGATCTCCGCCTGCCCTGATCTCAACCTGGACTTTAGCACTGCTGGCTTGCTGTCTGCCCTGACCTCAGTTTGCCACCAGACTCTGCCTGACAGCTCTCGACAGGATACTCACCGTAGCCCTGCCAGCCTCTGGAACCCAAGGCTCAACCTACGAAGAACGGGGCTGGTACAGTGAAACTCAGACTTCATTCCAATCAGAGCGTATCCACCAGCTGTCGATGTGGACTTAGTGGGCTCACCTACCAGAATGTGTCAATCATGCCACAGCCAAATGCTCACAGTCCGTTACACTGTGAAATAAGTTAATGGTCTCAGTCCATTTCCCAATGGGTAGGTGTCCACTTTATCCCCAAAAAATCATTACAATTTGAGAATGATTGGGATAGTCAGAAAGGGTGGTGGTAGAGAGATGACCAAGACAGAGGGTCTGTGATGGTAGTAGGCAGCCCAAGACATCCTTATCTGCCAACTACTTAAAAAAAAAAAAATTATTTCCTAGAATATGCCCTTCAGATTTTCTTTACTGAATGCATGAGTACTCTAATTAAAAGTTCTGTTTAATATTGCTAATTTAAATAATTGCCCAAGGCAGTGCTACTTAATTTGTAAGAATTGCGGTCATACATGAATTTAACCAAACCTCTTTTTGCAAATCCAAAAAATCAATTCAGAATGTTATCCTCTCATCCAAGATCCCCACTCTATTCCACAGCAGGGATAACTAGAGCAGATAAGTCTGTAGATCACACAAATACCAAAGGGGAGATAGCCTGATGAGCAGAAATGCAGACAGTGGGGTACATGTTTTAATGCGAGAGAGAAAATGTGTGCATGGAAATAAACAGGCAAATTAAAACTTAGGTCTCATGAAACCCAGGATATGTTTAAATGTAAAGCAATTCAGTTTCATCATCAAATAAAAGAAAAGCATTTTTAAAAATGGTATCATTTAGATCTCTTTTCACACAGAAAATAGTGGACAACCTTCTTTTTAAGATGCCAAACAGGGCTTGACGTATTAATACTACAAAGACATTCCATTACAGTATTAACAAGACACAGATGAAATTATAGAGCAAGGCTCTAATTAGCAATCTTCCTACATGATCAAGCACAGCCCAAGCAGCACGAATGGTTCAGATGGACACAAGGTTATTACAAACAAACCCAGGGGCATTCCTGTGGCTAAATGGCCAAGGCATATGCTCAAAAAAGCAGGAACCTCATCAATTAGAAAGCTAATTTGATCCCATCCATTAAAATGGGGCAAGATCTACATTTCAGTTGTTGTTGGCAACAGATTCACTGTATAATCATCATCTAACAGCATGTTGAACTATTCTGCAGGAGGATGTAACCTGAAACAATGAATATTTTATACTGTACTGAACTAAATGGCAGTTCTCCTCAGGGGACTGGAATATGCAAAACCACTGTCGCTACAATTTGTGGGCAAAAATTGGCAACTTAAAAAGACAGTAGACGAACTAAAAGACCAGCCACACTGGAGGGGCCAACCCCAAGCACTCAGTGCTGACAGACACAAGAGGTGGTCTATCACCCAGTTGACAGCTGGCAAGCCTACTGAGCTATTACAAAAATAAGCAACCTAGGCAGAAGTAGAATGCCCACTTCTACTCATTTTCAATCCAGAAAAGATTAAATCATTTGTTTCTTGGTTCTCTTTCTTTCTTAAGCTACTATTTTCTGCATTTATCCTTTTATAAATAAACAGCTACGTTTCAAACAAAATCATCCTGTGGCAGTCTCTTAAAGTATTTAAGCTATAACTGTGCATTTTATTAGGGTGCCAGTACAGGTGTCCATTGGTGAACAGCATTTGCTGTTAACCAGAACGGTGGGAACTGGGAAGGCAGTAGGGCTGCTTTTTTTTTTTCCTTAAAACCATATTTTTGTCTATGTATGTCCTCAGCAGATTTAAAAACCCTATTTCAATTCTGAAATGAATAATAGAGTTGCACTACCATACCCCATAAAAGCAAGTTTGCTTACCGTAAACTGTGTTTTCCATAGATAGCAGGATGATTTAGCCATGCTATCTAGGTGTCATCATCCGGGCGTCACACAGTGGAGCTGTCTCTCCAAGCTTGTAGAGTTTTCAGCTGTATGGCTACGTAGCTCTTTTCACGCATAACTTGCAAGTCTCCTCAGTTGATGGTCAAGCTCACTCATGCAGAGCAAATTTAGTTGGCTATCCAGGGAGGAAGGCGGGTTTGCATGGCTAAATCATCCTATCTATCTACGGAAAACATTGTTTACGGTAAGCAAATTTGCTTTTTTCTGTCAATAAGCAAACATTTATCCATGCTGTCTGGGAGTCCCAAGCTAAGGGTTGCCTTGGGGGAAAAAAAAAAAAGTTAAATTTGTTTTTACTTGTATTTCCTTTTCTGTGTTTTGTTTTTTCCCGTCGATAGCAGGGCTGAATTAGCCATGCTGTATGGAAACTGTCAATCAGGGCCCGGGAGGCGGAGCTTTGTAGCAGAGTGTAGATCTTTGATCCTCTGCGGCTGCGCGTGGGTTCCCACGCAGTAGTCAACGGTTCTCCTCAGTCTGTTTTTTTTCCGCGAGCGGGAGCGCACACGGAGCCTTCTTCTCCTCAGGAAGAAAGCGTATCTAAGTAAATATGTCTAAAAAACAGTCGGGATTCAAGCTGTGTCCGTGCGGCAAGATCATGTCCGTCACTGACGGACATGATCGATGCTACCGCTGCCTAGGGCGCGACCACATCCAATCCGACTGCGAACACTGTGATAGAATGTCTCCGAGAGCTCGTCGGCATAGGAGCTACAGGTGGCTGGAACTCTCGACGGGAGACAAAGCGTCCACGACCCATTCTTCTCCGGGACCAAAATCCAGGACATCAGCCTCCAGTAAGAGAGCGGCTTCCTGGGACCCACAGTCCCCGAAGGTATGTGACGCAAAGAGGAAACCCAAAGAGGCGGTAGACCAGGGATCTGGTCTTCACCCCCAAGGTCCGGAGTCTGGGAAACAAGGGCCTTACAAATTGTCTGAGCCCAGTACCCAAACGCTAATTAAGAGCAATCCAGTGCAGTCCTTAATGCTATCACAGCACCTGGAGCGGGACAGAGACTCGGAGCCGCTGCAAAAAATCCCAAAAACGGCACCGAAGGGATCCGGATCGGCACCAAAGAAGGCCGAAACGGCGCCAAAAACGTCACAATTGACGCTAGGATCGCAGCCGGCGCCGAAGTCTCACTCGGAGCCGAAGTCACACTCGGCGCCGAGAATTCAGTCGGAGCCGAAAACACACTCGGCGCCGAGAATTCAGCCGGCGCCGAAGTCACGATCGGCGCCGAAGAAGAAAAGAGTAGAATCAGCATCAAAACATAAATTCCATTCAAAACAGGACTCCCAGGACCCCTTGCAGGGAAAGGACAGCACCGCAGTCCAACCCAAACAAACAGAACAACTGGGTCAAGTCTCGGAGAAGTTGCCACGGGCAGTAGTATCCCCACCCCAGACAAGTACTGAACCTCAGGAGGGTAAACGACAAGATAGCCATTCCTACAGAACAGAACATGCGGACAGACGGTCACGAGACAGTAGACATTCTTCGACAAGGAAGAGACATAGACACCATTCTGATTCTCCCCCCTCCTCGAGTAGGGACCATGGTCACTCAAAATGACATCACGTCTCCCATCACAAGGGAGTGATGTCTTCATCTTCATCTTCCTCCCATTATAAGAGTAAATCTGATCGATCTCACTCTAAGTCTCATGGAGTTATTCCACTTTCGTCATCTCCATCCTCTAGCACATCAAGAAGTATACAGTCCACTCGTCAACAGGCAATGGAATGGAGTGATCCATCAGAGGATGAGAGAGATTCTAATCCTCCTCCTTCAGAGTTAACGTACGAACCAGCTCACTTGGAAAAACATCCTGCAATGCCACCTCAAACCTCAAAAGCCTTTTGGGACCTAACACAGTCCTTAGCGGGCTTTTTTTAAACTCTACCTCCCGAGTCTACTTCCCAGGGGGACGACACTAAACCTACTCAACAGCAAACACAACGAGATATACCGTCTACACTATCTCCTTCTCCACCTGTCTCTCTGGCCCGTTCCCCATCTCCCCCAGGAGATTCCATATCCATACACTCCTCACCGCTGTCTTCTACTGGGTACCCATCTGATCCTCCGGATCAGCCAGCGGAACCTTATTCCCCTCCAGAGGATCTCACCTATCCTAAGTTCATAGATAAGATGAGAACCATTCTAAAGTTGGATGTCCAAAAGCTGCCGGAACCGAGAGCGGAAACATTGGGGTTGCTAAAAATTTTCGATGCGCCAGGGGAACCGTCGGCTCTTCCACTGCACGCGATTCTACACGGGGTCCTGCAAAAATCATGGGACACCCCCTTTGCTCTGCCAGCCGTATCCAGGAAAACGGATTTAAAATTCAAACTTCAAAAGCCTTCCATGTATGCGATCCCTCAACTACCACATGACTCCATAGTGGTGGAGTCCGCTCTACAGAAGTCCCGGAAACCGAAGACTCATGCATCCGCCCCTCCAGGGAAGGACAATAAGGCTCTGGACGATTTTGCGAAACGCGTCTATCAGAACACAATGCTTACGGCACGAATTCACCACCATAACTTTTACATGGTACAGTATATGTATGAATGCCTACAAGCCACCAAGGGCATGTTTACGTCATCAGGAGAGACCATTCCGTCCCTAATATCGGACATGGAAGAATGCACTCGTCGTATGCTAAGGGCAGTCTACGAGGGCTTCGAAAACTCTTCGAGAGCTTCTGCCATGGCTATAGCGGCCAGACGTCTTGCCTGGCTCAAGGCCAGTGCTATTCGAGAAGAGCTCCATGAGAAACTAGCTAACTTACCATGCACAGGCGATAACCTCTTCGGGGACCGCCTCCATGATACAGTAAGTAAACTAAAGGATCAAGCACTAGCGGTCCAATCACTCGCTGCCCCAGTGTCTGCCAAACGATTTTTCTCTTCCTTGCGCAGACAGCCTTTCTCCAGGAAACCATACAGGAGTTATCAGAACTTTCGACAACAACCCTATCTACCCTACCACAGGCAACCCAATAACAACCCTCCGCAACAACAACAAAGGAGGGGAAGACCTCGTACACAACAGTCAGCAGTTCCGGCAAAGACCACACAGTCTTTTTGAACTCATTGCCACCACCACCACACATGTTACCGGAAGCTCCCCTGGGCAGAATAATGGCTTGTCTGGCCGCATGGCAAGCCATCACGACAGATCAGTGGGTACTCGACATCGTAAAGGACGGATATCAGTTACACTTCCTATCCAAACCCATCACTCCTCACTTCCCCCTGACAAAGAGAAATCCATCACAAAACCAACTGGCCCAGGAGTTAACCGTCCTTCTTCACCAAAAAGCTATCAGACCAATTCCTCGGGCATTACAGGGCCAGGGGTTCTATTCTCCATATTTCCTCATTCCAAAGAAGACGGGGGGCACTCGACCCATCCTAGACCTCAGGGAGCTCAACAAGTGCCTAATTCGGGAGAAGTTCAAGATGGTGTCTCTAAAGTCCATCCTACCTTTAATACAACCCAAGGATTGGATGTGTTCTATAGACCTCAAGGATGCGTACACACACACATTCCAATCCACAAATCCTATTGGCAGTACCTATGTTTCCAGTACCACAATCGACATTACCAATACAAGGTCCTACCCTTTGGACTCTCGGCAGCCCCCAGGGTATTTACCAAATGCATGGTGGTGGTGGTGGCCCATCTTCGCTTACAGGGGCTAACTATTTTCCCTTACCTCGACGACTGGTTACGAGTAGCATCGAATCCGATCACTCTGAAATCGCATCTCAACATAGCAATAACCTGTTTGCAACACCTGGGGTTGATAATCAATTACCCAAAATCCAAGCTACAACCCTCGCAGATCCTACAATTTATAGGGGCTCGACTAGACACAATTCGAGCCAGGGCGTTCCTGCCGGAAGACAGGAGATTAATGATGTGCTCATTGCTCCAAGCCCTACAGAGAGCAAAATACACCACAGCCCGAACCATATTGAGACTTCTCGGACACATGGCAGCAGCAAACTTCACGGTCCCAAACACCAAACTCCACATGCGACTTCTACAGTGGGGACTAAAAAGACAATGGTCACAACACTCTCAACCATTGCACAAACGAATTCAAGTAACCAACCCGATGCGACGAGAAGTCGACTGGTGGCTCAGAAAGTCAACTCTGGAAAAAGGTGCACCCTTAACCCCCCCCCTCCACACAATGCAATCCTCACAACAGATGCCTCTAGGACGGGATGGGGGGCTCATCTAGACCTCCTGGAGACACAAGGCCTTTGGTCCCCATCAGAACAAGGGTTACAGATAAACCTCTTAGAACTCAGGGCAATTCGCAATGCCCTGCTCACCTTCCAGGACTATCTTCGGGGTCGGAGAGTAATGGTTTACACGGACAGCCAAGTGGCAATGTTCTACATAAACAAACAAGGCGGGTCCGGTTCATGGCCCCTCTGCAGGGAGACTCTCCAAATCTTCGCTCACGCTCACAGACATTCCATTCACCTTCAGGCCACGTATCTCCCGGGTATAGCAAACACCAGAGCGGACAGATTAAGCCGCATATTCTACCCGCACGAGTGGAGGCTGAATCCAGAAGTCCTGCAGACGATCTTCAACAGTTGGGGAACACCGATCATAGATCTCTTTGCCACGGAAGAAAACACCCAACTTCAGCAATTCTGCTCCATCCGACCCAGCCCGTCCCGCTTGGCGCAGGACGCCTTTCTAATTCCTTGGTCGTCGACTCTTCTATACGCCTTTCCGCCAATTCCATTGATAACAAGAACGATACAGAAATGTATCTCAGACCACAGTCAGCTCATACTCATTGCTCCGGCTTGGCCTCGGCAACCGTGGTACAGCTATCTCTTGCGTCTGTCAGTGGCAACCCCAATCCGCTTTCCAGACCACCCAGACCTTCTCTTACAGGACGATGGCCTCCTCATTCATCCACTCCTCTCCTCCCTCCATCTGACTGCATGGAGATTGAGCGGGCGTTATTAACAGAACAAGGAGTTTCTAGCACGGTGCAAACCATTCTTCTTGAGTCTAGGAAGCCGTCCACCAGAAAATGTTACTCTTTCAAATGGAAGCGCTACTCCAACTGGTGTACAGAAAGGAGTATTTCACCTATGGACTGTTCACCAGCATCCTTACTGGATTATCTACAGTCTCTCTATGAGTCTGGGTTAGCAACCTCCTCAATCCGAGTGCATCTCAGTGCAATTGCGGCTTATCATAGGCCAATCAATACCCACTCGGTGGCAGAACACCCATTACTTTCTAGATTCTTCAAAAGTCTTCTGCTTTTACGATCACCGGTTTTTAAACCTCCAATTCCATGGAATCTTAATGTGCTTCTCGAACAACTCACACTGCCTCCGTTCGAACCCTTGGAATCTGCACACATGAAGTACCTCACCTGGAAAGTAGTGTTTTTGGTAGCCATAACCTCAGCACGCCGAGTCAGTGAGTTACAGGCACTAGTTCACTACGAACCGTATTTACAGTTTCATCGTGAAGTTGTCCTACAAACTCACCCATCGTTCCTTCCAAAGGTCATTTCCACGTTCCATCTCAATCAAACTATAGACTTACCTATATTTTTTCCTAAACCGCATGCAAATGACAGAGAGCGCTTGTTACACACCTTGGATTGTAAAAGAGCGTTAGCATACTATAAAAGAAGAACACATTCTCCAAACAGGACATCACAACTGTTTGTATCATTTAATCCAAATGCTCCGGGATTGGCAGTAGCAAAGCGTACAATATCCAGTTGGATCGTACAATGCATCCAGTTTTGCTATGCCAAGAAAGGGACTGCTCTTCTTTCACGGCCCAACGCCCATCAATTAAGAGCCATGGCAACATCGGTGGCGCATCTACATAAGGTTCAACCAGTGGATATATGTAAAGCAGCCACTTGGTCTTCGCTACATACCTTCACATCTCACTACTGCATAGATAAACAATCAGCAGGGGATGCGGTTCTGGGACGAACCATTCTGCACACAGTCTCTAAGTAATCAACGACTGCCACAACTTGGCACGCTAAAGAAAGTTATGACAGCGTGTACTGGAGCTGGGGACTCCCATACAGCATGGCTAATTCAGCCCTGCTATTGACGGGAAAAAGCAAGTTTGCTTACCATAAACGGTGTTTCCGTAGATAGCAGGATGAATTAGCCATGCTGACCCACCCACCTCCCTGGCAGTCGTGACTTCCGCAATACGCTATTGCTTAAATACAGACTGAAGAGAACCGTTGACTACTGCGCGGGAACCCACGCGCAGCCGCAGAGGATCAAAGATCTACACTCTGCTACAAAGCTCCGCCTCCTGGGCCCTGATTGACAGTTCCCATACAGCATGACTAATTCATCCTGCTATCTACGGAAACACCGTTTACGGTAAGCAAACTTGCTTTTTTCATGCAACATGTCCTTTTCGTGGACAGCTCTTAAGTTCCTGCGACATGATGTAACACTGCTGATCTCAGTGTGCTGTCAGTCGCTGACTGTTGGTTGAGACAGCAGTGGGATGTAAATGTATGAATTGATGACCATGTCTGTCGCTGCTTTGCGAATGTCTTGAACTGGAACATTATATAGGTGTGCTATTGAAGCAGCTGTTGCTCTCACTTGATGCACCTTAATGGCATCAAGCAGATTGTCTGAATGTAATGCACAGCAGAACTGTATATAGTGAATTATCCAACTCGACAATGTCCTTTTTGCTACTGCTTTTCCCAGCTCATCTGGGTTAAAAGACGAAAAGTTCTTGTCTTGTAATAGGCTAAGGCTCTCTTGCAGTAGTGTGAAGTGCCTTTTCTCTTTCATTCCCATGTGGTTTAGGAAAAACTGGGGGCAGAGAAATAGTCTGATTTAAATGGAATGCAGAGACTACCTTCGGCAAGATTTTGTCATTGTGGAAGAGCAAGTATGGGGAATAGGTTACTAGTGCCTGAAGTCCACTCACTCTCCTTACAGAGGTCACTGCAACAAGGAAGAGTACTTTCCATGTTAGGTGCTTTAAAAATGCAAACTTCTAAGACTACCATTATGTCTCATGGAACAGGAGGCTTTTTCACCGGTGGGCGAAGCCAGAGCAGGCCTTTCATAAAGCTGGATATTAGTGGATGAGAAGATATGTAGGGTTGTTAGAGGGAGGGAGGAATGCACTGAATGAGTGAGTGTCCCGTCTTCCTGGGTTAGCAGCTGTGCACTGTCCACCAGCAGTATTGGCGGATGACTGGAAAGCTGTACTAGATAGGCATACCAGGGTTGTCTTGCCATGCCGGAGTAATCAGAGTCATGTTTGCTTCGTCTGTGATACATTTCTGCACCATTCGAGATATTAAGGGAATGGGTGGGTATACGTACAGGAGGCTGGTCGACCAAGGGATCAGGAAAGCATCCTGGGATATTTTTTTCTTGCTAGGGAGAAAGGAGAAAAGCATGCTTAATTTTGCGTTGTGTTCTGATGCGAATAGATCTATCCAAGGAATTCCCCAGCAGCTGAAGAGATTGTCCACTACCATTTGGCTCAGCAACCATTCGTGTGGCTGAAAAATCATTCTGAGCCTATCGGCCTCTGTGTTTGCCAGTCCTGGAAGGTAGGAGGCTTGTAGCACAAACGCATGCCTCTTTGCAATTACCAAATCTATACCCCTTCTTTGCAGAGTTCTGAAACCGGACCCTCCTTCCCTGTTTATATAAAACATGGCTACTTGACTGTTCGAGTGAATAATCATGCATTTCCCTTGAAATGTTGATGCAAAAGTATTATTGCATGTTTTATAGCTCTAAATTCCAACAGACTCATTTGGAAATGTATTTCTGTTGGGGCCACAGGCCCTGTGTTTTTAAGTGGAGTAGATAGGCTACCCAACCCCATATTGAGGCATCCATCGTGAGAATTAACTGATGAGTCGGACTTCTGAAAGAAGCGCCCCTTCATGACTGAGGGAGTCAGCCACTAAGATATGTCTTTTCATGGAGGCTGTGATACAAATCCTTTGACATGGGCTGTGCGCACTGATTCCATTGTAACTTCAAACCCCATTGTAAATGTCTTATGTGAAGATGGGTGCGAGGAACTACTTGTATTTCTGCTGTCATGTGACCAAGCAACACTAGAATTTGTTGCACTGTTGTCAGAGACTGCTGTTGAAGCTGTAGGCACAGTGAACATAGCATCTGAGCCCTGTCATTGGGCAAGATCGCTTTGCAGAGGGGCGTTTGGATCCTTGCTTTGATGAATTGAAGAATTTGACAAGGACTGAGATGCGACTTCTCGTAATTTCTGAGAAACCCCAGGGCTTGTAGGCAACAGATTGTCTTGGTTAGATGCTCTTGCAGAGTTTCCAGACTTGGAGAGACGATGAGTCAGTTGACTAAATACAGGAAGATTCGGATCCCTGTTGCTGCAAATGCAAGACATTTTGTGAAGAATCTCGGGGCAGAAGAGAGTCTGAAGGGGAGAACCTTGTATTGGTAATGATGATGGGCCACCTGGAAGCAAAGGCAGCGCCAACAGGAACGCTGGATGAGTATGTGAGTATAAGCATCCTTCAATTCCAGAGAACACATCCAATCATTGGGTTGTAGGAATGGAAGAATTGATTTCAGGGAAGTCATTTTGAATTTGTCTTTTGGTGTGCTTGTTGAGAGAACATAGGTCCAAAATTCGGCGAAGACCCCCCATTCTTTTTTGTAATGAAAAAGTATTGAGTAGTAGCCCTTGTTGAGATAAGACCCTGGCAATCTGGGAGGGATCCCATGTGGGCACCACCAGATGAAACGTCTGTAACCTTGAAAGACTATACTCAGAACCCATTGATCCGATGTGATTGTTGACCAGGCTTGGAAAAACAAATGTTAGTCTGCCCCGACATGTGATGGGTGTTGTGGCAGAGCGTGGCTCAGAAGCCTTGCTGCAGATTTTGGGGCTGCATTTGTTGTGGCTTTTGTACCCTCTGACCTCTTGCTGATTTCTTTGTTGAGGCTGTTGGTTTTGAAGTCTTGGAGGCACTTTGTTTGGCTGAAACTGCCAGTAGGGTCTTCTCTAATAAAAATGTCTTTTATATGAGGAATAATACTTCCTAGTCGTATGTTGATCTCCAGAAGAAGTCAGTGATCGCACTGCCACATTCTATTATTTTATCTGAGAAATTGTTTCTCTCAGTTTGTCGCCAAAGAGGTTGTCACCCTTGCAAGGCAAGTCGATTAACACTTTAGGAGTCACCAGTCAGGAAAAGAAATCCTCTGCTCAGCGTGCAGCAGCAGCCAAGAAAGCAAATAGAATGCTAGGGATTATTAGGAAAGGAATGGAGAATAAAACAGAGAATATCATAATCGCTCCCTAGTGTGACCTCATCTTGAGTATTGTATTTAGTTCTGGTTACCACATCTCAAGAAAGATATAGCAGAATTAGAAAAGGTACAGAGAAGGGCAACCAAGATGATAAAAGGGATGGAACAATTCCCTATGATGAAAGGCTAAAGAGATTAGGACTCTTCAACATGGAGAAGAGATGCCAGAGGAGAAATATGATAGAGGTCTATTAAATGAGTGGAATAGAATGAGTAAATGTTAATCAGTTTACTCTTTTGAAAAATATAAAGACCAGGGGCCACACAATGAAGTTACTGGGTAATACATTTAAAAATAATAAAATATGTTTTGACTCAACGCATAATTAAGCTCTGGAATTCATTGCCAGAGGATGTGGTGAAAGCTATTAGTGTAGTTGCATTTAAAAAAGGTTTGGAAAAGTTTCTGGAGGAAAATCCATTAATTGTTAAGGGAGAGTTGCAGAAATCCACTGCTTATTCTTGGGATAAGCAGCATGGAATCTATTTACCCCTTGGGATCCTGCCAGGTATTTGTGACCTGGCTTGGCCACTGTTGGAAACAGGATTCTGGGCTTGATGGACTCTTGGTCTGTCCCAGTATGGCAAGTCTTACATTATGTTCTTAAATGCCTCTCCTCTATCTTCATGATGAGATATACCTGTCTCGCTAGGGCTGCGCTCTTTAGTGTCCCCCTGCTTGTTCACATAGGCCGCTGCTGAAGCACTGTCTGAGCAGGCCCCCCTAAATTGGATTGAAAATGGCCTTGGGCCAACCTGATTGCTCTTAACTAATACGTTTGCAGAACTTAGAACCATTTGGTGTGGCCAGGACCCCTGAGCAGTTTGGCCCTGAGTGTGTGTTCCCCACTCCCAACTCGCATCTGTGGCTACTATTGTCTACTGTGGGGAATCCAAAAGGGCTCCTCCGAGAATGTTGCTCGAGTCTAGCCGCCACCACCACCACAGACTCTGCCTGCTTCGATATGTCAATGGCAGAATTTTGTCATACTGCTGACTTCGTGGCAACCAGTTGTATAATAGGTGCGCCTGAAGAGGGCACATGTGTGCTCTCGCCCCTGGCAGTACCCAGAGTACCGCTGCTATGGATTCCAAGACCTGTAGATATCTCCACATATATGAGAGTGGGGCTTGTGACAGGGCCTGCACTTGCTCCTGCAACTTCCCTATCCTTCCGTCTGTTAGATACACTCTCCCTAACTTGCAGGCCGATACAGTAAGGAGGGGTAAGAAGAGCTGCGTTAGTGCCGGGCGCACCTGCGGTTGCCGCAGGCACAGTCCGGCTCACCTACCGCTCGATACTGTATTTAAATAGCTTGCAAATACAAGCCGCGTCCAAGAAGTGTCCATGAAGCGTTAGGCCCGCGCAACCCATTTTACTGTATAGAGCGCTATACAGTATCCTGGGTGCGCGGGCCTAACGCTTCACAGACACGCTGGTATCTGCATTTCAAATGTCATTTCAAATGACAGGTACCAGGAAGTGGACGGTTCTCCTACGCTCGGGATTGCCAGTCCTCTCTCCCCTCCTCCCGAAGCAAGGCGCAGGGAGGGGGGGGGGAAGAGAGGACTGGTGAAATGACATGTAAAGTGTAAAGCAACGAAGCGACTTACTTTTCTTGCAGCCCTCCTCCGGAGACGGACCGTAGCTCCCCTGCCTCCCGGGGGGCAGCCGGCGAAAGCGGCTTCCATTGGTCCCCCGCGCAGGTCCCGGTTCTCCTGGCTCTCGATGATGATCCAGCAGGTACTCCGCGGCGCGGTTCGGGCTCTCGGCTCCAATGGCTAGAGCCAGCGAAGCGCATGACGTAACGGCGCGAGTGAAGCGAAGCGTACTTTCATTGGCTTGAGCGCCCATCAATTTGGGCGCTCAAGCCAATGAAAGTACGCTTTGCTTCGCTCGCGCCATTACGTCATGCGCTTCGCTGGCTCTAGCCATTGGAGCCGAGAGCCCGAACCGCGCCGCGGAGTACCTGCTGGATCATCATCGAGAGCCAGGAGAACCGGGACCTGCGCGGGGGACAATGGAAGCCGCTTTCGCCGCCAGCTGCCCCCTCCGGAGAACGGCAGAGAAGGCTGAAAGGGCTGAAAAAGCAACAAAAGGTAAGTTGGTACATGTCGAGTCGCTTCGGGAGGAGGGGATTTTAGGTTTTTAGATTTCTTTTCAGGGGAAAGTTTGCAGTCTACCCTTACCCCTGCCTCTAACGCAGGGGTAGGGGTAGGCGGTAAATTAGCAGGTTAAACGCACGGCAAAACTGCAGGTTAAAAAAGCGATAGTCGGGGCGCGCGTTACTGTATGGGAGGGAATAGCTAATTCGATTGTTTACATCTAATATACATGCTGCGGGCGGAAGGGGTTACCCGGTGATTTAAAGAGGCGGTAAGAATGGGTTAAAGGGGATAGTGTATCGCGGGTTGGACTAACGCGGCAGAAAAGTGAGTAGAAAGTGGGTTAGAAGCAGGGTAACCGCAGCCGCACTTTACTGTATTGACAAGTATCCCTAAATACACCAGTATACAAGACAGCTGAAATTGGCTCTCTGCCCTGTTCACCTTCCAGCCCAATTTCTCCAGGACATGAACTGTTCTCTCTGTGGCCTGTCGACCTTCCTACCTGACTTTTACGATTTGGGAAACTGATAAGCATGAGAGTAACCTACATAGTGCAGCACATACTGGCATAAGCTTGGGTGGATCATTTGATCCTTTTCTGTAGTAATTTCTGTTTTCATGACTAACAGACTTCCAAGAGGACTGGACTAACTAGCAGGGACCAGTTTTGAGTGATCGTTAGGGTAAAATACAACTGCATCAAGTTTCCAAGGTAGCTGAGATAAAGCAACCATGGTTAAAATCCAAACATCACTAAAAATAGGGAAACTAGATCCTTTGGACCAGGGATTCTTAACCTAGTCCTCAGGATATACCCAGTCACGTTCAGGATACCCACAATTAATATACATACAATAAATTTGCATGCATTATCTCTATTGCATGCAAAATTTATCTCATGCATATTCATTGTGGATATCCTGAAAACTTGACTGGAAGTCAATAAAATGGAAACATGGAAAAAGGAGCTCGGGTGCTGGATTAAGTGTAGTATTTGAAAGAACCTCAGAGGCCTGCAACTACCTACCAGTGGAGTGGTGGAGGGCAGTGATAGAACAGAATTTGGACATATAACGGAGAGGACGTGGGGATGGTCTAAGGATGGAAAGTTATATGTTCATCTTCTCAAAGTGACAGGTAAACAAATAAAAAGCATATCAACTGGACTTTGTGTGACCTCATTTACTACGTTATTATGTAACTAGAGTCTCAAATCAAACGTAGCCGGTGAATAATCACCGCGGACGTGCTGAACACCGGTCCTCGAGTGCGGCTCTCCAGGACCCACATTAGCCCAGCACCCAGGGCTCCTCCGGGAATGGGGTGGGGGGGGGGGGGGGGAATCCGTTTGGAAACTTGGCCGCCTCCTCCCAACGAGCGAACAAACCCAATGGGGAAGGCAGGGCCGCTGCCCGGCGGCGCCGAAGCGTTTAACGGCCCAGCACTGACCTGTGGCGGCGGTGAGCAGGTCTCGCGCTCCCTCATTCACCGACCACTTTCCACGCCGGGCCGGCAGCATATACGCATGCGCACAGGCGGTGGCGCGTAGCCTTCCCTAGAACAGCACTACGGCGCTCGCCGATGACGTACACCCCCGTCATCCTCTACGAGCCCTAAAGGTCTGCTCGCTCTCTTTCTTCCTTATTATACATTTTTTCCGGCTCTTTCACCCTACTGTTAGGGACCTTATACCATCTATTAGTCGCCCCTGGCTCCATGACTGAACAGCTAGAAAGATTCGCCTGCGGTCTCGTAATCTTAACTGCCCTCCCCGCAACGTTACTGGTAGATGACAGCTAGGCGTGGAACACCGCTTTTTTCTCCCCCTCCCCCCTTAACCGCGGCATTATCGCGCCTGTAGGCGTCAACGATTTTGTTGACTGACGCGAGTGTTAAGCAATTGCATTCGAAAAAGACTGCGCTCGACGGGTGGCGTTTCCACTAATCGGCATCCTAAGGCGGCTTTGTTGCTAGGGCGGAGAGGAGGCAGGAGAAAAGCTTGTTTCCTACTGGCTGAGGCGGGGAAGGAGGAAGTTGTCGCCTGGCACGTAACATGGCCTCACTGGACAGGGTGAAGGTACTGGTGCTGGGAGATTCAGGTGGGGTTACGTGTGTGTGTGGAGTGACAGGGAAAGAGCTCTCGTCACTGAAAAAAATAAAACAAGTGCAAGTTTGCGGGAAAATCATTGCTAGAGGACGTTACCCGTATGGCTGTCCAGTTGCCCGTTCATCCACCTTTTCCACGTAGTTCTGTTCGCATATTTTCTATTCTCTGTATATGGTCATACGGCCATAAAGATAGCTTTGTCTTTGCTCTGGGAATAGTCACTGCCATTGATTGCATCAGTAGCATGGGATCTTTTTGGTGTTTGAGTAATTGTCAGGTTCTTATGGCCTGGATTGGTCACTGTTGGAAACAGGATGCTGGGCTTGATGGACCCTTGGTCTGACTCAGCATGGCAATTTCTTATGAAAATTTTTACATTTATCTGTTCGGGGAAGGCCTTCACCTTTGGCATGCCCTCTACACTAAATGGAGGGAGAGCTGGTTAGAATTATGGACTAAGAACCAGGAGGCCTGCGTTGTCAGGCTTCTGCTGCTGACACTCCTTGGGAAAGTCATTTTAGTTCCCATTTCCCATTGTAAGTTCTCAGGGGAAGGGACCTTTATGTAATTTGTTGTAATTTGTCATGTGGTTGAGATTCCCTTTTAAATAAGCTATCTCTGATCTCCTTTCCTTGTTATCTGAGTTGTTTACCCATCTTGAGTGCTGGACTGGAAAGGTGGGCTATAAATCTCAGAATTAAATTGGCCTCTAGTATGTTTCCTGGAATTGATTTTTGATTAGCAGGTCTACGTATTGTGAACAACCATACCTGTATATTTTAATACACACTTCATACAAGTATTCCAGCATATGCCATTTTACAATAGCAACACATACTTTTAGTAACATAGCAACATTTGTAATAGCACAATTGGCACTTGTCAACTCTTGCTTTTTTTCTACTGCTTGACTATAATCAGACTATACAAGGTGACTTCTTCTTTTCTGTGGATCATTATTAGACAAAAATAGTGCTAACTCTTTCAGCTTTTCAAAAGATTTAATTCTTATTAAGGAAGTGATTCATGCTCATGGTAGAAAGAAATGATTATCAGGATTCTGCAGAGCTTCAAGAACAGGTTCTATTTGACCAAAAGTAGAGTTATTTAGGGAGAGGGGGTTAGGTTTTAGAAGGTTTGTTAGTACATTTCATAATCTCCATTCTGTTGAGACCTTTGATATGCCTCATTTAAAAGACTGATTTTCAGAGAGAACATATGTGAGTGGGTAAAGTACTAATTGAAGAGAAGGCTCCAGCATGTCATAATTAATAGTGCATATGCCTCTTCAACTATGGTGACAAATTGTGTCCACCACAGACTGGGACATAGAGCACTCTTATTACATATTATTTTGAACAACTTAGTGGGAGAATAAACAATGTGACCTTGCCATATTTGCAGAAGACACACGTTATGTCAAGACTTGCAGATTTTTTGGTGGGATTTAGGCTCTGTAGGCAAGTTGATAGAGAGGAGTGATAGGCTAATTTAATGTGGACCTCTTGGCTCAGGCGTGAGGTGCTAGAATGAAAGCTATGCTGTGCACTGGGCAGTATTTAATAATAACAGTCAGAAAGAAAAAGGCACGGGCATATTAGTTGATAACAAAATGGGCGATGAGTGTACAAGATTTGGCAACAACAGACCAACTTAGGCATGTGTTGGCTAGCATTACCAAGGGGCGAAAACACATGCCAAAGCTGTCATTCTGTTTCTATGCCATTTTTAGAGCAGGAGCTGCCAGGGCCTTTATCTCATTATTAGCCCTCTTTGAATCCGGTCTCAAGGTTTCACATCTTCTCCCTTGACAATGTGTTAGTTGGAATTTGATCATGTACTGCTTTATTGTATTATACAGTATGTTGAACTGTATTTGAGGTTCATATACATGGAAGATAAACATAAAATATGATGACAGATAAAGGCAGCAAGGTTTTTCCCTATCTACTGCATTACTGCAGACCCTATTTAATTTCTGGCTTTCCAATGGCTAAGAATCCTCTAACTGTGATACATACTCACTTTGTTCTTGGAAGGGCCATTTTGCTTCTTTCTTTACATTTTATTATTGTCAAAATGTTATTAATAGTAATTTAGTAAAGAATAGATTAAATTAATGTTAAAATAAAACCCTGTGAGTTTAAAAATATTCCTTCCTTTCCTTTTTGTATGGTTCCTACTGGATCAGTTAGTGCTGATCAATGAAAGTTTGGACATGGTAACATACAGTCTTATTTATTTATTTTGTTTGTTTATAGACATTTAATATTCTGCTTTTTACCAAGAATAGCCTCAAGGTGAATTAGAACAAATTTAAAACAGACAATACAAATTGAATTACTACACTTAGTATCAAATTCACAGTAGGTTTTTTCACAGTTGGCATAGCAGTAAGAATCCAATGTTGTGTAACTTATGGCCTTCAAAATAGGTAATTATGTGGTTCAGATGCATTGGACTCTGCCGGGAAGATCTGAGTGAAGAGTCATGTTTTAGCAGTATCTTGTTTCAGATATTTGGTGTATAGCAGCTGAAGGCTTGAAGTCTTGTACAGGACAATCTGGCAGAGTCCCAATTCTGCTAGTGATGACACAGTATTAGTGATATTGGACTGTGACACAGCTCACATCCATGAAAAGGAAAATGTTTCAAACATTGTCATCTGATGTCCCCAGAGGAACCAGACTTGAAGATATTGCCTGTATAGCAGATTAGTTCACTTGTGATATTTCTTCTAGTGAGATCCGTGAGTTACAGGACAACTGGAAAATACATGACAGCAAATGTTTTTGTCATCAGCAAAAAAGAGTGGAAAAAACAGCTTAAAATAAGCACTACTTTATGTTGATCAGGTTATGTAATATACCTGTGTGTTTTACAGGAGTGGGGAAATCATCACTTGTTCATCTGTTATGCCAAAACCAGGTGCTGGGAAACCCATCATGGACTGTGGGCTGTTCCGTAGATGTCAGAGTATGTGAATCTTTGCATTTGTAATGTATAGTGTGTCTGTGTGGTGCCATAAAATAAAAATATAATTGCTTAGCTTTTTGAGGCTCTGCGATAAGTGGTAACTGAAATTTTGCACCATTTAAATTACCCTTTTCCAAATTCAAGTCTGATTGTTGTATTTCTGTTTCTATTAGATCAATATGGTACTTCTCAGTCAGGAATTGCCAGACACATAGTGAAAGTTAGCTGCAGTTAAATAATTAAGAAAAGGTCACTGACAGTGGGGACACATCTTAACTAAAAATCTTATTTGATGGGTATCAATATACTGACAATATCTGACCTATAGGCCATTACTTCTATGCTGATTTTCAAAGTCTTTGTAATAGGCTAAAAAGACCACCATATTGTTGTCAGATGGGAAATGTCTTGATAATGTTGTTAATACCTACTCTGACAGTCCATCACAAGCCGGGGTTCTGTCCCCAGTGTTGGAAATCAGATGGTCTATCATCTGCCAAGTCTAAGTAGCACATCACCCTTTATCCATCGCCCCACCCCCACCCCAAGATCCATAGCTAAGTATTTAGCTATTTGGTTTTCTCTTTGTTAGATTCATGATTACAGAGAAGGAACACCAGAGGAGAAGACATATTACATAGAATTATGGGATGTTGGAGGGTCTGTGGGCAGTGCCAGCAGCGTTAAGAGCACAAGAGCTGTGTTTTACAATGGTGTAAATGGTAAGAGTCTCTATTGAGCCTGTTCAAAGTACAGCAATGCATTGTTTATAAATTACATAATGATAATTCCCATGCTCATTATCCATCCTAAAATTAATCAATAATAGCAATGGCCTGGGATTTTTATAGTTCTTTTCATCCAAACAGTTCCCAGTGGACTTTCCAGGTAAAGTACTTCAGAAGCATGCAGCCAGCTCTTGGGGGTGGGGGGGGGGGGAGTTATAAACACCTCTGTACCAGCTTCCAGAAATGGTGGAGGAGGAGAGCAAAGCAGGATCACAGAGAATAAGTGACCGGGCCGGGAATCTCGGGAGTCCGAGAGACTCAGAGGGATGCCAGACTCCTTGAAAATACAGTCTTCACCTTTTATTCCTGTCCCCAGCTGAGATGTGTCACTTGCCTGGTGGTTGTGGATAATGCCGTTTTAATTGAGTAAATAATGTATTCTCTGACATGTTCTGGCCTTTCAGTTCCTTAAAGCCATTAATTTACAGTTGTGACAAAGCTCCTTGATTTTTCCTAGCAATGGTTTGTGGCGAAGGAAAGGCAAGTTTGCAAAATAAACAGAAAAGTCATGAGGTCAATATTTGAAGCATTTATCCGCTAAACTTTTGAGTTATCCGGATAAATGCCAAGATTTCAGTATCCACAATACTTACCAGAATACGTGGGAGGCGTTTCAGGGGTGTTCTTGGGTGGAGTTTAGTTATCCAAATAATTTAGCTATATTAGTTATTCCGCTAACTGTAGACGTGGTCAAGTGGAAGGCTAAAGCTGTCTGGGAACATATTCCCAGATAAATGTAATCTTAATCACCTTATAGTCAAAAGAATGTAGCAGTTTAAGTGGCAACCATCTGTCAAAAAAAAAAAATCCAGTTGACTAGGCCTACCGGCCCCAAACCCTACCCAGTGAGACAAAAGTGGGACCTGCTGGTCCAGTTTCCTCCAAGCACCCTGCCCAAAGATTTTTCTAAAGTGAAAGATTTCTGGGGCCAATACTCTCCCCTCCCTAACCCTTACCCAAATTTGGTCATAAAAAAATTACCTCTGGCCCCCTCCTATACACTCCTACCACCGTAACCCTCTGCAACGATAAGATGGCAGTACACTTTTTAGCTACATGAGCTATCAGTCTTCCAAGATTTTAAATATTGACCTCAGTGTTTCTTGACTCTTAAGTGTTGAAA
Organism: Rhinatrema bivittatum; assembly: GCF_901001135.1. Taxonomy (NCBI): domain Eukaryota; kingdom Metazoa; phylum Chordata; class Amphibia; order Gymnophiona; family Rhinatrematidae; genus Rhinatrema; species Rhinatrema bivittatum. The sequence continues at coordinate 46,691,843 of NC_042629.1, forward strand.
CTGCAGTCTGGCTCCAACCTTTCAAACAACATTCAGGTTGTGTGTTATTCCTCTCCTGGAGTTTCTAGGTAAGTGTACACGGTCTCAAAAATACTAATTATACAATATGTTTGTTTGTTGAACTTAGGCATTGTATTAGTTCATGATTTAACAAACAAGAAGTCATCCCAGAACCTGTACCGCTGGACATTAGAAGCTTTAAACAGGGACTTGCCACCTACTGGAGTCCTGGTGACAAATGGGTGAGTGGGCAGTACCCAGAGAAGCAGCAATGCGTTTTTCCCATTACAAGAGCAATTTGTTACTTATCCTCTACGTTGTGTCTGCTGAAATTATCCAGCAGCAGCCAGCCTGATGGTCCAGGTGGTTGAGCTTTGTGCTGGACGTAACTGTAGAATGAAATTCAGCGTGTGCCTTCTTAGCCGTAGAAGGTTACTGCAGCCTTGACCTCTGTTTGTAGTGGGAGAATTCAAAAGAAATAATGGAGACTAATACAGCCAAGTGGCTTCCTGATGGGAAAGATTAGAGAGAGAAGCCTGGCAAAGTGGGAAAATAAAACAAGACCTGTCACCTCACCATTTTGTATAGATCCAGTATGCTTAGGTTAAGCTTCTTTCCTCATGAATGTAGGAACTTTTGTCCATTCTGAAGCTAAGTGCAAGGCTGGGTAGTTAGTGGTGTTCACTAACCTAGTGAGAACCCTAGGTATACGTTTTACCCTAGATCCCTGCTTGGACTGCAGAATCCCCGGAGACAGGAAGCCTGTTTCCATTCATGCCTCATCACCTGCTTGATGTCTGGCTCCTGGGAGGCACAGTAGTAGCATCATATGAAGATGATGTCATGTCCCAGCCTGCCGGGGACTTGGATTTTATAAGGGAAGGATGCAGAATGTGCCTCAAGTCTGCCCAGCTCCTGGTCACCAGACTTCTCTTTATACTTGCTGGATATTGTCAGCAAAGAGCCTCTTAAATTCAGATTTTCCCCTCAGTTAAATTCCCACTTTGCTTTTCCTTTTTGTCCACTGCTAAAGGCGGTTTATTTTTACAGATGTCCTATGATTTTCTTGTTTGAGGTGCTGCACAGAGCAATAGTGCGCTCCCCCAGGGTTTTTAAACAATATTGTGTTGCTCTGTTCTCATCACTCCCAGGTTCCTGGGAATATTTCAGTCTGTATGTGGGCTAAGCTGAAAAATCAAAATGCTGAGCATGACAAAAGTACAGGAGGATAGATAGTGCACTGACAAAGTAACACAAGGGACCCTCTTCAAGAGCCCAGTAGTAACTTTTTTAGTTGTCGGGCGGGATTACTGAGTTTGATTTAAGGGTCAGGCTCTGGCTTTTACAAGAGAATGATGTAGGGGTTTGCATCTTTAGGATGGGTTGTCAGAGGCCAGCTCTCAAGCTCTGCCCTGGCTTCTAAGCCCCAGGAGGCTGCTGTTGGTTCATGCCTGAAAATGGAAAAGCCCAGAGGCTGGCTGTGACATTTCGCAAAGAACCAGAGGTATAAGGGATTATCTTTATAGAATCCTTTATTTTAATGTAATTGTTATTGGGAAGTGCTGAATAGAAACACACCCTTCCTTTACCCCAACATGGCGTTAGCAGACAGAAAGACTTCCAACCCAAATCACTTTAAACCTTCCCCCACCAACTAAGGGGAAGACTGTCCAGAGTAAGTATGCTGAATGAGGGCTTTGGATCGTTAATGGCCATGTTTGCTTTTATGCACAGGGACTACGACCGAGAGCAGTTTGCAGATAACCAGATTCCATTATTGGTGATCGGTACCAAACTGGATCAGATTCCAGAGAACAAGCGCAATGAAGTTTTGAACAGGACTGCATTTCTGGCGGAGGACTTTAATGCAGAGGAAATTAATTTGGTGCGTGCCAGCTTCCCGGCTTTGTTTTGTTCTGAGTTTCAAGCTGCGGTTGCTTCAGAGGCCATGCCTTTGGCTGCCTGGAGTTTCCCTGATTTGGTGACTGTTCAGAGGTTTAAGCCCTTCAAACTACATGCTACTGCTTTTTGAGGTAGAAGTCTGTGAGGTAGCTTTACTTTCTCTCCCTCACCAACTCCCTTCATAGCAATATTTTGCAACCAAAACTGTAGGAGTACTGGTGCAAGAGATATTATCTAGGACTTGATTTGTCATTACTTGCTATTTAAAGTTTCTTTTTAACCAAATTACATAAACTTAGTTTATTTCTTTAAGTGAGCAGGGAAAAGCCAGATGAGCTCTTTTGTCTATATATTTATTCTCCCTCTCCTTGCTCCCTGCTTTATATGCCCAACAAACCACTAAGCAGGAATCCTCACTGATGGCAGCTAACATCGCCCAGGCTTTCCCCAGAAGCCTCACTCCTGTGATTCACACAGACAAAAGTCCCATATGCAGCTACAAGAGAGTTCAGTAGTTATTTCAGAGATGTTTCAATCCTTTTGCATGTATGTTGTTGCCTTGTGCTTTTTTTTGCAAAGACAGTCGAATGTCATGGACAGTTAAATGGATGAAGCAATGCAAGCAGCAGCTCTGCCCCTGGCATCACCCTGGAAGGAAATGCTGTGCAATATCTTGTTTCCCTTGCTTATGGCATTTTCTGTTTCCAGGACTGCACCAGTCCTCGGTACCTGGCCGCAGGCTCATCAAATGCTGTCAAACTCAGCAGGTTCTTTGATAAGGTAACGTCTGGGGGGCTTGGATGTACCGGAGCTAATTTCAAAAGTCTTTCCCTTCCAGAATCCTGGGAATGGATTTGGCATGGATCACAAAAGTGCTCACTTTGCCCCTTTCTAATTACCTCCCAGCTGTCTCTGCAAGGTAACTGACAAGGAAGAATCCCGCCTTTTTTGGCCAATTCCTCAGCACAGTGAAAAAATCTTTCCCTTTAGCCTGGGAGGAATTCCCTTTTTGGGTTTATTGCATTTATTTTTCAAGAACCCTGGAGGGGCCCTATTGATACATTTGTAACCCGATTATGTAAATGGTTTCCAGCCCAGCTCTACCAAAGAGCATTTCTACGAGGATATGTATTCAGATAGGTTTCTGAGAGCAGTATGTGTGTGTGCGCCTTTTATGGTAAATGAATATTACTGGTTCTTAAGTCTCCTAGCAAATGTGGGTAACATCGTGGCAGTAACTCAGGTGGGAGAGGAGCTGGCGGTGATCTGTTCTTAGGAGGACCCCTGTGGCGATGGAGAGAACGGATGAGCTGCTTTTCCATCCCCTGGCCAATACTCCAGTCAGGGAGTGACGGAAGGGATGAGAGAAAACGGGAATTGTTAACAGTGACTTCTACAGAGTGCTGAGTGTGTCTTTAAGAGAGAGGGAAAACATTATCCACACACATTCCAGAATGCTAGAGTAAAATGGGAACAGTCCCTCATGTAACAGCAGTAACCTCCTACCTAGCAATAAAGGTCCCAATTGCTGAACTAATTAAGGTCCACACAATGCAGATACAATATTTGAAAACTGTCGCTCTGGATCGCAGGCCATTTCCTAAATGCTTGAATAGTCAGCCTGTGTTTCGATAATGAATGCCCACACTGTTGTCCAGGGAGAATTTTACTTCAGCACCATATACAAATACACTTTTCTTTCATGCCTACAAAGTCTTGAGTTTGGTTAAATGTAAAACTGGATTGACTGTGTATTTTTCCAAATGGCCTCCCACATGTCTCTGTTCCTCCTCCAAAGATTTAACTCCATCTCCATTCCCCATGTGATGGTTGATGCTGAATTTATATCTGATTGCTCCCCTAGGTCATAGAGAAGAGATACTGTTTCCGAGATGGTAATCAGGTTCGTTTCTTTGTCTTGCTGTGGGGGATATTAACTTTGCACCAGCAGGGACAACAGTCAGCTCCTCTCTTTACCTTCATACATTTTCCACCAAGTGGATAAGTAAAGGAGATGACTTATTTAATTTTATTTTTTTGAGAAAGGAGTCTCTTTTTTGGAGGCGGGGGAACCTGGATAATTGTGAATTAAGGCTTGTGGCACCAGGGCCTCATAGACCAGTTTCAGTTGAGCTGGAAACCCAAAGTACCAGGCCAAAAATAAAAAAAAGAAAATACAAGGATCATATTTTGTGGCTGAATTTGGGGCCCATGATTGCAGGGTTCGAGACGAAGCCCTGGTGCACGGCCCTGGGTTCAAGACTGTCACTGGCCCAGATTGAGCTAGGGAATATACAAGTGAGGCTCACAGGGCCAGATCCCAGCCCCAGCTGTGACTGAACTACAAGACCAAAGATGGAAGTAACCACCGAGTCTCCCAACCTTCCACCTGCCTCCCCCCCCAAAAAAAATCAAATACAATAAAGGTAGCATCTGCCATACTTGTTTGAAACCCACTTTTGTCATTGGGGATTTCTTATACTTATTTAAAAAATGGTCGTCTGTTAATAGGAAATGTATGCTTCCCATGCATGGAGACATTGTAGATGTGTAAGGGCACTGATCTGGTTCCCCTAACCCATAGGAGTCACTCTGGAGCCCTGGGCAACAGCATAAGAAGGGGGGAGAAGGTGTTCTTGCTGCTTCTACCTTGACATCTCGCCTTGTCCTCTTGCAGATCCCATGTTTCTCAGAGCGGAAGCGATTTGGGGGCGGTACATTCAAGAACCTTCATCACGACTGAGCAGCTCCCCTCTCAGCAGAAATGGACCTTTCCAAGGAGAAGGGATTTGAAAGGCTGATGAGTCTGGAACTCAAAATACCTTCTGCCAATTACTCTGACCTTGAACCCTGTCAGCCATGAACTAAGAGAGCCTGTAAAAAACAACAAACCAAAGGAGCTGCAGGGAAGACTAGAAGAGACCTGGCTAGGACTCTGAAACTCTTTTCAAACTGTGCTGGAGAAGATTAATGATGAGTTTGGATTTGTGCAATCAACTTTAGAGCTGTGAAAAACTTTTAAATGGTGTAGTAGTTTGCTTCATATGTAGTAAAGAAATTTATTTTTATAATGTTTGGTTTTGCCCCTTTTTTTTTCTTTTAGATGAGTAAGGCCTCATTAGTAAATGGCTTTATTTTATTTGCCTTGAAAGATTAAACCTTTTTAACTCTTTTTATTCTGGATCTCCTGTTTACTGCTATGTAGACAGGTAAAGGGTAATATCGTGCTGGTGTAGGCAGGTAGTGGTATCTCCCACATTCTCTTAATGCCAAGCTTGACTCCACTGTTTATCTACTCCTCTCCCATCTTAGAATGGTTTCATCCCTTAGAGAAGGATGACTGATCGCTGGTAAATATAAGCTCAGGTTAATAATTAAAAGGAGAGAAAAGGTGGTTGATGAGATGAGGCGTTCTAATGTGATAGAAGTCAATCCCTAACCAATAGGAAACACCCATGTAATCCATGCATGCCTGATTTATTTTCTATGGTGATTGCCAAGAAAGAAGCCAAGCACTGCACCAACGTTGGTTAAGAGAGGACACTTACTTTGATATCATCACCAGTTGAAAAATACAAAGGGCCTGATTTTTCAAGGGCTGTCACGCATTCTTTGCTGAGAGACCACTGATATATCAGACTCAATGCAATGTAGCAGGGTATCCCAGTTGCCACCCACATTAGAGTAAAGCCATGGAAATGCTGCATTATAAGTGGTGCCAAGGGTGTTCCTAGCCTGGTACATCCTAGAAATTGTGTCCTTTAGTGAATGCAAAATTGTGTTGGGGAGGTGCAGGTTTATTCCTTCATCAGGATCTCAGTAGGAGAGAAATGCTTCCATGGGCATAGCATCGCTTAGCTGGCCTATGTCCTGAGGAGGAGAAAACAACGAAATTTGCCTGTGTTTTTCACAACAGCAAAACCTCTCCATTGTGATCCCCCTTGCCCTGCAATAGATTCCCCGCTTCCAGGATATGATGCCTGACTGCACAGATTGTATTTTTTTACTGACAGGTAAGGTTATTTCTTTTTAGTGTTTCCTTATTCCCAGGTTTCACCTTGTCTTCCCCTTCCTCTCACCACCCACGTGCCATGCCCAAGGGCGTATGTACCTTGCCAGGCTGGAGGGAGCTCTCCTCTGAGATTTAGCCTCAGTGCTGCTTCTTTGCAGCAGGGCTCAGCATAGTAGCAGCAACCATCCAAACCCTGGGTTCAGCCCTGGTCCTTCGAAGGTGCCCCCGAGTCACAGGCCCAGCCATTGACATAACATTAAAGGAGAGCCAGCCTCAACATGTGAGTTGTGGAAAACAAATGAAGATGGCAATGAACACTGCAATCTGACTAGAACTATTTAAACATCTTTATCTGTCCTCCTAGCACGGAGGCACCCATTTTCTTCCTTCATACAGGCTCCAGCACCATTTTGTTAGCCTCCACCCCCGGCCTTTGCTTTCACATATGCTTCAACAATTTTCTCTGTTCATTTCCTTTATCCAGGTCCATGTTTTCTGGCTCAGGGTAAACTTAGGAGTAATCTTAGGAAACAGTTATTTATAGAGAGGGTGGTGGATGCATGGACTAGCCTCCCGGTATGTTAAGCCCCCTTTCCTCTGCTCCAAAGCAACTTCAGCATAGCCTCCAGCAACTTGCTGTTCTTAGGACTCTGAACACAACTTCCTCTTTACTCTGGACTGCCTTTATAGATCTCTTAGCCAGGTTGTCCTGCGGCACTGGCTGACTATGTCACATCCTCCAGTAGTATATAAGGAAGACTCTTGCAGTCAGTGCCTTAGCAACAGGTCTCCTGAGTAGCCCTCCTCTTACTGTGTGGTGCTAGTTTGTGGAACTGCTCCTGGCTTGGCTAGTGGCTGCTCCTTCTCCTGTCTTGCCTTCTTGTGTGTCCTGCCTCTGGTTTTTCTTCCGCCTGCCCTGCTTCTTCAGACTGACTGCATGGACTTGACCTTGGCTTAGGATCTGACTATTGTTTGTGCTGTCTGCCCTGACCCTGGTTTGTCTCTTGGATTCTGCCTTCTTCTGCTAGCCCCGACCTTGCTTCACTCTCTGGATTTCCTTGGGTTGCTGCCTGCCTTGACGTCTGCTTGGACCTGGACATTCTCCCTTGTCTTGCCTCTGGGACCTGCATAAGTCCTGCTGGCTGTCAGCACCAAGGGCTCAACGGGTGGGAATGACAGTTGGTATAGGTGAAGATCCAGTTGGTCCATAAGAACATAAGCTATGCCATCCTGGGTCAGACCAAGGATCCATCAAGCCCAGCATCCTGTCTCCAACAGTGGCCAATCCAAGTCACAGGTAGCCAAAAATTAAATAGATCCCAAGATACTATTCCTTATTGATTAATAGCAGTTTATGGACCTCCTCTAGAAACGTATCCAACCTTTTTTAAACCTAGTTATATTAACTGCAGTAACCACATCCTCTGACAGTTAATTCCATCCCTTAATTATGCATTGAGTGAAAAAATAATTTTCTCTGATTTATTTTAAATGAGCTACTTGCTGACTTCATGCCCCCCCCCCCCCTAGCCCTTCTATTATCTGAGAGAATAAATAACCAATTTCCATTAACCTGCTCAAGTCCTTTCATGATTTTATAGACCTTTAACATATCCCTCCCTTTCTGGCACTATTGCCTGAGTCCTCATTGCTACCAGTCAGTCTGAAAGAGCACATGGAGTTGCCAGAGGGCTACCTCCCTAATACAGTGGAGTTGGTTGAGACAAAAATAGTATCTGAATTTAATAAAGCATGGGATATACATGGGCACTCCAGGGACATGATGGGAATTATAAAGCTAAATTAATTGGGAGGATGGGCAGACTTGATGGGCCATATGGTCTTTTTCTGCTGTCATGTTTCTCGTACATGCTCCTGTCCTGGTATGGTTAAAGGAGCTTCAGTGGAAATGTTAACATAGGTCTGCAGTGGACGTGAGCACAGTACAATGACTGATCTCCCATTGCAAAGCATTGAGAGATGTTAGTCTTGCTTTTCCCATTACGACAACGGCACAAGTGATCTCAGAATGCTTTGTCATCAAAAGCTTAAGCAACAAAAAAAAAAGGCCCTGGTGTGTGTGTGTGTGTGTGTGTGTGTGGCTATATTATGTATATTTTGACCTGTTAAACGTGATCCCTCAATGTGCAACATGCAGAAATGGAATGGAAAAGGATAGAAAAACAAGAAGTGTTGTGTAAGATCCATATTTACAGTTGTTGGTGTAGATTGAGTCATCTAGTTCTGCAGTTGGTTACCTGCTTACCTATCCTTCTCATGCGTTATTTCTTTCTTTCGTTCTCTTTTTGGCTAGGGTTGTCTTGTACATTCAAAACTCAACCTGTATTTAAAAATATATGGACAAAAGTGAGATCAGATGTAACCATCATATTCAGCACAGTATAAATATGGTAAATGAATGAAACAAATGACAGAGGCATTAGTTTGATCTCCCACAGTTCTCGGTGTTCCTTCCTACTGGTTTCCAAGAGTAACCATGGCTTCTGTTAACTTTCTTTAGTAGATTGGGATGGCCATCAACCTTCGTCACCAGCTACCATACACCTAGCTTACCTTGCAAGAAGGATCCTGTCTTTCAAACTGCTGGTAGCAGAGGGGGTGAGTAAGACATGAAATTTAGGTGGAATGGGGGGTGGGCTTAGGAGACTTAGTTGATTGATTATAGGCAACGTAGAGTCCATCGTAGGTCATGCATTTGAAGTGGCAGGATCAGCAGCGGTGCCATTTGGAAGGTGTTTAGTGGCCAGTGTAAAATGAGTTGGTGGTTTCAGGCTGGTTCCCTCATGGATGTTTCCATATCACTGGAGGAAAAAAACCGCCAACACATTTGGCATGAATCAGGAGGATCGACTGAGCAAGGAGACTGCATTAACCTCTCAGCACAGAAATGGACCTGCCAAGCAGGTTTGATGCACTTTAAAGGGCAGGTTGGGGGTAGTCATACTGACACTAATGGTGCTGTAGTTGTCTATGTAAAAAGGAGGGGATTAATATTTAAGGATATTTAGCTGGATGACTCATAAGTTATCTGGCTAAATGGCAAGTTTTGTATATACCTATATATCAGGGTCACTTGTAATATTGTGCATGCACAAAGCAATCCAAGAAACGTTCCTGTTTCTTATATGTATCAGTAATACTTAAATTTAAATTGGACCATAATCCTAAGCACTACCGATCAAACACCTTCATTGCTTTTCTTTTACTCATCGGTCCTGTTACCACATTTTTTTTTTTGTTATCCTTTTTGCATATAAAATTATCTTATAATGCCCCTCTTGTGTTAAATCTTATCCAGTTCTCCTGACACGTGCCGTATTTCAAGACTCTCATCTGCATCGGGGGATATTCCATAAGTTTTTGTAGTGCACAGAGAGCCAGAAATGCTTCTGTTAACTTTCTTTAGTAGATTGGGATGGCCAGAAATGCTCTCTGTGCACTACATAGGAATGCTACAGACCAGATAAAATGCTGCACAACAAACTTGTGGAATATCCCCTGAACAGCCCTAACCACTTCAGCCTATCCTCATAGGGCAGCCATTCCATGCCCTTTTATCATTTTGGTCTCCCTTCTCTGTACCTTCTCCGGTGCAACTATATCTTTTTTGAGATGTGGCGATCAGAATTGTACACAGTGCGGTCTCACCATGGAGCGATATAGAGACATTATGACATTTTCCATTTTATTAACCATTCCCTTCCTAATAATTCCTAACATTCTGTTTGCTTTTTGACTGCTGCAGCACACTGAGCCGACGATTTTAAAGTATTATCCACTAGGACGCCTAGATATTTTTCCTGGGTGGTAGCTCCTAATATGGAACCTAATATCGTGTAACTACAGCAAGGGTTATTTTGCTTTGGATATATGCTAAAAAGTTTTAATTACATACTTGGGTGAAATCATTGGAAAGTGTGTTTTTTCTCTCTCTGGTTTCAATCTTGTGAGACTTTTAAAGTTGACCTAGAAAGTACATCTGCTCTTCAGCAGTCTTTGCTTAAAGAAAATCAATTTCTATCAAATTTATTAGAGCAAATGGAAAATCAAACTTGAAGGAGAAACCTTCATTTTATTCATTTTCCAAAGGATCCACTTATTTCTCCCAAAATCATGTGGCAAAAATATTTAATGGATATCCTTAAAATTCCCAAACAAGCTTTACCATTGGTTTCAAGGGTATACTATTTACTACCTTTTTAAAAAAGATTTTCCTGACCAAAAGAACATGTAGGTGCACTCTCTCAACCAGCTAAGTTGGATCTTACTGCAATTTTGGAAACTTCTGAGAATGAACTGGTTGCTCCGGCAACTCTCATTTTTTCATTTCTCCTGGAGTTGGATAGAGATTGGATCCTTAAAATGTTCTTTCATCATCGTCTGGAAACCTTCCTAAATCTAAAAGTTCAAGTCTTTCCAGAACTTGCCAGACAAACTCAGAAGATGAGGAGCCAATTTCTGTTAATGAAGCCCAAGCTTTTAGAGTTGGGTGCTTTTTTTCTTCTTAAATTCCCTTGTAAATGTCTTTATTAAATATCAGAATGCCTCTTAAATCTTCTTTTAACCATGACAACTCTTATCTTTCTTGAGAGATAAGTCTACTCCTATCTTAAGTTCTTCTTCTATTTCTGTTAGCAGAGCACCGGATGTCCGGTTATGAGTCTGTTCATTTATATATTAATGTCCCCTATCTTTTCTGCCAGTAATTGCTTTATAAAGATTAATGTATTATCCCTGGGGTTGTGTTCTTGGATCCCTTAAAAAGAGGACTGGGATTGTATGAGACATGTAATTGTTACTAAGAACATAAGAACATGCCATACTGGGTCAGACCAAGGGTCCATCAAGCCCAGCATCCTGCTTCCAACAGTGGCCAATCCAGGCCATAAGAACCTAGCAAGTACCCAAAAACTAAGTCTATTCCATGTTACTGTTGCTAGTAATGGCAGTGGCTGTTTTCTAAGTCAACTTAATTATAGCAGGTAATGGACTTCTCCTCCAAGAACTTATCCAATCCTTTTTTAAACACAGCTACACTAACTGCACTAACCACATCCTCTGGCAACAAATTCCAGAGTTTAATTGTGCGTTGAGTAAAAAAGAACTTTCTCCGATTAGTTTTAAATGTGCCCCATGCTAACTTCATGGAGTGCCCCCTAGTCTTTCTATTATCCAAAAGAGTAAATAACCGATTCACATCTACCCGTTCTAGACCTCTCATGATTTTAAACACCTCTATCATATCCCCCCTCAGCTGTCTCTTCTCCAAGCTGAAAAGTCCTAACCTCTTTAGTCTTTCCTCATAGGGGAGCTTTCCATTCCCCTTATCATTTTGGTAGCCCTTCTCTGTACCTGCTCCATCACAATTATATCTTTTTTGAGATGCGGCGACCAGAATTGTACACAGTATTCAAGGTACGGTCTCACCATGGAGCGATACAGAGGCATTATGACATTTTCCGTTTTATTCACCATTCCCTTTCTAATAATTCCCAACATTCTGTTTGCTTTTTTGACTGCCGCAGCACACTGAACCGACGATTTCAATGTGTTATCCACTATGACGCCTAGATCTCTTTCTTGAGTTGTAGTACCTAATATAGAACCTAACATTGTGTAACTATAGCATGGGTTATTTTTCCCTATATGATGCACCTTAAACTTATCCACATTAAATTTCATCTGCCATTTCGATGCACAATTTTCCAGTCTCACAAGGTCTTCCTGCAATTTATCACAATCTGCTTGTGATTTAACTACTCTGAACAATTTTGTATCATCTGCAAATTTGATTATCTCATTCGTTGTATTTCTTTCCAGATCATTTATAAATATATTGAAAAGTAAGGGTCCCAATACAGATCCCTGAGGCACGCCACTGCCCACTCCCTTCCACTGAGAAAATTGTCCATGTAATCCTACTCTCTGTTTCCTGTCTTTTAGCCAGTTTGCAATCCACGAAAGGACATCACCACCTATCCCATGACTTTTTACTTTTCCTAGAAGCCTCTCATGAGGAACTTTGTCAAACGCCTTCTGAAAATCCAAGTATACTACATCTACTGGTTCACCTTTATCCACATGTTTATTAACATAATATTATAACTATTAGTCTTAGTATTTTCTGTTGTTGTCTCATGGTTTGCTGTTCAAGTGGATTCTTGAAAAAATTCTTAAATAAATAAAAGTTTTTATTATGAGTTTTTGCGTCTATGCCCAACTTCTTTTCAAATTCTTTCTTAGCCTGTCTTATCAATGTTTTTCATTTAACTTGCCAATGCTTTTGGCTAAAATAGCCTCTTTCACCTTACCTTTTAACCATGCTGGCAGTTGTTTGGCCTTCCTTCCACCTTTCTTAAAGCATGGAATACATCTGGCTTGCATGTCTAAGATGATTTTTTTTTTTTTTAACAATGTCCATGTCTTTTGCACACTCTTAATCTTTGTAGCTGCCCTTTTCAGGGTTTTTTTAAACTTATTTTTCTCATTTTGTCAAAGTTTCCCTTTTGAAAGTTTAGTGCTAGAGTCAAGGATTTACTTATTATCCCCCTTCCAGTCATTAATTCAAATTTGATCATGTTAGAATAACTATTGCCAACCAGCCCCACCATCATTACTTCTCTCACCAAATCCTGTGTTCCATTAAAAATTAGATCTAAAATAGCTCTCTCTCTTGTCATTTCCTGAAGCAATTGCTTCATAAAACTGTCATTTATTCCATCCAGGAACTTTATCTGTCTAGCATGTCCTGATGTTACATTTACCCAGTCAATATTGGGATAATTGAAATCTCCCATTATTACTGCACTCCCAATTTGGTTAGCTTCCCTAATTTCTCTTAGCATTTTGAGTAAATTATATGGCTAACTCAAGATATTCCTGCTAGTGAGTCTAGAGTTATCTGATCTCATGTGGCCGGACAACTGTAGCCCTTAACCCCACACACTCAAGTTGTGGCAATAGCCCTACTAGGCTGTGCATTCCAAACCCCAGAATCCCTAAAAAGGAATTAAACAAATAAATAAGTGATCCAGCACCAGCCAGCTTGGTCCTCTCCCTTGCTTGCTACCTGTTCCACATCTTAAGTTAAGATGCCTCAGGCCGCTCACCCTCCCCATCCTACTCCACCTCCATACCTTTTGATACCTTTAAATATGTTATTCTTCAGCCTGGATCACAGTACTCTGATTCAGGCCTGATGCCTCGGCAACAGTTGAAATCTACCACTTTCCACTAACTAACCAACCTCCCCAACTGTTGCACCTTGCTTTCCACCTCAATCCTTTTGCTGGTTTATCTGTTCCAATGAGGTCACAGAGGGACAGACACGCTCTATCCATTATGCGTTCCCTCTTTTTACCTGATGGCATCCCTGGGGATGTATCGAAGAAGATCCTCCTAATGAAGTGATAGTGCAGCTTTTATCACAGATGGGGTGGTTGGAATAACCCTTTCCCTTCCTGAAAACGTTGCAGGATTAAACATGATAAACTGTGATGAAAGCATGAACCAACAACATTCCCCCAGTTCTCCCTCTTCCTTTTCATTCCACCCCCACCCCGTGGCTCACATCCAACTTTCAATGTTAAAATAGGATGTCATAGGAAAAGGAAAGCAAACATTTTCATATGTTCATGGCTGAACAGTAGTCATTTGTTATTTTTTTTCTAATTAGGATTTTAGTATTTATTGTGTACTCTATATTATTAGTTATGCTTTGTTTTTAGGTTTCTTTTATAAATTTTACATTTTGATTTTATTTTTAAGTAATTATTTGATGCATTTTATTTTATTATTAATATTTATTATGTTATTATGTTAGTGTTCGAAATGTAAACCATTGTGATGGTACTACTTAAGGACAGTATAGAAAAGCTGTTAAATAAAAAAGATAAAATAAAAATAACAGAAGGCACAGCAATATTCATCTCCCCCTTTTCTCCCATGAGGTCTAAAGGCTTTGCAGGCTGTCTTTCTGAGATAATGGTGTCTGATAAGAGGCTGGTGCATTCACGCTCACTTGGTTGCCATTCTGGCAGCACAAACATGGCATGTGTGAATCCCACGGAAAGTCTGTGCTCAGAAAGAGACGCTTAGCAGTCTGCCTCCTCCATTTCGATGGTTTTGTTCCTGTTTCAGCCCAGAGCACACCAGGGAAATGCACTTGCCTATGGGGACCTGCCCTGCTCCCCTTGTTAGAAAGCTCTCTGCCTTGATTCTTCAAATCAGTTCCTCAGACTGTGAATACCAGATCCATCACTGCCAGGAAACTCTCGCCGCTCCTGATGCATCCATCAGCCTCTGACAGGTATTGGACTCAGCTTAGAGGGAAGTCTTTCTCTGCCATGCTTTGGAAAGTGTTCTTTTTCTACCGGTGGTGGTGATGAGCGTAAATAAATTCATTTGCATTGTTATTGATGCTAACTGGAAGCGAATATTATTATTCAGCTGAAAATCCTTGGTCTCAAACAGAACCACTGCAAAGTCCCCATTGGGTTAACATGGCCCCAGCCCTATTTGTTCAGCCTCTGCTTCTCTTGGCAATGCATGGAATTGACTTGCAAATGCCATGGCTGCAGATAGTTAAGGGTGTTGCAGAGCAACTGAATTATGCAAATTAACTCTCTTCTTAGAGCAGATGTATGCAAATGTAACTCATGCATATTTATTGAAAACCAGAACTGTTTGGGGACCATTAAAATTGAAGACTGATGGCACAACATGGGGTATAGGTAACATTATTTGCAGCCGCTAGTGCTGATATATCAGAACTTCAGCAGTTAATGTTGGCAAGGGAGATGCAACAAATGGAGGTTACTTGCACACCTCTAGAATTATTTTATATATACTATGTATGTGTATATGTATACATACAAAAATAAGTATTGTGTATTTATATATAGAGAGAGTTTTATTAGCTTGAGTTTCTTATAGCTTCTTTCAGCATAATCAAAGACAGTCCTACAGTGCCATAAGCCTCTGTTAGCAATAAGTTGTTGGCGGGGCAGGGGGGGGGGGGGGGTAGGGTCCCATTTGTAATCCCCTTCTATGGAGTCCAGTCATTGCAGCAACAGTGCTCAGCCAGGAGCCACAAATCCCAGTGCTCTCTCTCGGAAACCCAGTATGTGCACGCCACAAGTCGGGTCAGCAGGTCTCTCTTTCATCTCCCTGCCACCCAAACCCCCATGGGGGCCAAGGCTGGAACCTCTGCAGCATCCCCAGGCCTGGTCAGAGTCTCTATCATTTGCTAGGTTTGTGGGTTGCTTAATCTGTAACTCGCGCTCAATAAAGCATTCTTGCCTTGCCTTTTCGGGCCATTTAATGATTGATTTAGTTTCACGGAGAGAGGTAATTATGTTATCCACCTGACATTGGCCCTTAGAAATCATAATTTAAAGAAGACATACAATTTATAAAATGTTTTTGTCTTCCCGTGAGTGCTCACATATGAACGTGTGTAGGCCATGTCTGGGCATTGCTGTGTAACCATTTACATGTGCACGTTAACCCCCCCCCCCCCCCCCCCCGAATAAATACGTGTGTTAATTGTATGTGGCATCCCCGAGGGTGGCTACGCATATATATATACCGTATATATATATATATATATATATATATAGATGCCATTCTTCTTGTCATTTTTGATGGGCCTTTACACTAGTACTATTATAAAGTGAAATAGTAATTCCTGCCTTTCTTCTAGGCATCATTAGATTTCATGTTGCTGTTTGGCTGTCATCATTATATTAGCTGTTACCTTGTCAGTCATTTCATGGTGTCCAAATGGAAGGGAGTCCAGAGCTGTCAGAAACTGGCAGTCTTTATAAACAGCATAATTATAACAAAAGCCGTCCCACTGCTCCATCACCCGTCAGCTGCCTGCTCATCTCACCTGCTCTACCCTTACTGAAGCACCACATAGAGCCCTGGGGCACAGACTGGCAAAGACATTCCAAAGAAAAGCTTTTCATGTGAAAATAAGATATATTCTTGGCTGTCTCTTGAGCAATGTGGTGAGAGGAAAAAAAAAGGAAGATGACTCAATCCTATCCTGATGAAGGGGTAATTATAGGAAGAAAACAGTGGAAAACTGGGAAGATCATTGGATAAAGGAACCTTACCTTCCCCTAAATAGGGAGAGTTGGCAACCCCAGGGCAGAGGCAGATTAGTTGGATCTGTTCAGCGCATTCTGATTTCTGACAGTTTCCTGTCCATTAGTAGGACATCCAGGTACCCAGCATACATTCAGTAGTGCTAAAGGCCAACAGGATGGCTATTTTAATCTGTCCCTGGTACCCACAGGAATCTGCATGTGCTTGTACAGGAATGCTGGAAGAAAAGTAAATAGTAATCTTCAGAGTGGGAACATTACTTTTGGTAGTGAAGAAAATGCATTTTTTTACCCATTTTATTATGCCCAGTTATGGTAGGGGAGCTTCTTCATCACGAAAAATGGAGATTTGATGCTATACATATACTGATGTAAAGGCTTGCTTAGATTAGTTTTTCCTGGGCTTTGATGTGCAACAAATTCCCTGCTTGAGGCCCATTCTGACCTTAAGCAGATGTTTGAAGGTCGGATCATGTGACTGCTTCTTTGTGTTATGCTGACCTTCTCTCTAAATATCTTTTCTTGTTTCATCTCTATACCACAGTGTTTCCCCCACAGCTATCTGGATTTTCAGGATCTCCATGACAACTATGTATCAGATAAATTTGCATATATTGAGACTCCAATGTATGCAAATATAGCTCTTGCATATTCATTTTGGGTATCCTGAAAACCTGATTGGTTATGGGGTCACAGGACAGACTTGGGAACAACTGATGTAGTTCTGTAGATGTTACCTCCAAGCTCAAAGAGTCAAAAGTCATCTACAGCCTGACCCTGATGCTTGACATTAGTCTACCTCCTTGGGTTGTGGTTTAAGGAACATGAATAAAGCAAAATAAGTTTGAATTTTTCCAACCGTTCTATTGCAAAGCCCCCACCATGCTTCAGCAAACGGTTCTTATTTGAAGAATTTGGATGTGTGTGAAAATTCCTACAGAAGATGGGACAAAGCTGAACGGTGCAGAAAATAGGCCTCTATACATATTTTTTCTATTCTGCTACCCATGTTGGTGGTCAGAATATACAGTCGGCCTCCAGGAATCATAGTTAGGTATTTATTTGTTTGCATAGTTGAACTTTGCCATAGTCAGGGACCAATTCTTTGGGGACAGCAACGACATGCTTGTCTTGTCTTGGGGTGAAGAGGCTGTGGCAATAGCTCAGCTGCTTCAGCAATGCTTCTGGCGGCAAGACTGGGATTTTACTTTTTTAAACACTAAGGTTGATTTTCATGATTTGTCATCAACAACTTCAACTTTAGTGAAAGTTGGAGGGGTTTTCACTGCCACAGTATAATCTGGTCCCTGGTCATAGTGCCAAAAACATGATTGCATTAAGACTGGTAAATGTCCCAGTGCTTTGAGTTCCTGCAATGACTGTCCCAACGCCCACGTTTTTCCCTTACAAACTCATTTTAATAGTCTTACTCTTAATTATGTATTCAAAAAGGTAACTATCCCTGACCTACCAATTTACACACTTGAAGTATTTCATTGCGCTAGCCAAGGAAAGAGAAAAGGTGAAGAATAAACACTATAATATTACTCAGTAAGAGTGGAGAAATAGGAACACAGAGCAGTGACTTGCCTCATGATGTGCAGCCAATCATGATCAGATCCAGAAAGACAGTCCATAGCGTTGACAGCCTTCCTTCATGTTGCCATGAGCTTTCAGTTCAGTCCTCCATCAATGCTATTGTGTTCTGGTCCTTGGAATCCTAGTATTACTAACAAAGATGTAGATAAGCAAGGTGCAGAATGCATGGAGTAAAGCTGAACTGTGCAGAAAATAGGCCTAAATGGTATGATTACAGAACTGTGCTAGCAACCCCAAGCCAGGGATGGTGTTAAACACACTAGGGCCCAGGGCAGAAACTAAGAAGTGGGCCCAGCCAGGCCAGGTACCCTAAAGCCAATCAGGTCGATACAGTAAAGTCCGCTGGAGAGCGGGCGAATGCCCGCTCTCCTGTGCTTAAATGAGGCCCGGCAGTAAAAACGGGCAAAAGGAGGCGCTAGGGACACTAGCGCGTCCCTAGCGCCTCCTTTTGGCCAGGAGTGGCGGCTGTCAGCGGATTTGACAGCCGATGCTCAATTTTGCCGG
Source organism: Rhinatrema bivittatum (assembly GCF_901001135.1). NCBI lineage: Eukaryota > Metazoa > Chordata > Amphibia > Gymnophiona > Rhinatrematidae > Rhinatrema > Rhinatrema bivittatum. The sequence goes on from NC_042629.1 coordinate 46,709,993, forward strand.
TGTTGGTTCTCGAGCCCCGTGACAGCCATGGGTTCGGAAACCGGACGCCGGCAAAATTGAGCATCCAGTTTTCGACCCGACAGCCGCCGGCCGACTTCAAATTTATTTATTTTTTTTTAAACTTTTGGAAAGTTTCGGGACCTCCGACTTAATATCGCCATATCGACTCAAATCCCCCAAAGAACTATCAGGTCATCTATGAATCCTTGGCAGTCTAAAAATCAAATACCCAGCCTTACAATCAAATCCTTGGCAGTCTAAAAATCAAATACCCAGTCTTAAAAATCAAATACCCAGCCTTATACCTATCACCCATTTCCTTAGCCAACATTTGGCTCCGTAGCATTTACGTTATGTTATTAACCCCATATATCTGTATCCAAGTTCCTGCTACCTGTTCATTGTAAGACATTAACTTGTCAATGTTTCTGTTTAGAATGTAAACCGAATTGATCAGTAACTCTGTTATTGGAAAGTCGGTATATAAAAGTGCTAAATAAATAAATAAATAAATGATATTAAGTCGGAGGGTGCACAGAAAAGCAGTTTTTACTGCTTTTCTGTGCACTTTCCTGGTGCCCAAAGAAATTAGCGCCTACCTTTGGCAGGAATACCTAATAGCGCCTACCTTTGGCAGGAATACCTAATAGTGCCATCAACATGCATTTGCATGTTGCGGGATTGGACGTGTGTTTTCGGCCCTTTACTGAATAAAAGGGGTAAGGGAAAACACGCGTCCAGTGGCGGGTTAACAGTGCACTCCGTCGGAGCGCACTGTACTGTATCGGCCTGTTAGTGATATTAGATCCAGACCTTTCAATGAAAACACATATTAAAGGTCTTATAAAAGCTGGATATTATAAATTAAGAATGCTTCAATGCTTCAAACCCATTTTGGAACCTAGGGATTTCTGCCCCATCCTCCAAGTTCTATTGTTCACCAGGATTGATTATTGTAACTCGTTTATGCTGGGTCTTCCAGAAAGTGCTTTAAGATCTTTGCAAATTTTTCAAAACTCTTCCACTTGAATTTTAACTGGCAGAAGAATCTGTGACTTTTTATACCCATATTGTATTTCCTACATTAGTTACTGATCCATTGGAGAATTAAATAAAAGGTCCTAGTATTAATATATAAATTACTTAATAATGTGTCAACTTCTTGGTTGGCTTTACTTTTACAAAATTACATTCCATCACATTGCCTAAGATCAGGAAATAAAGGATTGCTCTAAGATCCTTCCTCTTGTCTAGCTCATTTGGTAGAAATGAGAGATTGTGCATTTTTCATCCTACTCTTTGGAATTTGATGCTCGAGCACTTACATGTTATGTCAAATATCAGCACATTGGTTTAAGCAAGCATTTAATGTGAATTTTTTTTTGTCAGGGTCCTAGCAGCAATGTGTTTTCTTTTAAGATCTATAGTCCTCACAAGTGAATAGCCCCTCAATTTCTTTTGTTTGTTCTTTGTTATGATTTTAAATTTGTACATTTGTGGCTTTAGTTTTTGTAAATTGATTATATATGTTTTATTGTAAGCTGCTATGTTCTTTGGAGTGTTATGGTTGATAAATCCTCTTAAATAAATCATTCAATGTCACCAAGGAGGCTCTTTGCGGCACTGGAGCCTTGGGCAGTTGCCCTGCTTGCTCCCCAACCCTCCTCAAAACTGACCCTTCCCTGGACCCACAAGTTCTCAAATCTTGACCCATGATCTATTACATCAATCTCCCTGAGACATACTGCATGCCTGCACCTAGTTACCAAGGGACTCCAGACCAAAAACCAAACGGAACTCCATTACCTTGAATGGGTTCCCCTTGGCTTGCCGCAGGTGGGCACTGGTAGGGTTGGTAGGGCTGCCTGTTTTGTTTTTGGAAGGAAAATCAAGTTTGCTCCCACTCTATGCTAAAAAAAAAAAAAATAAAAAAAAATCAATCCAGCCCAATATATTTCAACGAGCACATCTGACATGGTCCTCCTCTCTCATCGAGCACATTCCATAACATCCCTTAAAATGCATTGGAAAGCTGACTGCCCTAGAGACAGGTTCCAAGCAGTTAGTACTGTAGGTTAAGGTGCAGGGGAATAGCAGGCACAGTTCTACTGTACAGCTCTTAGGAAGAAAAAGTTTACTTTAAATACAGTTTTATATTTTTTCACATTTCAGATACTAAACATTCCCTCCCCAGTGGTGATATACCTCCTGGGAATGGGGGAGTGGGTGTTAGGAAAAAGTGCAATCCCTGATAACTATGCAAAGATCTGAAGGCTGTGGCACCTGGCAGAGGCCCAAAAACACCAGGGACACTAACATTTAGCATTGTACACTAATAGAAGAGCATTGCATTAGAACTGGTTTACAAGCCAGCTCAATTGACACATTGCTTTAAAATTGACTCTTTGCAGGTAATTGGATTTGTATTTGACCAACATATAAATTCTCCAAAAATGCTGTTAATTGCCTAGGACTGCTGATAATGCCAGAATATAAATGTTTGAAAGAAATAAATAAATAGAATACATGGGCTTTTGAGACCATTTGGGTCTCTTCTTCCAATGAAGATGTGTCCTAAGTACTCTGAAAAGCTCATGCCCACCACCTGAAGCGATGTTTCGGAAAAGTGGCTTGTAAATCAAAGATAGAGGAATATACAACACCAGAGGTCTGGACAGTTCTCACACTGTCCCACAGGCCCCCCAGATGTTCCGTCATATGCGGGGCACGCCCGGCAGAAACTGGGGAGCAGGCATTTTCAGTGGCTGCACCTATTTGGTTTTTTTTGGAACTCTCTCCCTGTAGGTCTTCGGTTGGCATCTTGCACTGAAATATTCCAAGCTTTGCTTTAGACCTCTCTCTTTTAGCAGGGCTTTCTTGTAAGTTTATTTAGTTAACCTGTCAAAATCCGCTGATCTGCCGTCGCAGTACATTTTGTTTTATTTGTGTTTGTCATTTTATGTTTTATGAATGTTTTGCCAATGTAAGGTGCCTAGCGTCTGGCACCAGGCAACTAATAAAGAACTAAAAGCCTGGAAAACACACTAGTTTTGTCCAGGACCCATACAGTTACTGTACCTCTGCACTTTAAAACAAACAAGCCAACAGAAGCTGAATGCACAAGAGTTAAACCCAAGGTGCCCAGGATGTACATGATGAATTGTGACCAAAAGGGAGGTCATGTCTGGGGAGAAAAAAAAAAGCAAGCTATGGAATTGTAAACTGTTTCTTTAAATTATCTCATTGGAGTAATTATTGCTGAAGTGTCAGTGGGACAAAGAAAAGCAGTGCTAGAATCTATAGCAGCTGATTAGTCTGTACTCCGCTGGGGCCTTCATGCCATGATGATCATCGGGTCAATAACTCAGAAGCTGCAGCACTGATATGGCATTTGGTCATGAGTCAATAATGAAATTAGTGTGAGTGGCTTTTTCTGTGTTAGCAGTGCAGGGAGAGCGAGGGATGATTAATGAAGTAACTGTGGATGCATGCAAGGATTTAGCTATTTTTTTCAAGCTAAAACCAGTTTAAGCCTGATTCACTAAGGCTTCTCTCTCATTCTCTGTCTATGGGGCAAGTAAAGATTAGGTAATCAGGCCTGACTGTCTGCAGATCTGGAAGTATTCTCATGTTTTTGGATGTAATAATCATTATAAGGTTCCAATAGTTAAGAGAAAATATTTTATATGTGGATTACTTCCACCCTCTGATTTCTGGCAATTCTTTTATATGTTTTTGGAAGTAAATCAAGTTACTAAATCAAGGTTGTAGACATAAAGTTGAGGTTTGTGGTATCTATCATAGTCTCAACTTACTGTAAAAAAGGCAAATACAGAAAATGGTACTATAACAGCATTTCCAGATTCCACTGGGATTTTTTTTCAAGCCCCTTCCCATTTGCAGGGCTGATCTTCTACCCAAGCAATCTGGAAGAGATATGTATTAATTTAAAATTAATGGGCATTTTGAAATGATGGGACCCTGTTTATTTTTTTCATGGGTCCTCAAAACAAATTGAAATCTATGGGCCCTACAAATCAATTGGAAGCAGATGTCAGTAATTGTAACTCTATAGCAAGTTAGCAGCCAGGCCTTCCCACTGAGCCATATGTGAGACAGTGAGCTGTTATTAAGGAGACCACAGCACAGAGACAACATATCACAGTGATCCAGACTATTGCTGTTTTCTGGATCCAGTGATGATGATCTTGAAAACAGAATATGAGATGTACTGTGCATTTGCCATACCACCAATACCACCATAGGGAACTTGCTGCTTTATGCCAAACTGCCATGTCCCTAATTCCACCATAAGGGACTTGTTTCCTTGTGCCTACCTGCCATGCTCCTTATTCCACCATAGGGGACTTGCTACCATATGCCTACCTGCCATGCCCCTTATTCTACCATAGGGGACTTGCTACCATGTGCCTACCTGCCATGCCCCTTATTCCTCCATAGGGGACTTGCTGCTATATGTCTTACTGCCATGCTCCAGAAAATCAAGAAAACCGGAAAATCAAGAAATGGAAGAGTCTGAGTTCAGCTACAGAATATGGGAAAAGCCCACAAAAAGCCTCAGACAGACAAGCATGAAATAAAAGATGCTGAGAAGAAACCATTTTGATGCTTAGAATGTGGTAAAAGCTTCAATAAAGAAATCATGCAAAACCAGAAAATCAAGAAATGGAACAGCCTGAGTTCAACTACAGAATATAGGAAAAGTTTTCTTAATAAAGCAAGCTTCCCAATTTACCAGTAAACCCACCCTGATTAGAAAATGAAACCATTTGCATGTTCCGAATGTGATAGAAGTTTCATTCTGAAAGTACATTTCACAAGAGACCCACATAATTTCATCTATTAGTAAGATCAAACTTGAGTAGAAAATGTAATAAAAGCTTATGTCATGAATTTATGCTACCTTAGCAGGGATCTGGTCCAGAGAATTAAGGATTACCCTGGAGGAAGATGATATTGACTGTGATCTTTTGGTTTGGCAGGCCATGAAATATATTATAGTATGGGAGATCCATTTTATGATTCTTCATAGATCTGTATTTTGGCCAAGCAGAACTTTTGCAGCAAAACTAGATTCTTCTGAATTGTTCACAACTCTTGGCCTCCTTAGTACACTGCTTATTGGACTGTGGTCCTATACAAACTTTTTGGCAATATGTGAAAGGATACTGTATATATTTGGATGCCCCAATCTTGGACTGGTCAGCAGCATTTTGTTTACTGGGCTATTTGAGTGTGTCCTCAAACTTTAAATTTTCCCATAAATTGTTGTTAATTAAAGGGTTCCTAGTGGCATTACACCTTATACTTTACAATTGGCTGGAACCAGTGGGTTTGACCTTAATATTATGGAAAGCCTCTTTCATGGATGTATATTTATTAGAGAGGAAGATGGCAGGAGGAGGCTCAAAAAAAGCTCAAGTTCAGATGGAACAAATATGGGCACCATATGTGAAATCAGTCCCTTCTGACCTTAAGTCTAAAAGTGGCCTCAAATTTGGTAATATTTGAGGAGTAGATAATCTTGAATTATGATTTGTAATCCTCTGATGTACATTATAACATGACTACATTTAGGATAGAGGAGATGGATGTAAAAAGGGGTTTTGAAGGGTGGGAGTTGAGATGGATAATGTTTATGTTGTCTATAAACATTACTGTTGACAATATTGCTTGAAATTTGTTAGCTGTTGAAAAACCAATACAAATATTACAACAAAAAAGCTTATGTAATGAAAATTATACTTATCACAGTTTATTCTCTTGCACTAAATCTGACAAGTGGCAAGTGCTTCAACAGAATGACTGACATCTCCTATGCTGCCTTGCTGCTATACCCCTCATGCTACACCTTTGGAGTCTCTATGGCATTCAGACTTGCTGCCATGCCCTGAATTTACACCTTAGGGTTCTTTCTGTCATTTTACCTAGCTGCCATTCCCCAGACCTTACACTATAAGGTGTTTCTGCCACTCTGGGGGACTTCTTTGCACCTCTCATGTTGCTTTGGTGTGTTGATGTGCCTCTCAGCCCCTTTATTAGTGCCTTGGGGTTTTCCCTGCCACCTTTTCTGCTTCATTTCCCCTTCATAGTGCTTTAGGATGTTGATGCCACTTTACCTCTTGTGCTGCCTTCAAGGTATCATGCTACTGTTGGTGCCCTTTTTTGAAGCCTTGGGGTGTTCTTCTCACTTTAGTTTTGTTCTTTGTTATACTGGGGTGTTTTGTCCCCAGAACAAAATGTGAAGAAGTAAGAGAAACTTGTATCTTTTAGTTCTGCATCTGTTTTATAGTTCTTCTCTTTCTTCTATCCATCCACATTCTCAGTCTGGTTTTCCAACTGGTGTGGGATTATACTGGTGTATTTGTCCACTAAAGCCTTCAGTCAGAAGAAATACTGGCACAAGAGAAAAGATGCTAAGGAGAAACCATTTTGATGTTCAGAATGTGGTAAAAGTTTCAGTAGGGTAAGAGAACTCATGTAGAACCAGTTTCATTTGGAAAACTCATTCAAGTAGGGAATGAAATAAAAGTTCATATCACAAAAATAATACTAATTTTTGCCATTTGTCACTAAATCTGACAAATGGCAAAAACTTTCATAGGAAGACAGACATCTCTCATGCCACTCTGCCTTGCTGTTATACTCCTCATGCTACACTTTGGGAGTCTCTATGACACTGCCTTACCCAGATTTTACACCTTGGGGTTCTTTCTGTCACTCTGCCTTACTGCCATACCCCAGACTTTACACCTTGAGGTGTTCCTGCCAATCTGCGGGGTGGGGGTGGGGGTTGCTTTGCATCTTTCATATTGCTTTGTTATGTTGATGCCATGCTTTATGCTGATTTACCCCTTTATTGGTGCCTTGGGGGTTTTTCTGCTTCATTCTCCCTTCATGGTGCCTTAGATGATAATACCACTCTTGGTGCTACTTTGCCTTTCATGCTGCCTTCAAGGGTTCATGCAAAGTTGGTGCTTTCTTTTAGAGCCTTGGGGTGTTCTTCCCCCCCTTGCTGCTTCTTTGCTCCTCTGATGATATCTTGGAGAACTCCTGCCACTGCTAGTGCCCCTTTGCTCTTTTAAGGAGCCTTAGGCTATTCATGCCACTTTTGGTGCCACTTTGCCATAGTTTAGGTACCTTGTTCTTTTCCCTTTCTGATGATTTCTTTCCATAAGTTTCATGACATTTGATGAGAAAACCCCAATTCTGGACCCAATATAGGCTGCAGTGTTTCCCCCATTCTCTTTAATGGCAAATGAAAAAAAATGAATTAAAGAATAAACACTTGGTCCAGATGAAATGAATAAATTAAACAAAATGAATTTTTTTTTCTTTGCATTCCTACAATCTGGTAAAATTAGGAAGCAGGGAAGAGGGAAATGAGAGACAAAAGAAAGCGAGAGCGAGCAAAGTGAATAAGGGACCCAATCAGAGGATCCCTCATGCTAATTTAGATTGGGGGCCCAGATTTTTCTAGTCATGCTACCATATTTGTCTTCATTAACTTGTGATAAACTAGAAATAAACAGATTTGTCTGAGGCGCCTTACAGCAGTAGCATGGGGTCAATGTTCAAGAAATGCTCTTTGCCCAAATTAGGTTCCTAAATTTAGGGACGTACTCTCATTTGCAAACAACATGAAAATATCAACCATATTTCTCATGTACTTTGTATCATTTTGCATCTGGAACAACATGAATGACATTCTTGAGATCTCATCACGTAGTTTGGCATTTCAGATGCCTGACACTTTTTTTTTTTTTTTTTAATTTGGTTCAGTTCAGAGTCCACCCACCCTTTAAAAAATAAAACTGTGGGGGTCCCAGGCTCACACAATCTTGGTAATAAAAGAAGGCAGTTCAAGGCATTCTGCACACTACCCCCTCCTTTCCTCTCTGAATTGCCCAGAACTCCTCAGACAGAACCAGAAGCAGGACTTCTCTTCCCCCCTGAGTGTCTAGCATGGGTCTGACAACTCTACCCTAACTACAGTCCTTTTTTTTATTGCCTTCTTTATCTGTACTTCACCATCCTGGAGAAGGTCAGAAAACAATATAGATCCAGTATACTTTTGAAACTGCTTTGAACACAGCCATGCACGTGGCGGCCTAAATGCCACTCAAGCCACCCCTACAACGCAGGAAGCCCAAAGAAGAAGGGAGCCAGCTTGCAACAGACCCCAAGATCTTCTGAGTCTCCCCCCAGCTCTGCAGGCCCTTTCTGAAATTGTCACTTAGGGACCTTTAATTTGAATTTGTTACTATGTACACTTTTTTTTTTTTTCCAAGAATGAACAGTAAATATATAATACAAATACATTTTTACTTTTTTTGTTCTTGAACTATGGTGACAATATTTATTAGTTATGTAACATTATATATTATTTGTTTCAGCACTGGAGGGGGAAGAGAAAGCCAAACTGCAGCCCTGGAAGCCAGACTAGCCACAGCTCTGTTTGACATCTGGCTGGTAGAGATTTCAACTACCTCAAGTTAACTTTTTAAGAAATCCACTTTTAGTCCAAACTTGTGAGTTATTACTGGGCATTACCCAGAAGCCCAGTAAGAACCTGTAAAGAGCTTTTAGCATGAAGAATCCCCTTGAAAGCTAATTTATTCCATTGTTATCACTAGGAAAAATCAAAATATTAGAAACAGCAAGAAACATCACATACAAAATAACAAGGGATTGTTGGAAATGTGTTTCTTATCTTCCCCTGGGGTAAAAAGGCGTTATTAAAGGTTCTCCCAATAGTCAGCTCCCTATAGTGATAAAAAGTTTAACCGCTCCCAGGTTCCCTGCCTTTTAGCCCTAGTTTTCTGGATTGGCCAAGAGGCGGGTTAGACCTATGTTTAATTAAATCCACATTGAGTAACAGTTGAGGCTCCTCCCGGAGAGTTGAACTCCACAGTAAAGCTGCGGTCAGGGCCAAAAGATCTTTCTTTACCTTTCACTTTCTGGCAGAAGAAAAGCGTTGCAAAGTCAGAGCTTGCAATTCTTTCCGTTAGAGGAAAAGCCAGCATCCGAACTCTATGGCCATGGCAGAGCTGAAGGTACCTGGATTTTATTTTTCTTTTATAGTAGGCTGGGATTTGCTTCAGTGGGATCTTGTTTTCTGTTACTTTTCTCTTTGTCAGGGAGTAGCCCTGATTTCTTCCTCTCTCTCTGTGCTTGCTTCGGTATCTTTGCAAAATGCCTTTAGCCATGCACCTCATGTTTATTGTTGGTGGTTTGTTCGATTGATCTATTTATTTGTGGGGTGCAGGTATTTTTATTTGTAGCTGCTTTTTGTTTCTTTGTAACCTGTATAACGTATGATAATGTAATCTTCCACCCACAGTACACCCTGCTGCCTCTCTAGCTGTTCGTGCAGGCTTAAGGGGGGCGTTCATGAATCAGCCAATCAGCTTTGTCTGGACACATCTGCCCAGCTGCTGTGCCGCCACGACTCGTTTTTAACCCTAACGCGACCTGAAAGCTGTGGAAAGAAGGCTCTCACAATACCGTTAGCTTTTAAGTGCTTTTCGCTGCTTATAGCTTGTTTTTTTTTTTCATGACTTGCAGAACCCTTAAATTTACAGCTAAAAAAATCTATTAAGGTTTCAGAGCTGAAAACCGTAAAGAGAAGGGGGGACACAAAGAACTGTCTGGCAGTGTGTGTGCATGCAATATCTTCTCCTGATTACTTGTTCACTTTCACTGTGTCCCGGCCACAGCCTGCAAAGAGCAGGGCTTTCTGCATCTGCAGAGCCAAGAAGGTAATTCTGTATTGAAACGTTGTTCCAGGCTCTAGTACTGCCTGTGGGGCATTTTAAACCGAATGAGTTTACCAGTGTCCCTCCATTTCAAAGAAGGAAACGGTTCAATGCTGACCACCCCCAGCTATTCTACCTTTCACTTCTGGAAAATCCCAACCTATCCTATTTCTTTATCTTTCAAGGGAGCCTGTCTTAGGCATTGAGCTAATTATGAAAACCTTTAAAAGCAGAAGCGATTATTTTCTCACAGTTTTGCATTTAGCAGATTACACAATGCCCTTCAGATTCACGGTAATGTCAGTGGGCTTGATTCACTCCTATTTAAGAATGCAAATCATTTTGTTTTAAAGCTTAGAGGCTCTGCCTAGCTTGAGAAAAGTCACCTAAACATTATTTGCCCTTCTTTCTAGGCCAGTCCCCTCTTCTAATCGCATATTAATACATAATGCAAAGTCTCTATCCTAACTTCCTCCAACATCTGGAACTGGGTGAAGGAAATGCACTGAGCATCTCTTAGGAAGTGAGGGAAGCTGACCAGGCACTTACAGCTGAATAGTATGGCAAAAATCAGGATGCACAGCGCAGGCTGAAAGTGCTGGCCCAGAGACTTATGTTTTATTCATCTGTAGGTGAAAGCACCAGGGAGCTTACACTGGAAATGCAATTCCTCCTTTGGTCTGATTTTTATTTATTTGCTTGCTTGCTTTTGTACACCGACATTCATTGGGGTACATCACATCGGTTTACATGTTGGCATGGAGAAATAGTAGGACGAGTGTGTCTTACTATTTTACATGGAGGAGGCAAATCAACAGCTATTGCTGTGCCCACTGCGGTAGAACTAGCTAGGCACTACCACCACATGGGCACGGCAATAGACTACTATGGCCACTAGAAATGTGGATTAACTCCTTGGCTTCAGGTAGAGTAAAAGTTAACAAAACACAGGAATAAAGAGGTAAGTGCTTGAAGCTGGGAGAAGTGTGGCCAAAATGATCTTATGTGTAAGACTGGCACTGGGCATCCCAACTTGGGCCCAGTCTCACATGCCCGGCCGTTTGGGCAAGGCGTGCAAAGTGACATGAAAGGTAAGCTCTCTGGAATGGACGGTTACAGCCATTAGGGATGCCCTGCAGCAAAGTGCATACTGTTCAGTTGTAGGTGCCACCGTTTGATTTCAAGTGGCACGTCTTACCCAAATGGCCTTGCATGGGGATGCCCAGTGCAGGTCTTGCATGAAAACTCATTTTGGTCATATTCCCTCCAACCTCAAGCGCTTACCTCTTTACTCTTGTTTTCTTAAAAGAACTTTTCTGCTGATTTTTCAGGATACCTCACATTTTAATGTGTGGGGTTTTGTTGTTGTTGGTTTTTTTTTTAGCATCCTTTGTTTACTCCTGTTTGATTTGCATCCCATTAGCTTACTGCATCCTGCGGGAATCCCTATTTGTAGCGCACGTGCTAAGTAAAACCCTTGCTAAAATTGAGTTTTATAATTTTAGCACAGATTTTATTACATCCACCTCATAAAAGAATGGACACTGAGCATGTTTGGAAGCTTCATGGAAACTTCCAATAAATTCCTTTTTATAATCCTTTTTAATTAAGATACAGGAACATTGATTTTGTAATAAATGAACATTGACATTTTCATAGTCCATCTAACTCTCTATTGCAAAAAAAAAAAAAAAAAATCCCAACAACAAAAAAACAATAGCAGTAATACAGATGAATCCATAACCAACCATCCAGGTGGCCTCCATCTATCTCTGCCTAGGGAGTAACTCATTTATAAATAAATCATTGTTGGAAGTGTCAACCTATGATAATTATATAGAAAAATAAATTATGCCAATCCTTCAGCTCAAGCACTAATTATACTTCTGTGTGTATTAATATTTCAAAGGTCTTTCTTTCCCCTTGCCTGCTGTCTTATCTCATAAAGAAAAGGTCATAGGAATAGGTCAGCATATGGCTTCCAGCAAGTCTGCCCAGCATTGCAGCAGATCCTTTCCAATTGATAAACATTGCTTAACGTTTCATGTTTCTTTTGGCTTTTATCAGAGTGCAGTGTTTTGTTTTTTTTTAACTTTTAAAGAAAAATAATCTACCTTTTTATATGTAGGTAAGAAATAGATAGTTAAAAGGAAATCCTAAGAGATTATTTTGAAACACCCCTCCCCCCTACACATTTTCCTAATCTGTGCCATTTGATTCCATCTTCCATCTTTCAGACAGGTGCAGCCAAAACTGCTTTAAAGTTACGAGAGATGCAACAAATACCAGAAAGAAATAGTTCATAACTGTTATGTAAACTGCTTAGAAATAATTTATGTATGGTTAAGTGCAGGATTATTGAAATGTTTTTTTAATGCTGATTGTCACTATTGGGGAATTACCCTAGTGCTACTACTAGGCTTTGAAGCACTAGCCATACATAGCACTGTGCAGACACACATATTGAACAGTAAAGCAGCAGTATTTTCTAGTTCTTTGTTTTCATAAGCAAGTGAAAAGAACCATGCATGTACATGGATTTAGAGGGCTTTTCAACCTTTACACTGTTGACAATGACCTTGTCCTTTATGGGATCTAGGTCATATCCAATAGGATAGATGCCAGGTCCATGCTCCACCTGCCCCCACCTCCTCCACACACAAAAATGTGACCCTGGTTGGTCCGTAGGCATGAGTTGTCACGCTAGCAGACAAATGCACAAATTCAATTAGTGCACAAGCACATTTCAGCACCAAAGATAACTGCTTAAAAGAATATGCTTAGGGGCTTCAGCAACTTTCTTTTGCTTGTGTGCAGAGATGACAGACTTCCTTAGGGTTCTATATCCGTAGGTGTAGGGTCCATGGTCTGCAATGGTGGCCTGAATCAACAAGAGAAGGAATGGATAACCTCTGTTTTCTTCATAGAACCTATATCTTGCAGACCCAAGGCTGCATCTCAGCATTGAGAAACACTGCCTTGTGCTGGGATAATGTATTTCTCCCAGCCTCCCACTAGCCCTTGGCTCTAGGACTTCCTTTGGAAGTGGATGCCCTGGCTAGTAACATCTCTAACCAGACCTTGTGCAGTACCCCTGCTGACACACACACACACACACACACACACACTCTCTCCTCCTCTTTTTTTCTCCCCTGGACAGATATCCAGGACTTGCTGAATGTGAGCAGTGGGTTAATCATCTGTAATCAGCGAGCAGAGGAAAAGGCAAGGAAGCCAGAGCTTCCAGTGTTTCATTGTGGGACAGTGCTGCTGGTGTGCAGGGAATGCAATGCCATGTCTTGATGTCCTATTGCAGCTGCAGGTGCCAGGCACCTGGAGGAGAGCGACTGCACTGAAGCATGATACGTTACCAAAACGCTTTTCAAGGGACGTCCTCTGTGGCTGGTTCTAGTCCATGCCCCTCATGATCGGCACAGCTAGTGGAAGAAAAAGGCAGTGCCATAGACATGGTCAAGGAATCCAATTTCAAAACTACAACAGGAGGGTCTCTCTTGAAATTATCTCCCAGAGATCTCTGTTTGCTGGTTTGAAGTGTCATTTATAGTATTGTCACTTTCAGTTATTTGGCAACATTGAAGCAAGTTCAGCCTACTAAGATGCAGACTGTAGGAACATCCAATACCCACATGCAAATGGAAACAGGGAGGGATACAATTTTCCATAGGGAATTAAGCTTAAGCCCTTATATGCTTTTAGCCGAACTGAGGGGGCCATTTTCTATCCCTATCGCACGCAATAGCTAGATACAGGCGGAGTCGGGGTGGCGTCGGCACCGGAAGAGGAGGAGTCCGGGCGGATGCTGTGGAAACTTCATTGGCGGCGAAAAGGTAAGACCCCTTATCGCCGCCAGTAGCCCGCCCAATAGCAACACCTTTCACGGTGGCGCTATTGGGTGCGAAAGCCGGCAGCAATAACACAGCAGGATTCAGAGATGTGCACAAAGATAGAAAACCCAGCCCTGTGATAAGTATTTACCTGAGTAAAAGTGGCCTTTCTGAAAATCGTCCTTTCTAGGACTAGAGGTGGATATATCATTTGTAACATAACAGGTGCTAGCCAATAAAGACCATTTGGCCCAACTATTCTGCCTGATGGTTCCCACCTACACTGTTCTAGCAAAAGATATTACCCAGCTGTCAGCCTTACAGATTTGACCACCTGCAGGAGTTTATTCCTCATCCTTTAATTTCTTAGCTGGGAAATGTAGTCATCAGTCCTTTGACTGTAACTGAGACTGTACCAAAGTTGAGTCCTCCAACCTCTTTGCAGGAGCCTGATGCCAGAGAAATTCTGTCGAGGAAGAGCTGAAGGAACAGGAGGAGAAAATGGGGGGGGGGGGGGGGGGGGGGGAAAAAAAAGAAGATTGGGATAGGTGCTCTGTTCCTGAGGACTGGAAGCAGGAAAATATCAGCCCGGGGGGATTTTTTTTCAAAAGCAGCCCACTTGGAATCAGTCTGCCTTCCTTGTGCACGTTCCCTGCAGGATGTGTTTGAACAGTTCCCAAAAGCACCCCAAACTGACCCTTCAGAGGTACATCATGTGACCTGGAGCCTGGCGGAACTGAGCCAAAATATCGTTAACATACATTTCACATTTTCTCTAAATAATTTAGTAGTAGAACACACCCTAGACCAGGGGTGAGCAAACAGAGCTTCAGGCCCTTTTCCATCCATGCAATCGGTTGCCATCTGTCCCCAAGTCTAGGGACATTTCCCATATATATCTTGGATTCATGGTCTGATCGTAAAGTCTCTTGCCAACCAATCAACTAGTTGCCAAGTAATGTGACAACCACACTGCCAGCCAGTGTCAGCTACATACAGTCTCTCAGTGCTCCTGCCCCCATTCCAGTGCATTCCCATTGACTAAGTGCTACAGAGTCTGCGGCTGCAGTGCCTACCTACTCCAGGAGCGGGGTGGAAAGATCAGAAGAATGTCTGTTCCTCCAGGGCTTAAAAAGAAAGATGAAACCCTGGCTGAGACTGGAGAGAGCCACAGGACCCAAAGCGGTACAGCTGCAGAATCCCGCTTTCCCACGTGGATCCAGCACAGCCAAGGCTGGTGCAAGGGTATTAGGCATCATAGGTAAACCTTACAGGCTTGTACCCCCAGCCTCTCCCTCCCCACGCACAATTAAAAATTATGCATTTATAACTTTTTACATTAAAAAGGACATTCAAAGTACAGTCTTTTTAGGTAAAGGTATCACAGCATGTACATTAAATTTACATGCACTGCTGTGGTGCCAACTAGAAAACCCTACAAAATAAAGAGACATTTGGATCCCATCTTGCATTAAACTTATTGTAATAGATGTTGGGTGTGGGCTTGACTATCATAAAACCTTGGGTAAACTGAATTACAATTAAAATGTAGTAAAACTCCAATACCAAAACAGCAATAACAGGGTTGTCACTATTTGAATGCTGGCGGTGAAAAGGCAAAGCTACAAATATTACACCAGGTCCTAACACACCAATTTAGAAACTAGAATAAGCTAAGCTGCTATAGGTCCCTACACGGCAACTACATGCTAGCAGAGCACCTCACCTCTGCCATACATGCAGAACACAGATCAGCTATCACCGAATACAGAATAAAGAGACCATAAAGTATAACTAGAAATGTGCAGACAAAAACAGAATTGGAAACTGCAACAAGCCAGCTCCTGTGTAGAGCGAGCAATAGAAAAAAGAGAAACATCACCATTCCTTATAAAACATCAAACTATTTAATTCAAGAAATATAAATCAGCAATATTAAAGCCATACTATTAAAAGAAAAATTACAAAATAGCTGAAAATCTAATAATTAAAATTAATACTTTAAAAAATTTCCCAAAAACTAATAAAATATTTTAAAACAGCAGACATCAGATAACACCTAATAATTAAAGCCAATAAGAATTTAAAAAATCCCCTGCTTTTTGTACTTTCTGGTCATCCTAAGATTGTTCTGGATTAGTGGGGGTGAGGGAGTGCACAAACTTTCTGTTCCCTTACATGTATGCTGACACACTCACACACACTGACACGTATACACACTTGTTCCCTTTGCTGATGCTGACACACACACATACGTATGTCAGTCACACTCACTGGCTCAAATAGACAAACACGCACATGCTCGAACACGCCCGCTGATGCATACACACGTACACATGCTATCTTGTACCCTCCGATACACACGCATACGTGCAGGCTCCCTCACACACTCCCACTCTCTTTTCCTCGCCACCTCTGAAAATGTCAAAAAAAAAATTACTTACACTGGTGGGCAGGAGGGATCCAGGCAGGGCTACCAGCTGATGCCCCTGCTTTGGGAAGAGGTAGACAGGCTGAATGCAGTGGTGTGGGTTATTTTAGAGGGGCCATTGGCAGATACCAGTCAGCGACCTCTAGCTGTGGTGAGGCAGCCGCAGGAAAAGAAAAATAACCAAAACCAGAAATGAGTGAGTAGAGAGCCTCTGTGGAGGTTCCTGTTCCGCCAGAACAGCTGCTGCAGGCCGGGTGTTAATTGCAGTGGCTCCGCGAACATGGGGCCACTGCATTCAACACCAGTGTCACGTGACGGCCCTGGCCTGAAGCCCCAATAGGCCAATCCACCCCTGACTGGAAGGGGCAGCTGTGGTTCATGCATACTGTTTAGACTGTGTTCAGGAGGCATACACAGGGGTTATCTCCTCAAAATGGGAAACCGTGTTAAGAGCAGGAGGTGCTCTTAGATGGGTACTTTTGAACATAATAAGTTGGTTAATATCTGCTGCCTCCACTTAATATTCCACACAAGGGATGTACAGCCCCAAAATGCTCAGTTCGCATCATTTTTAAAAAATGTTTCTTTGTTAAATGTTATGGCAGCCCTGGCTGCTTTTTCTACAAAACTTCCCCAGACTGAGGTATGGCCCCGGGGCCTGTCCTGAGCAGACCAGGGCCGAGTCCTTAAAGTGCAGTAGCCAGGGAGCTCCCATCCTGGCTCCCTCTTACCCCGTCCCATCTCCCGTGTTGGGGGCAGCAGTGATGCCCTGTTGCTCCTGTCCATGTCCCAGCACTTCAAAAATGGCACCATCTGCCTGAGCATGGCACCAAAGTGAGACCACCTCAGTGCCTTCCTCTGGTGCAGCCACCACCATTTTGTTGTACAGCCATACTATCTACAGCTGTACATCAAAATGGCACTGTTTGCTCCAGAGGAAGGCACAGAAGTGATGTCACTTTGGTGCCATCCTCCAGATGGACAGCGTCATTTTTCAAGCATAGAGACATAGGCAGGAGTACTATAGGCCCCATCCCATCCCAGCCTGGACCTAGGCCTCAGCACTGCAACTAGGCCTCCGTGCTGGACACTAGTGTTAGGTCTAGGCCTCGATGCCAGGCCCCAAAGCCCAGGCTGTTGGAGGCCCATTTTTATTAAAAATGTAATGAATATGAAAATACCCCCAAAGATTTGGGGGTATTTTCATCAAAGGCTATTTTCAGTTTGTTTTATTTGTAATATACCAAAAATGGCCTCATTTATCGTATTTGTTTAAAAAAAAAAAAAAAAAGCACATCCCTATTCTACACCTATTTTCTGATGATGAGGATGGGATCCTGCTTCTGTTGATCTTCCCAAGCAGCAGGAGTGTGCAGTTCTTGATCAGTGAGTCCAGCACGATCAGCCAGCACTCAGAGGGCCGGACCATGCTTAGAACCTTGAAGACTGCTGTATTTATATATACATTAAAGAAAGAAATGGAAATAGGAGCAATGCATTCACCTGCAGTTATGGCCCCTGTTATTCACATTCAGGAATTCGATGGCGGTCAGCCCAGTGCCTGGGACTCTTAAGCAGAGAGAGACTGATTCTAATTGACGTCCCTGAACAGAAATGGGCGCTTCCCTGCCTGCGTGTGGGGGGCATTGGGAAGGGGAACATATGATGGCATATGTTCACTGCTCTAGCCAGCCTTGCCAGTCTTTAAGAAGTGAGAAGACTGCGGTGTTGCTAAAGGCTCGCGTCCCACCTACCCCATCCAGTCGTAGTGCAGAGGTTGCAGTTCCAGAAGTGGCCCTGCAAAATTCTTAGACGACCTGCTTTGCTTGTAGGATCCAGGATGAAGTAGGTCGGTGCCATTTCCTTGCTAAGCCAAATGTCACCTTTGCAGGGAAAGGCTTTTGGCAGCTGAAAGTGGCACTACAGCACCGGAAAAAGAAATCCGGGTCCCAATGACCAACGTGGGCATTAAGAAACTCGCTCTGCAGCCATTCCCGAGGGCCTGGGCTTCCAGACTCTCGAGGCTGCCCATGCTTCTTCTGAAGATGCCTGGTGCAAGGACCCCGTGGCCCAGCGAGATTACTGAAACTGCCCCCGATGGTGCACGCGCCTGCTGAATTTAGTAATCTTGTGGCCTGGTCCTTCATCTAACGCATTAACGTTTTGTACCCACTAGCACAAGGGCACGAGTTCGTCTCCTCATGGCCCTCAGGCTGGTCTTCCTTTCATCCTTAAGACTGCTGTCTATCCCAGGGCCTCAGTAATGAGAAGTGGATTTTTTTTTTTTTTTTTTTGCTTTTAATGCAGCTCTGTATTTTTTTGACCAGATGGATTTAGACACGACATCTGAGAAACAATGACTCAGCCACTGGGTCCTGCCAATGCACTGCAGGCAGCCTGCCACAATGACACAGTGCTGCTTCCGAGTGACAGACTCTCATTCTCTCTCCCCCGGCCTTTTCCCTGTGCTGCCTGCTCGCCAGCATCCTTCCGCTCTACTGTATTATGCCTTCCTCCGTCCCAAAGAACCCAGGGATGATCTTGGCGTTGTTGATGAGTGTCCGCATGCCTGTGTAGCAGAAGAAGTGCCTCTGTCCCCAGGAGACATATCTATCAAACCCTGCAGCTCTGAGGAGAGGGTAAACGCCTCCCCCTTTGGTGCAGAGCTGGTTTTGAGTACTGTTTGTACAGCAGAAGTGCAAGGTAGGAGCTTTCTGCAGAGCAGCCTAATGCCATTCACGTTTCACCCTGCAAATCCTTCTGGTGCAGAGAGTGGGCTCTCTCTGGCAATTGCTGCATCATGCATGAAACATATGGACGATTAGACCGTATGTATTCCTCCAAAATGCAATATTGACTCTCTGGGAACGTAAAGCTGCCTTTACTGCTCTCCATTCCTAAACTGGTTAAAGATTTCTTGCCAAACTGATGAGTTTTGCTCTTATTTACAAGTGCCACCCTGCACATACAATTCATACACACTATGACAGTTTGGGGGAGGGGGGGGGGGAGAATACGATAACTTTCCATTTCATTCTAATAAATCCTCCTCCTTATTTCATGTGAACTTCTGCAACCCATTCCTTTTTTGCTTATGATTTTACAGCATCTCCAGTTGTCGTAACCAGCCAGCCTGCCACTCTCACTCTCATCTCATGAAGGCAGCTCTGTCCATGGTGTTAGGCAGCAGACCTCAGATGGGACTGATAAGTGCTGCGAATGAATGTTTTGGCCCCGACGGTACCTCCTTTCTGTGTGGCAGGTTGTGCAATTTTGAGCAGGAGGAATACCTCCAATGCTGTTTTAAACCCTTTATGGCCTGAGAAGAAAAAGCAGTGCGCTAAGCCTAGTGCACTCTGACGCACTGAAGGGGCATGAAGCAAGCCGTGCCAAAAGCCTGAATGCAAAAGGGTACGATTGCACTTTTTTTTAATTCTTAATAAACGATACCTCCATTCACTTTCCTGATCCCCTGGGAGCGGTCACTTTGGAAGAATGTCACAGATTATATTGCCCACTCTGGGCCCAATTGGTTTGTATTGATTAGGCGTGAGATCTCTTCTGTGCGCGTTGTCACGGGCCGCGATCGGACTGGTCCAACTGACTTCTCTTCAGACATTTTTAAAGGGTCAGGAGAGCCGGTCCGGTGGCACGTGTGGCCTGAGTATTCAATGTTAGGGGTTCAGTGTGGGGTTAGCAGCTGCTGACACACATGGGATGTGAGTTCAAGGATTCCCTTTGCCCTGGGGGACTCGTCGTGTGATCTTTAGGGATAGAAATAAAAATCACTGTCCCGCTGCTGCCCTTTGTCCTTGTTCTGCTCAGGACAATGATCGATTTTGTTGTTTTATCTGCCCACTGAACCACCTGCCGAACATCCATGACAGCCAACCAAGCCAGCGTCCTCTGCCGCCATCAGACAGAAAGTGAAATACCAGAAGGATCAGCTCAGCTGTAGGACGCATCAGCCTACAGGCACAAAATAAAGCAAATGCAGTACTGATCCCAGTCTATTAAGGGAAGGTTCTGTTACATGTTCCCTATCCTCCCTGCTTTATTTAGATTGTTAGATAACTGCTGTTACACGCCTTGAGCATTCACAGGAAGACGTGAAAGAAGAAATGCATTATTACCCATCAGTCTGGTTCCATTCGAAGGTCCCTCTTTTTTTCTGTTAACAAACAGCTTCCCTATGTCCTAGACTGCCAACTCTCAGCCTGACCTTGTACCCCCAAAAGAGGAGATCTTGGGTGCCAGGAGGGCATCCAGGCATGCACAGAGTTAAAGTCAGATCAGCCAAGTGTGGAAACCCAGCTGCAGTTTCAGGAAAGAGAGGCTTTTGAGAAAATATCTATGTCTATTAGCTGCTGATCAGCAACTTAAAAACTACTACTTGAATACATTTGTCGCATTCACTAAGGCAGCAGCTGTCCGCTGAGAAATCCTCTATTTCAGGTTATGGTAGAGAGTAAAGTTAGCCAAAAAAAAATTACTCAGCCTAGCAGGTGCCATGACATTTTAGTAATTTTAATTTTCAAATATTTAGGAGATGCTTGCAGGGATCATACAAGATATGACCTTTTTTAAATCAAAACAGAAACCATACTCCAGTCCGTCTGATGTAGCTACTTGTTGGCTTTCCCAGTCATCACAGAAAGCCTCACTTAAAACGACCCCACTCCATATACAGGGAGTGGAACTGAGCCAGCTCCTAGGAAGTTACACTGGCCAGGACAGCAATCTGAGCAGTCAGGAAGAGTTTCTAGCATCAAAACAGACGTGGCACAACAAAGTCTGATACTTTTATAGCAGCAGACAGTTCAAGGCTTGGCCAGGCTTGCACATCAATGTATTGTCCTAGGCACTCGGAATGATACGGCAACGCCGTATCGGTGATGGCAAGACAAGGGGTTTGGGTTCATCTTTGGAGAATATGCCCAACAGTGGCCTGTGGCATATACGGATATCAAAAGTCTGGCTGCATGCATAATTATGGAACTTTTTAACCCCCAGCTACCAAAGCGAGCACGCCTCTATCACTATCTGAATGAGCCGTTCAGATGGCGACAAGGTTTGAGAACAGTAGGCAATTGGTACCTGCATGCCATCTGCCAAAGTATGGCTCAGCACGGCCCCAAGGGCCAGATTGAAGGTTAGATTATGGTGCTGAGAGGCTGAGGATTGGGGATGAGGGATCTTGCACTTAGAATTCAGAGAGCAGCTAGGCAAGACCCAGTTTATGGGTGCCGTCAAAACTTGGCACCCTAGGCACGTGCCTATGTTGCCTATGCGTAAATCCGGCCCCATATCATGAGGCCTCTGTTCATCACCGTGAATGAGTGCAGAGTTTGCTGGCAGAGGATTTTTGTAATATTTCAGAAAGCATCTGCATGTCAATAGATCCACTTCCAAGGTACCCTTTTTATGGACAAGGCTGTGGAGCAATTCAGTGAGTGCTGCCTTTTCTAGAAGAAACACATGATAGAACGTGGTTAATCTTTTAGAAGTCTGTCCTAGGGCCATCACGGATTGCCTTTCCTTCTGTTGGATGAATTGGAGAAAATAGTTTTTTCACTCAACACGCAGTTTAAACTTAACTGAGCAAAGGAAATACAGAGGGATACAATTTAACCTTTTTTTTCTGATTTTGTAAATTAGATTAGTCAAACTGATATCATGCTCTGCAGTGCGGTTACACTCTTTAACAAGAATCCATGTTAGCTAAGAAAAATATCCAGCCAGCATGAAAAAGCAGCACATTAAAGCAAAAGCATGGGGGAGTATGACTAAAATCCATAAAAATGCCGTCTTTTGTAGATGGGATAATGTGTCAATCCCTAGTTGTAAAAAAAAGTGAGAAGAAAGCCAGAAATCAACTGGGGTCTATGACACTGCACCAGGAATGAAAACGGAAAATGAAATGAAGTTCAAGCTCCTTCACTGTCATCATATTCTATGCCAGGGGTGATCAAGCTGGCCCTCAGGGGCCACCCCCTCCAGACCGGTTTTCAGGATATCCCTAATTGAATATACATGAGGTAGTGCATGCAAATAAATCTCCTGCATATTCAATAGAGATATCCTGAGTGGCTGGAGTGCACCCCTGCTCTATGCTTCTATATAGATGTTCAATGCTGCTCCCTCAAGGGGAGGAGCTAGCAATTTGTAATACTCCAAAGGCGGAGTTAATGATCTGTTGTGGGTTGACTCCTACGGAGTGGCAGTCTGTATGATACCGCTCTGGTAGTGTAAGGAATAAACACTTAATGGAAACTGGTGAATCCTTGGGCAGATGGCAGATGACAGCGCCCCCAGGAAGATATCCTGAGAGGGATCACCGTCTAGGCTGGAGTATGGAGACAAACACAGATAGTTCTTTATTAGACAGGAAGTAGAACCACCAGAGGTGGCAGTAGTGAGCTGATGTGCCCAGCAGGGCTGAAATCCCTCAGATACTGGAACACTGATCTCTGGGTTGCTGAGCTGTAGAGAGAGACTATAGATAGTGATTAGACAGGGTATGCTGGATACATAACCAGTAGTAAATGATACACTCACAATTGTAGGTATCTTGTAATGGCTTCAGTGCAACAGAGAGTCTTCAGTATATTCAGGAACAGGAGCCACAGGCGAGTACTGGTTCCTATATGCAGTCTGGAATAAGAACTCACAATATCTGTGTATGAGGTGGCTTCTGTAATAGAAGAGAATCTTTGGAAGGTTTTAGGAACATAGGAACCGGCACTCGCTCCACGAGGGCCTATCTGCAATATGAAATAGTAATGTACCAGATATAGGTATACAATAGCTTCTGAGATTAGAAGAGAGTCTGTGAAGGGTTTTAGGAACATGGGCCCTCGTGGAGCGAGTACCGGTTCCTATCTGCAATCTGCAATGACAACTCACGATCTCCGTACCTGCGATAACATCTTAGAAGGGAGTCTTCAGAGATTAGGAACATAGGACCTCGTGGAGCAATTACCGATTCCAATCTGTAATATAACTCACGGTGCTCACGTCTGCGATCGCTTCCAGGCATTAAGGAGTCTTCTGAGCATTCAGGGACGTAGGCCCTCGAGGAGCGAGTACCGGATCCCATCTTAGCAGTCTGAAATCAAGAAGAGAGTGCGGGGCCCCTGAGGAGCGGGTACCCCTGGATAGTACAAGAAGGCAGAGTAGTTTGGGCAAATCGTAACCAGGAAAAGTAAGATTCGAGCCCTTGCTAACTCGATTCATAGTAGCAACAAAAGACCCTTTTAAGTTGGAAGTGGATGACGTCACTACGGAGGGACGTCCCCGAGGTTCGCGCCCTTGCCGGTACATCTCTGGAGCTCGTGCGCGTGCCCTTACGTCATCAGGAACATGGCGGATCCGCAGCATCAGGCCAGCCCGGGGATTCCAGTAAGACACGGTGAGGAGAAGCCACGGCAGCATCTGTCCGTCAGACCCGAAGGGAGTCGCCACAAAGATAGAGAGGGTGGAGCTAGGGCGAGAACAGGCATGAACGCAACAATAGATTCTTTGATTGTGATGAATTTTATTGGTTCAACATAAGAATTAGCCAAAGCTAGTTCTCTGCATCAGGAGTGGCCAGCTCTGGTCCTCAAGAGAGACAAACAGGCCCGGTGTTCAGGATATGCACAATGAATATGGATGAGATAGATTTGCATGCACTGCCTCCATTGTATGAAAATCTATCTCTTGCATATTCATTGCAGATATCTTGAAAACCAGACCTGTTTGTGGCTCTTGAGGATCGGAGTTGGCCATTCCTGCTCTATATGAACTTTCCAGACCACCATAGTAGGTCCCTTCTTCAGATGAAATATAGTGATGCATCTGTAGTCCTGTTTCTTAAGAATGTGATAAATTATATAACTTCATATATTTTAATAAAAATTAATAACTTTTCTGCTTTTTCTTTTTTTCAGTACCTGTCTGGATTTGGCAATGAGCTGAGCTCGGAGGATCCGCGCTGTCCTGGAGCCTTACCGGAAGGACAGGTGCTGCTGGTTTCTTACAACTATTCCTGCATTTTTTAATCTAATCTCGCAATGCTTGGCAGGAGAGATGATTTAATAAAGTACAATTCTTAGTGCCACAAACAGGCCTGGTTTTCAGGACAACCACAATGAATATGTTTGAGCTAGATTGGCATACAATGGAGGCAGTCCATAATAAATATGCATGAGGTATATTTGCATGAATGTCCTCCATTGTATGCCAATCTAGCTCATGTACATTCATTGTGGATGTCCTGAAAACCTGGCCTGCTTGTGGCACTACAGGATTGGTGTAGGGGATTTCGCTATAAACGGTTTAGAGATGGCTTTATTCGCATGTTAAGAAATAATTTATACTGTTCTGGCCTATATCCCCTTTCTGACCACTCCTATAAACATGTTAACAGCATTGCGTGTGGGCGTAAACTAGAGCAGTGGTTCCCAAACCCATCCTGGAGGACCCCCAGCCATATCTATATCCACTACCTCCACTGTATGCATCTACAGCTCTTGTATATTCATTGTGCAGATCCTGAAAACCCGACTGGCTGGGGGTCCCCCAGGAAGGTTTGGGAACCTCTGACCTAGAGTTTTGCCAATCAGAATTATGTATGAGTGGAACCACAGCAGAGTGACAGGACTTGCCTGCAGCTAGAGGCCAAATACCACATTTTGACATCAGCACAGAAAAATATAATTTTGCATCCTTCCCTCACAAGGAGCATGAAAGAACTGGATCCTGCCTCTGCTACACAATTAGATTATTAGAGATATGCTGTCTTTTTTTTTTTTTTTTTTTTAATGACATGAAAACATCAAGAATATATGTTCAATTGTTTCATGTTATCTCTCAACCCAAACAGCCCAAAAAACTAATGAAATATGGTTTGTCATTTTGTGGCAAAATTTACTTAAAATACATAGGTAGTAATAATATAATGTGTACTACACCAAAATAAGCAATATAAATGGGAAAATGAAATTATATGCATGAGACCAAAGCAATCTTTTCTTTCCTAGGCACCCACTATTGATTCTTTTCTAAACGGATTAATAATGCAGAGCCGCCTTTTTTCTTATTTCAGAATAATCCACAGGTCTGCCCCTATGGCCTGTATGCAGAGCAGCTCTCTGGCTCCGCCTTCACCTGTCCCCGATCCACCAATAAAAGAAGGTAGAGTAATCTTCTCAAACTCTTCCACTGGTCTGCTGTCTAGGAGCCATAACAAAAAAAAAAATATCAGACCACTTACCCCAAAGTAAAATGCCTCACACTGCAAATTGAATTTCCAGTGGGAGTTTATCTCAGAACCCACCTACAAGTTCTCTGGGATCTGCTAGTAGAGATCCAGTAATAAATTACACCTTCAGCTAATCAGATGCTAGATAGCAAGCTGCCAGGGGCACAGACAAGTTTTAAAAGCCCTAAAGGGGATGGCACAAATGGACTGGTAGACTTTTTTGTGTGTGGACATAGAACAAGGGACCCCAAACTCAGTCCTTGAGGGTCACCACCCAGCTGGGTTTTCAGGTTTGCCACAATGAATATGCATGAGATCTATTTACATACAATGGAGGCAGTGCATGCAAGTAGATCTCATGCATATTCATTGTGGCAATCCTGACAACCTGACTGGATTGAGTACTGCGTTTGAAGACTCCCCCGATGTAATGCATGCACTTACAGACCAAGGAAGTGATGACCAAAGGTTAGAGAGCATGAGCCAACCCAAGGAAGAAAACTTCAGGTATTTGCAGCTACATTCAGCTTTGACATTACAGCATTCGTTACAAAGATATCTGGAACTTCCCTGTACTCCAAAACAGAGCGCACGCAGTGATCCTCAACTCAGTCTGGTTTTCAATAGATCTGCAATGAATATGCATGAGACAGGTTTGCATGCACGGCCTCCCTTTTGTATACAAATCTATCCCATGCACATTTAGTGAGGATGTCCTAGGAGCTCTTCTAGGACTGGGTTGAGAACCACTGGAATACAACTTTCAAATTTGTATTGACTTTGTTTGACTGTGTAGAGATGTCTCTTTTAGGTCAATGATCTTGCTGTCATAATGATGCATTTGGAAGTTTATCTGATGGTTTCTGGCTAACAACTGGCTCCACTTTATCAAGAACAGGCTGAGACAGTCCTGATTTTATCGCATTGCATTGCATGAAGTTCCAATTTCTCTAACCTAGTCAGAAGTAGAAGCCCAGAGCTGCAATTGAGATAAAGCCAGGACCAACTCAACCAGAAGACAGTGTTCACTTTCTCTTCTTGTGTAACTGACGTATTCTTTTTTTTTTTTCTACAATAATGTTCTCTTTTTTTGGGAAAAGAGGTTTCATGAAGTAGATTTATTTTCAAACTTAAAGCTAGAAGGTACAGCTATAATTTTGTGGAAAAATTTGAGAATTCTCACTGAAAAGCAGGATGAGATCACTTGCTCCTTGCTCCACTAAATAACAGGGAGTACTCCCCATGGCTGCTGAGTCGAGCAGCTCCAGTTTGTCGATTTGGAGAACCCATTGCCTTCAGTCTCACTCTGTTACTGTCTCTACTCTCTCCAGCTGGCTGTATCGCATTCTGCCCTCCGTTTGTCACAAGCCCTTTGAGGCCACGGATCAAGGTCATCTCACGAATAACTGGAATGAAATGGCGCCCAATCCCAACCAGGTAACCCTTCCTTGTGAGAGAGCGCATCTTTCCAGCAAATTAAGATATTGCCGAGGACCAGGGGAAGCTGCATTGCTTGTTTTCAACGTACTGTTTTTGTGGAAAATAGTGGCTAGGCGGTATCTGCTCTGCCATCATTCCCTGTGACTTTTTAAAGGAGGATTGTTGCTGGGCAGTCATGGTGGGGTGGTAGGCTTTGCTGCCACCTTGCTTCTTCCCTCTCACCATGTGATTGGCAGTAGTTAACTTCCTGCCCAGTCTCCCTCGTTTATGCCTGGCTGCATTGACCATTGCAAACAGTGAAAGGAATGCCACATCGTCCGTCCAGGCACACCTTCCAAAATCTAAGACCCTAAACTAATTCCAGCGAGCAAGCACCTCAAGCTACAGCCAGACAACAATAAGGCAATTTTTTTTTGATATTTGGAATACAGTTTGTTTTTGTTTTTTTTAAATAAAACTATACAGAAAGAGCCAGGAGAAGATTGGAAGGGCAGCTGAAGGGATGCAGCAAAATATTGGTTATTTGATCTTTCTTGATGCCACTTTCCCTTCTTCATCAATTCCACCCCAGACTGCATAACCGAGTGATCCAAGAGTAATGGACAGATGTCGCTGATGAGAGATTTACTCTCTATGCTGTCGGATGACCAGCAAGAATAACTAGTGATTGCAGGTTCTACCTTTTTCTCTCTGGGCTCGACCAGACCCCACCAGCTCTCTCGGGCAGAAGCCTGCACCCCATATAACAGGATAGCAGCCAGTCCCAGTTACCTACAATGTTCATGTTGTTTCCTTTCAGACCACGTTCCATTTAGCTACTAATAATCCACAGAATGAGTGGCCTAGTGATTAGTACAATAGATTGCAAACTTCTCCCACTGATGGCCACTGTAACATTGGGCAAGTTTCCTGTTGCCTCCATGTACCCACTTAAACTATAAACCCTTTGGGCCAGGAAATTATTGTACCGGAGTCCTAAGTCACCTTGGAACATTACTTGGGAAAGGTGAGTTAAAATCCAAATTTCTCTTTCCCTTCTTCTCCAGAAAAGACCCAGATGGGCTTGCGATCAGTGCTAGGCACAGGTGACTGGACCCTGAGCTATTCTCTGCCCGCTGAAAGGCCCTGGTGGGGGTGTTTGTTAGAGCTTGTTGCTGTGCTGGTCCATTTGGCAGCAAGATCAATGACTCAACTTTACAGATCTTTGCAAGTTTTAGCTATATTTTGCATGTTGTAAAATCACTGGGGAGGGAAGAGCAGAGAAATGTATGGGCTCCCCTATCGCTAGTATTACATCTTTCAGAGCGATAACATTGAAAATCATTTGCCAGAGGACCTGAATAGGGAACATGATTTGTGGATGCAGGTAATAAAATAATAATGACAGGATATGAACTCTGAGGTCTCCTACTGCTCTCAGCCTATCATTGTCGTGTCTGCGGTAAGGTCCTGCTGTGCCGAGGCCTGCCGGGGTCAGCCTTAGGATACCATGCCTTGCTCTGTAAGGTCCTGCCCTGGAAAGTTTGGGGCGCTGTACCTTGCCTCCGCTGGGTGATCCTTGGCAGACTGTGCCTTGCTATCGGCCCAATCCTGCCTGCTCCTGCGCTCCGTCCACTTTCTGCAGCTCAAGCAGCCTGGCAGCAGATGGCTTGTCTCCTGCATCAGCGTCTCTGCTGATTTCAACTGCTCAATAAATCATGAGCCACGGCACCTTGCAGCCCACAGCCACATCTGGCAAGCCCAGCAGCCCGATGCCAATGCCCTAGGGCTCTCTGGAAACTGTTTCCTCAACAATGACAAAATCGAAAAAATAAATAACAAACATGCAACAACATAAAAAGGACAAAATTAGGAGTGTCAACATTTTTTTTTTTTTAATTGGCATCATTTAGTGCATAATTCATGATTTTTGTTGCTTTAATAACTTTCTGCTGTGTTTGCAGCTGAGGTGGAAGCCATTTGATATCCCTTCAGCTTCTCGGAAGAAAGTTGACTTTGTGATGGTGAGTTATTGGGTGGAAGAATTTGGGGTTTATGGTCTTTCTTTTTTTCTTTTGTTTTTTTTTAATGAAGTTTAGTAGAGTTTACTTATTGGCGCCAAGTCATCAGAGAAGGGCTCAGTCAGTCCTGATTTTAATCTTACTACATGCATGGGGATAGAATTCTTAAGGAAATCAATGGGAAATCAGAAAATCCAAACTACAATTCCCTGCATGCAGTGGGGCAAAACCAGGACTGGATTAGCCTATGCTTGAGAATGTGGAACCCTAAGTTTAGGACAAAGGAAGACAAGGAGGTGGCACAACCCAATTTCTGGAGAGGGATTTCAGGACAGCCTTGGCTTTTCAAATAACTCTCCTAATGAATTCTGATACATGTAATATTGACTACAAATGGAAAAAAGCAAAACTACAAATACCAGAATGCATTAGGGAAGACGTTCACAAACTAGGATTGATCCAATCCAAAATCTCCCTTCAAATACTGAGTCTTGTGACATGTAAGGTAGGGCTTCCCAGACCTGTCCTGGCGATCTCCCCTACCTCCAACCAGTCCGGGTATCCACTATGACTATACATGAAACACATTTTGTTTACATTGGAGCCTCAGTATATAGAAAGTTATCTCATGAATATTAATTGTCGATATTCTGACTGGCTGTGGGGGTCAGCAGGAGAGGTTTAGTCCTGATTTAGGCTTATCTCACCCAGGCCATCCCAAAGAAGCTGATTTAGCTTTAATCTTGTCCCACTGCATGCATGGATCTGTAGTTGCTACTTTTCTTATGGTAATCGGAATCGGAACTACAAGTCCATGCATGTACTGGGGCAAACTCAGGAGTGTCAGCCTCTCCTGGTTGACCTAGGTGACGTGGCAACCCTAGTGGTGACATCTTTGTGAAGATACTCCATGCATGAACCAAGTGGAAATGAAGGATGATCTGATTCCTCTTTTTTTTTTTTTTTTTTTTAATTTTAAGCAGGCAACTATCAAAACTAATTTTCTGTCCCCCAACAAGTCTCTAAATTTCATCTTTTGCTGGAGGAGTAAATTATAGCATGGCAGAGAAAATATGTGCCCTAAAAGAAGAATACACTACAATAAGCCACCTGTAGCAACAAAAAAGCCCCTCTTAATATCTGGTAGCTTGGACAGCTCCCTGGCTAAGATATGTGTTTATACTTACATTCACCTAGCAACACTACCCTAGGAGAGCTTGCATTTGTCCAGTCTAGTACCTGGATGGGAGAGCGCCAGGTACTGTAGGCTGCAGAAGGTAATGGCAAACAGTGCAGTATCCTGCCAAGAATGCTAGTCAGTGTAGTGGGGCTGTGATCACCTCAGTCTGTAAAGAGCAAGATACCACCACCAGCTTATATTCTGTTGAAAACACTCATCCACTGTATGTTCTCCAGTTTGCACTTCTGTCTTGAGAACATTTGTAACAAAAGACAAGAATGTTCCCACACCCTAAAGCTCTCATCCCTTGCCTTTTATGAGATGTGTCTAAGATCTGAATTTTATTAGCTCCAAGAACATTGATCAAGCCAGTGTCATTCTCTAAAGCTAAGGCTCTAGGGGTTACTCCTTGGCACCTAAGACAGAATGACCCAGTTCTAGTTTTACCTCATTGCATGCAAGGAGAAACATTAGTTCCGGTTTCCATAAGAACAGCGGGAATGACCTCCTCATGCTTGCAATGTGGTAGAACCAGAGCTGACTCAACCTGTCCTCCGGAACATGGAGTCATCTGCTAATCGAATGTCACAGCTTCTTCCACAACTGGTTGGTTGAAGAATACGGCAACGCTTTGAGATTGCTTTGGGAGCGTTCTCTCTCTCTCTCTTTCTCTCTCTCTCTGCTGCTGATGCCTCTTCTAAACTCTTTTGGTCTC
Organism: Rhinatrema bivittatum; assembly: GCF_901001135.1. NCBI lineage: Eukaryota > Metazoa > Chordata > Amphibia > Gymnophiona > Rhinatrematidae > Rhinatrema > Rhinatrema bivittatum. The sequence goes on from NC_042629.1 coordinate 46,740,627, forward strand.
TCTAGGGATTGCACACAGTGTGTGGAGCTGGAGATGTTAAATCTCGCAATGGTATTGCCATCCACATTTACACTTGCAACACTTCTATGCTTGACAAGTAAGTGCTTGGGTATCTCATATAAAAATCCCCATAGGAATTCCAAGTATTTATTGTCTAGTATTAGATATCATATGACCCATATTCAGATACAGTTTCTACCTACAGTCCATGATGAATCAGCCAGTATTAACAAAGCAGTTAATTAATAACTAATGGACTCCTCTACGTTTGACATTATACCTGGACTCCTACTGCTTTTGGGTGCCCTGAGCAATTTTCAGAGCTGTGATTGTGAGTTGCTCACCACCCTCCCCTAAGCATGCTGAAACCAGTGGTAACATCCAGTAACTTGCTAAGGAAAGATATTGTGGCTTTCAGAAGCTGAATGGGAAGGCAAGGGGCATTAAAGTGAATGCAGTAGACCCTTGGCCATCTCTGGGGGGAGGGAAGCAAGTTACTTTCTACTGCCTTCCCTTTAACATGGGAATACAAGTACAAGAGGGAAGAAGGTACACTGGTGAGGAATATGCAACCCCTCCAAGATGCAGAGTAGGATCAGCTATCAAGCTGCGGCGCTCCTGCAGTCTCACACTGACTTGTGCCTCTGGCAGGCTGATTTTTTTTTATTTTTTTTTCTATTTATGTACTGTCCTCACTTGTGTGGTTGGACACTCTTAAGCAGATCTCACATCACAAACGTTTCTTGCTGCTTCACCAGAACATGTACATGAAAAGGGAGCGGCTTCTCTTTCCTTCTTACACAGGTTGGGTGCGAATTCAGTGTTTCGGAGAGGGCTTGAGAAGGGATCTTGGCGTTCCTGGGTTCTAGGTGCTCTGCCATCTACTCCATGTGACCTTCAGCACCTCAATTTTGCTCACTGTTCATCAATTTATCCAGCTGAAAGGGGGGGGGGGGGATGATGATGATGATGACTTTCATCATCATCATCATCATCCCCCCCCCCCCTTCAGCTGGATAAATAACAGGATATCTTTCCTTCTTCCCTTCAGAGGGAAGAAGGAAAGATATCCTGATATTTGTAGGCCAGTGAGCAGAACTATTCATCCCAGCACTGCTTGCACATATATTTCTGGGTGCAGAATGTTGGAATCCTGCACAGACAGAAGAAGCTATGCAAATACTTATTATTATTATTATTGTATTACAGGTGCTTGTATAATTCAGATGGTGATTTTCTAATTGGTAAGTTATTGCTTTTAGCACCATATTCACCCTTTTGATTTTATTACTAGCACTCACTCCTCCCCAGATACAGTATTGTTCCCATTCAAAATGATAAATATTTTATTTTTTTAACGCTCTTGGTTCAAAGGAGCGTGGACAGATGGTTGTCTCAGCAGATGACACCAGGGCCATTTCTGGAACAGCCAACAGGAAACATGGGGTCTGTAGACCTGGTTCCCTGCATGTCCTCAGACTCTGCCAAGGCCTGTCAATCCCAGGCCCTAATATGTGAGTCTGGTCCCAAGTCCAGGTCTCCTGTCCAGCCATGTGTCCGGGGGCAGGTCAGGGTACCTGCATGAATCCTGAGTGCCAACCCTTCTGAGGGAGATCTCGTTCCTGTGTAACACTCCACATGGTAGCAATGATCATGGGAAGCTCTGGGTCATAGGACATGTGATTCTCAGCCCTGTCCTACTGGATTCACCAGCTGGCCTGCCTTTCAGGATATCAGTAATGAATACGCAGAAGATTGGAGACCCCCGTGCATATTCATAGCGGCTCTCCTGAAAACCAGACTGGTTAGGTGTGACTCCAGGACAGGGCTGAGAACCACTACCATAAGATAGCTTGCTCTGCTATCTGGATTGGATTAAAGCATATCTCTTAGTCATTGAGCATTGATTTCGGGGGAGGGAGGGTTTGAAGGCTGCAAGGGATATAGAGTTGGAACTATATATCTGCTCTTTTGGATCCAAAGCAATAATAGTAATAAAAAAAGAAAATACCCAGAGAACAGACAAGTTTCAGAAACCTGAGAAATGGACCGCACTGCCATGCAGAAGGACCTGGGTTGTGATTCTCAGCTCAGTCTTCCACTCCCTGGATTAGCCAGAGCTGAGGATGCCACAGAGGCAGTGCTCACAGCCCCTGGGTGGGAGGGACTCATTGTCATTGTGCACTGGTGACACCTGGTGGCCAGAATGTTTGCAGATTTCCAGAAGGAGCCCCTGGTGCATGGTCCCCGGCTGAGGACTGTCGCTGCAGTGACTGGGCTAATGAGAGAGAAAACAGAAAAAAAAAAAAAATCAATGGGTGGTGCTGGATCCCAGCCCTGGTTGTGTCTGAGCTGAAAGTACAATGGAGCAGAAACAAACTGCCAGATCAAATACAAAAAAAGAGAGAACTAATTTGAAATGATTCCTGTCTGCTTACAGTTTCACAGTCCTGTGATACAATGGGACTCGCAAAGAGAGAGAAACAGAGAGGCCTCGTATTTTCTGAATGAGCCCGCAGTAACAGCGAGCACTCAGGACCTTTTTGAAGAAACCACAGTGAGCTTGGCACTGGGGCTTGTGGTCTGTACGCTCTTTGGTCCATGGGATACCCCAAGCACTCTGAGCACGGAAACCTTCCACTCTGCCTTGGGGAAATGACTTTTCCGTGGCTGAAACACACAGATGGCAGCGTGGCCTTGCTTCGTAGGCCTTGCCTCAGTTGCACGTGTGGCACGCCCTGCATCTTCTGGCAGATAGTATGCAGGGAGGGCGTCTTGCATGTCCAGCCTTGCAGGTTGAATCTTTTTGCCATTCCTGCAGCCCCTTTCCTCCTGATCGCTGTGCGTCTACAGTGCGGCAGAGCACAGATGGAGGTGTGGTGCATCCCCCGAGGTGAAAGGACTGGTCCTCTGCATCCACTTCCAGCTCCAGGGAAAGCTGAGTGATCAATGAGTCCGTCTCTGTTTTATTGCAGTGCCCCAGCAAGGGAAACTCCTCCTGACAACAGAGTTTGGCAAGCTGCTGGTGGAGCCCAATGAGATCTGTGTCATTCAGGTGAGGGCTGTGGCTTTCTTTCTATTTTAGTGCCCACTCAAGTCATTGGGTTTCCAGGGTTTTCTGCACCTGCTCCCACAGTGATTCAGGACCCCAAGCCTCCCTGGATGGCAGCAGCCACAGCAGACTTGCCTGCCGCCAGCCAGTGAAAAGAAAGAGGGAGGGTGGGCAGTATGCACGGAGCGTTTTGTTTCCTGGGAGATTGCATGCTCACACCTGGCTCCATTTGCTCAGGGTCAGGTCGCTGCACACATGCATTTGTAATTTTGATTTTCCTAATAAATGCAGGACCTTGGTCTCCATGTATGTAAGAAGATAAATCTAGGGCTGGATTAGTCTGTCTTGGGGGGGGGGGGGGGGGGGGAGCCTGTTGGCAGCCCCAGAGCAGAGATTGCTCAGGAATCAAACTGGCTTTAGAAGGAATGGGTTGGCTGCTTTTGCTAGAAATGATCCCCCAACCCTTGACTTCAGTGCTGATTCTTCTGCCAGCTCGCTGACCAGGCACCTTTTTGAACTAAAGCAAAATTTGCTGCATCTTCTCCACTGCAGCCCGAGTGGGGGAGGTGAAGGCCTCCGCTGGCCCCCAACCTGGTGCCTTATTTATTTATTTTTAGTAAATCGAATGGCTGCCTCACAAAGAATGCAAGAGCTTGTGAATTGCCTGTGAAATGTTATCACCTGTCAGAATGCTAGATTGGGATCCTGCCCATTTCAATGTCTTGCCAAGGTCTACGCATGTGCAGGAGGAGCTAGTAACTTCCAATTTTTGCATCTTCTGTTGTTGCTATAGTAATAATAATAAATAATTCAGATTTGGTTTAATATAGCATCTTTGAACCAAGCTTTTACAAAATGAAAGCATGAAAATGTGCCCAGAGCCACTTGTAAAAGTAGGTGCCTGCTTTGTAAGAAATAACAAAACTGTTATAGTTGTGATTATTGGCCAATTGCAGCTGGGCAAATGGAGAGAGAACGTGACTAAAACAGGGCTTCCCACAGCCAGTCGGGTTTTCAGGATATACACAATGAATATGCATGAGATGCATTTGCATATACTGAGTCTCCATGTATGCAAATTTATCTCATGCATATTCATTATGGATAGCCTGTAGTGTATTTGGATTTTCAGAAGGCATTTGACAAAGTACCTCATGAGAGCCTTCTAGGAAAAGTAAAATGTCATGGGATAGGTGGCGATGTCCTTTCGTGGATTACAAACTGGCTAAAAGACAGGAAACAGAGAGTAGGATTAAATGGGCAATTTTCTCAGTGGAAGGGAGTGGGCAGTGGAGTGCCTCAGGGATCTGTATTGGGATCCGTGTTTTTCAATATATTTATAAATGATCTGGAAAGAAATAGACGCGTGAGATAATCAAATTTGCAGATGACACAAAATTGTTCAGAGTAGTTAAATCACAAGCAGATTGTGATAAATTGCAGGAGGAACCTGTGAGACTGGAAAATTGGGCATCCAAATGGCAGATGAAATTTAATGTGGATAAGTGCAAGGAGATGCATATAGGGAAAAATAACCCATGCTATAGTTACACAGTGTTAGGTTCCATATTAGGTGTTACCACCCAGGAAAGAGATCTAGGCATCATAGTGGATAACACATTGAAATTGTCAGCTCCGTGTGCTGCGGCAGTCAAAAAAGCAAACAGAATGTTAGGAATTATTAGGAAGGGAATGGTGAATAAACAGAAAATGTCATAATGCCTCTGTATCGCTCCATGGTGAGACCGCACCTTGAATACTGTGTACAAATCTGGTCGCCGCATCTCAAAAAAGATATAATTTCGATGGAGAAGGTACAGAGAAGGGTGGTCAAAATGATAAGGGGAATGGAACAGCTCCCTATGAGGAAAGACTAAAGAGGTTAGGACTTTTCAGCTTGGAGAAGAGACGGCTGAGGGGGGATATGATAGAGGTCTTTAAGATCATGAGAGGTCTTGAACAAGTAGATGTGAATCGGTTATTTCTCTTTCAGATAATAAAAGGACTAGGGGGCACTCCATGAAGTTAGCATGTGGCACATTTAAAAGTAATCGGAGAAAGTTCTTTTTCACTCAACGCACAATTAAACTCTGGAATTTGTTGCCAGAGGATGTGGTTAGTGCAGTTAGTGTAGCTGTGTTTAAAAAAGGATTGGATAAGTTCTTGGAGGAGAAGTCCATTACCTGCTATTAATTAAGTTGACTTAGAAAATAGCCACTGCTGTTACTAGCAACGGTAAAATGGAATAGACTTAGTTTTTGGGTACTTGCCAGGTTCTTATGGCCTGGATTGGCCACTGCTGGAAACAGGATGCTGGGCTTGGACTGACCCAGCATGGCATGTCATTATGAAAACCCGATTGGTTATGGGATCCTCAGGACAAGCTTGGGGAAACTCTATATTAAAGAGGTGTGGGGGGTTTTTTGTTTTTGTTTTCTTATAATCCATCTATGGAAAAAAAAATGCTTCATACGTTTGGCCACAGAGTCAGTGGGAGGACTGGGAACTCCTCTGGTCCACAGTTCAGAACGTTACTTCATCTTTTCCAAGAGTGGCCCGGAGCACAGATACCTCTCTCTTTCATGCTGCTTTTATTAATAAGAATGGCAAGCATGTTTAATGTGTGTTGGAAGCTTGTAACGTTATCTGCGACTCAAAAAATGGATTTCCAAGAAATACATGGAAGGGAAAGAGTTTTCAGATCTCCATGCCCTCTCCTTCCCTTTCAGGTGGCTACGAAGGTAGCAGTAGGCTTTCCTCATAAGTAGACGGTAGTATAGAAGCAGATCCTTTGCGGTTCCTTGCCGTACCTTCCTCTAGCGTTGTCTCCAGCCGGGAAAATCTCTCTCTCACCTAAAGAAGAGAAGCTTGAATCTGATTTCCAGCAATAGCCACAGACACCATCTTTTCAGACCCTGGTTGAAGTGTCTTTGCTTTGCCCGTCATAAGCAAGATGTATCGCCTTGTCCCCGGGGGGGGGGGGGGGGGGGTACTAAACGGAAATGCGGTAGACCCCTGATGTCATGCCTGAAAGAGGCAGCCCAAGCGCAGGATCTGAGCCATGAGTTAAGAACAGTCCCATCTTGACCATTTGGCTGAAATTAGGAACCAGTGGGAGATGATGGGGGGGGGGGGGGGTTTGAAGCTCTGCCACCTGACCACTCTTCCACCCCCCCCCTTCCCCCGGTCACTGGGGACACAATTATGTTACGACCATTACCAAAGCTTGAGGATCCAACCTCCTGTCTATAACCAGAGACCTCAGAAGCTCCTGTCACCGCTTGTTTCTTATGCAGCAAGGGATGCATTTCAGCGTGGAGGTGTTCGGGGAGACCAGGGGCTACATCCTGGAGCTGTTTGGAGCACATTTTGAGCTACCTGACCTGGGACCTATTGGTAACAACTTTATTTATTTGTTTGTTTTACCTTTGCCCAGCTGATAGCTTTACAAAACAGTTCGTAGAGTCCATTCAGGAGCACAATGCTCACCAATGGACAATTCTGGCTGCTACTAAATTCCCCTGGGCAGGGTCCCACATTTCCGCTGTGCACAGAGCAACCAGCATTAACTTTTAAAATTAGCATATACAGTATCTGCGTAAGCAGCTTGTACTGACATACGTGCTATTTCATAAATGTAAAAACATGTACATTTATCTGCACAAAATAAGTGGTCTAGGGACATTCCAGGGTGGGGCCGACACACGGAAGTTGCTATTTTATAATGGGCCAATACAGTAAAAATCACGGGAGAGCAGGCGAGTGATACAGTAATTTAATTTATTTAAATTAGGGCCGGCGGTAAAAAGAGGCGCTCGGGACACTAGAGCGTCCCTAGCGCCTCTTTTTGGACAGGAGAGGCAGCTGTCAGCGGGTTTGACAGCCAACACTCTATTTTGCTGGCATCGGTTCTCAAGCCCACTGACAGCCATGGGTTCATAAACCAGACGCCGGCAAAATTGAGCATCCGGTTTTCAAGCCGCGGGCCTATTTCAAATTTTTTTTTCTTAACTTTTTTTTAACTTTCGGGACCTCCGACTTAATATCACCATGATATTAAGTCGGAAGGTGCACAGAAAAGCTGGAGCGCACTGTACTGTATCAGCCTGTAAGAGATTTATACAAATACATTAGGCAACATATTTGTGCAATATTACACTTGCATCTATCTAGTGCAGTAGGTATTAGATTTGTCTGTTGTGAGCTACGGTGGGGAGACTTCAGGATGAAGCACTAGGAGGGTCTCAATAAATTGGAGATGGACTGGGTGAACTGGTGACTTCAATTATGTGCACATTTTTTAAAATACCCCTGCTTATAAATCAGGGTTTTATGTACATAAGTTCTATTTTTTTCGCACGTAGGTTTATAAAATAGGTAGAAAGTTTGTGCTTTTAATGCATTGCTGGTAATGAACCATGTACATATGTTGGGGGTGGGCAAGACATATGTATTACATGTGCAGGTTATAAAATGCTGTAGTAGATCTCTGCCTGCCCATATACACACGGATATGAGGTGGCGCGAAGTTGTTTGAAAGTTAACCACACGGTCTTAATAAATTCCATAAAATGACTCCTAAAATGGTAAACTCACTAGTCTCTGGGAGATATAAGAGGATGCTTTTTGGTATAGCCCTTGCTACAATGCAGGACCAAATATTGGGAGACTCTAAAGGTAAGGGTCAGATGAGTGGGAGGATTGCATTCAGCAGAAGTAAAGCTGTTTTTCTCTGTGTCCCAGACTTGTGACCTTTTGAGCCACATGCATCAAGGAATGAGAAGTATTTTTGTAAAGCAGCCTCCGCCTGGGAGGAGGTAGTATTAATGTCTGCTCACAAAAGGACTGTACCGTTGCTGCAGTATAAAAAACGTATCTGTTGATAACTTTATAATCTAAAAATGCTATAATTGTTGAGGAATGGAGGGGGCCTTACTGTGTTTTCACTCCAGCGTGAGGACTTGTGGAGCTTGCTTTGGTGAATAAAGGACATGCTTCAGTGGTCACACTCGCTGCGTCACTGCCCGAAACTGACTTTTTTTTTTTTTTTTTCCTGCTTTCTCCATTTCAGGATCCAATGGGTTGGCCAACCCCCGAGATTTCCTGGCACCTATGGCCTGGTATGAGGACCGCCAAGTACCCAGCGGTTACATGGTCATTAACAAGTACCAGGGCAAGCTCTTTGCAACCGAACAGGTAGAGGAATTGTAGGTCTCTTCTCAGATGAGACTTAAACTTACTGTCTGCAAGAAGGTCATAAGGAGCCTGACAGACTGGAAGCAGCAGTTGAACTTTTCAGTTGCTTTTGAAGAAATCTCTCTTGTCATTTGTTGGTACGCAAGGCGATTTATTTAAATTTTCCATGCAGTGGGTAATAACATTCCTCCTGTATGATACTGAAAAACAGATTTGCAAACTGTAACTCTCCACTTGCAGTACAAGCGACTGCTGTGAGCGTATCACATCGTACACTCTTAATCAGATTTGTTTGCCAGCATGGCCCATGGTACAAATGTAACTGCCCGTGCTACATGGACCGATTTTTGGCTACTGCTCCAAGTAATGTCATTTTGACCCTTGCAGATGAAAGGTGGGAAACTGCTCCCACATATCGAACAGTACTTTGTAAAAGTCCCTGTTTCAGTTTGGCACGTGGCATGTGAATATCTGTATTGTATGAGCCCCTCTCCTAGGGATGCAGATATGTTTATCTGGAGCTGCAACGTTGGTCTCAGCTTCCAGTTAGGTGCCTCCAAAATGGCAAGAAGACTTGACGCCATAGGCTTGAATGATTATCTTCGTTCATACGAGCTGTCTCCATCAATCATGCTTTATTTCACAATCAAGGTTCCAGTTTCATGGTGCACAAAGGATATAAGTTCAGGGTGGGGTCCTTTTATCTCACATGCCTCGTGACTATTCTAAACATTTTAATTTTGAGTCTAATAGGTTGATATCATTCTAAAGAAATGCAGAGTGGATTATAACAATTACATTTTTCTTTCTGTTTGGTTTTTTTTGTAGCTCTTCTCCCCATTCAACGTTGTGGCCTGGCATGGGAACTACACACCTTACAAATATAATCTGGAGAACTTCATGGTTATCAACTGTGTTGCCTTTGACCATGCTGTAAGTTCTGATAACTCGTCTGAGCGTGGTCTACCCCAGTCCAAATCAATTAGTAAAATGGACTTGTAGTCCACACACAACAGCAGAAGGCAGAGTCCTGGGATGGATCTGTAAATGGTCACCAGATGGAAAATGAAAGGCACTGAAGATCAAAGGGCATTGACAAGGGAGAGAGATGACTGGAGATTTGAGTAGGGTTTGTGCCAATAGACCATGCCAATATGGCAGCCTGGATAGGCCTTATCTGAAGACAAGTAATTTGTGCAGTGTGGCAAGGCCATAGAGAAAATCTCAAAATCTTATCTATTTTGAGCCATCACATGTCTAGAGATGGTAGTGAGACTCGGTAGATGACTGCATCGCTGAAGAGCAGGATACTGGCTGCTGGTGATGTCTGCTATGTGCAGAGAAAAAAAAGGCAGAGAGAGTTCTTTACCACAGCAGGAAGGAGGAAAATGGCTGGAAGAAATGAGACACAGGATTCAGTGTGAAGCCTCAGCAGGAATAGCATTATCCCAGAAAGGAAGTGGAACCGTAGACGACAGGACGTGGACAGGTTTTTGTAGGACTGCGGCAAGTCAGAAGTAGCTGGGCTGAGAGAGAAAATGGGGATGATCTTGAGCACTAAACTTGACTGTGTAGCAGAGTTGACCCCAGTTACCTATGGTAACTACTGCTTTCCTCCCTGTACCTTTTGGATGCAGGAAGAGACCATGAAGCAAGGCCCCATTGCCTGACACATGCACTGCCAGTGAGCTGCTGGTACAGACTAATCAGAATTTTTCACATGATCCTTTCCACTCATGCTGGCAGAAGAGTAGGTAGTAAATAATCTGTGCAACGCGTGGATTGATGGGCTTGCAATCCCGATGGTTAGACGACGAGTCTGTGAGAGTATGCTATGCTCCTTGCATTGCCCCCATGCACTGGTCCATGGGCACATCACAGGACTGTGCTTCTGAGCACAATTGCTTTGGACAAGCAATTCTGTGCGTCTGCTGTCTGAGAAAAGTAACAAAGGAATCAATTTGGGCAACTTTCCTGAATATGGGGGCAGCTCCAGGAGACAGAAGCAATTGGTGGGATGTTGTCAGGCCACTGTTTCTAGGACAGAATGCAAAGAAAATCTGAGCAACTCTGTAATCCACCCCCCAGGAAATGTCTGTCAGGCTGCAGTAGGAACAAGCCATCACTGATCTGTGCAGCAGCAAAAAAAATAATAAATTGTCCATACTTGCTTCAGAGGCAGGGAGACCATCTAGCTCCTTGCTCAGGGGAGGGGGAAGGTCAAGCTGAGCCAGTCCTGGTTTTCTCCCATTGTATGCAGGGAGATGGGAGTCTTGCTTTTCTTAGTGAATATAATTGGCAAAAAATCAGAACTACATCTCCCTGCATGCAATGGGGTAAAACCAGGCTCACCGGGCAACCTATTCATAGTGCACTGTGCTAGTCATGTGTGTGTGTGTGGGGGGGGGGGGGGGGGACGACACGTCATTTTGAAATGCTGCATCGTCTTGCCCCTGCAGTTCCTGAAATGAGGAGAAAATTTCACAGAAACTATTATGCAAGCAAGACTCAAGCTTTTTGCTTACATTATTTTAATTAGCCCTGGGTGGGGGCAAATGTCCCTTAGCACTATTTAAAAAAAAATAAATTTTGGACCCTAATATCAAAATGTGCCTGGTATCTAGAATTGCCGAGTCAATGGGTGTCCATGTTAGAGGTCCTTCACTTGTCTTCAGTGGCATCACCCGGGAGCATCTTTGGGGTCGGAATAGGCTGACCATGCCTGTGCACATGGCCATGAACGTGAACAGAAGTGCAATGGACCTGCACATGTCTATCCGCATTAAACAGACACAGTCAGGCTGCCTTGGTGAAATGGCCCTGAATCAGCCTGGCGGTGGCTTGGTTGTGTTCACCTTGGTTTCTGCTTTGGTTTTCCTCTCAGGATCCCTCTATTTTTACTGTACTGACTGCCAAGTCCACGCGTCCTGGGGTGGCCATTGCCGATTTTGTCATCTTCCCTCCCCGCTGGGGGGTGGCCGACCACACCTTCCGACCTCCTTACTATCACAGTAAGTTACTGCCTTGTGCTGAGCCGCATCATAAAAAAAATCAAAAAGCGTGCGGCTCCGCGCAGGGTGAATTAGTCCGATAAGCCGAAGATATGAAATGTAGTCACTTGCATCCTTTTTTTAATGGCTTTGATTAGCAAATGTGATTTCGATTTATGTTCTTATTCAAGGAGTTGAACTGATGACCTCCACACTCTTGTTTTGCTGACCTGGCAGTTTCCTCTTGCTTCTTCTTTTGTACTTCCAGCTCAGTTGGAAACAGGGCTGGGATCTGGTGCCTTGAGCCTTCAGTTGCAATTATGGAGGGATATATTTCCCCCCCCCTATATTATAACCCCCCTCCCAGTTTTTTGTCCAGTCATTGCAGCGAGGGTCTAAGGCAAGGAGGCCATGCACCAGAGCTCCTGAATCCCTTCCCTAGGTGTCACCCTTAGTCAATGACCCTAACACCCCCTTCCTCCTCAGGGGCTGTAAATGTTGCCTGAGCAGCAGCACCTAAGCCAAGGACCAACCCTCTTTTTCCAACAACTTCAAAACCCATGAAGCATGGGCATAACTAGCCTAAAAAATGTTCTTAACGTCACACAGCTATTGCCCCCAAACTACCCAAATCAGTCTCAAAAACCTATGACACTTATTCCTTGGCCACTGTTGGAAGCAGGATACTGGGCTTGATAGACCTTGGTCTGACCCAGTATGGCAAATCTTAAGTGACCAGGCAGAGAGTGCCATTGAAGCTGTACCTGTTCTTCTGCATGCTCTGTGGTGAGATATGAGCCCTTCCCTCTCTATTCATAGGGAACTGTATGAGCGAATTCATGGGACTGATCAAAGGGCACTACGAGGCAAAGGAAGAGGGGTTTCAGCCTGGAGGGGCCAGCCTGCACAGCATGATGACCCCACATGGACCAGATGCAGACTGCTTCGAGAAGGCCAGCACGGCCAAGCTGACGCCACAGAGAGTTGCAGAAGGGACCATGGTTAGTATGATTTCAGGACAAGCTCTTGTACCTTTTTTCTGTCTGCGTATCTCGCCTTATGAGTTGTAAAATCAAGCAGCCGGTAACAATTTAAAAATGATAGAGATAATGAAACAAGAACACTGCCCTACCAAACTGCAAAAGGCTGCCGCATGGTAATAATGACACCATGGGGTGTTTTCTCTTCTCTGATTCTAAGGCTGTTCCTAGGCAAGAGATTATTCCCTTGTTGGTGTGAAAGTGCAGCTGTAGTGAAACAAAGAAACAATGGCTCCAACCCCTTTTATTCTGAGATCATACAAATGTTAAAGCAGAGCCAAACCTCATTCTTCCTCCTACGGTGAGCCAGCAGAAACAACCGCTAAGTCATTCACCGTCTGGTCTTGTGCTGCTGATCATGGCAATCCAATCAACATTTTCTCATTCAAAACATCCAGGTACCTCGCAGTCGGTCACCAAACCACCAGCTCTTTAATTGGGTCCCTGGAGCTTTGAACAGCTGGCAGTGTTCTACGTGTCCCTAAGGGCTTTCTTTTCTCCCCTGTCGAATTTAGTATATCTAAAGACTGTTCTAGAATGGTGAAGATGATCTGGGCCTTTGCTGTATTGGGAGGCTCCAACAAAAGACCAAACCTAATGTTCTTACAACAATGAAAATACCTAGAACTGTAGTAAGGTGACATTCCCCCAATGGCAGGTGCATGACCCAACCCCTTCTCCAAGAAACACATGCAGGAAGTAATTTTGATTGGATGACTATTTTCCATTGCCATATCATCCTTTTTCCTTCTCTTTATGACCCTGCCCCAGGCGGCTTGACCATTGCCATTAGAACTCTCGCCGGCTTGGAGGGCTGAAGGTGTCTTTCAGACTAACACATCAGCATTGCTCTTTGGTGAAGGTCACTACTATTGGTGACTGTCGTCTTCCTTCCATCCTAGCGTTCAGGCAATCGAGTCCCACCAGCCCTGTCAGACAGGAGCCTTCTGTATCCAGCACTAGAACACAGTGGTTTTGGTTGAATTCATTGATTTATATATTGGTTTGTTTGTTTTTTTGTTTGTTTATTTGTGAGACAAGAGCTTGTACAAAGCAGTCTACAGCAAAATTTAAAAAATCAATCAATTAATAACAGATAATTGATATTGACAAAAGTTAAAGAATTTAAAATCACAAACACATTAACAAAAAAAAACAAACAAAAAACCCAAAATAGTAACAAATACGCTATTGCTTTATGATTAAGTGTTTAATAGTTAAAGCACATGGCTGGCCCTACCTCATTATTCTATTTAGCACACCTCCATTAACATATGCTTAATATTGCATATATTCATCTCACTTTAAGAAGTGCCCATGACCCAATTTTACTCTTACACAAGGTTTTATTTTTGGGTTTTTTTTTTAAACAAACATTTCAAGACTGTCACATACTTAAGACTTTTCCCGTCAACAAGAGAAGACATAGGCTCAGGAGATTCTGAATCCTCAGTGGAGGGAGTTCATTACATAGTGAACCAACTAACAAAAAACAAGCCTGTTTACTTCCTTTTCTCTCCTGGCTGAAGCAGAATGTACCATAGGCATAATAATCATTTGCTATCTATCTAGCAGAAGAAAGGGCTGCACGCGATAATTCAAATGGTTTCAGTGTCCCTACCTGGCAGAAGACGTTTGAATGCAGGGTGCTTTGCAGCAGCTGAGGGAGGCACAGTGCCAACCTCGGGCCTCTGGAATGGTAGCTGCATGTGCTAAGCACCATGGTTTGGATTTAGCTGTAAATTGCTCACCTTTTTCCAAATTCAAACTCTAGGCGAGTTAACAATTGAGGTACGGTGGCTACTTTGCCAGAGAGGAGAATCCCGCATTCATCCCAGTCTCTCTCTTCCAACAGGCGTTTATGTTTGAGTCATCTCTTAGCATGGCAGTAACCAGCTGGGCTCTGGAGACCTGCAACCTTCTGGATAAAAACTATCACAAGTGCTGGGAGCCTCTGCAAAGCCACTTCAACCCCAGCTGGACCCCAAGCAGCACATAACGGAGGGCAGCGTCCCATGTCGTCTTGGGTGTTAATGGATGGCAGGGATTTCATAAAATTATGCATTGCATATAATTGATACTGTAACTCATCCAATAATAGAATATATTGTATAGGGTAATGGATACATTGTTAACAAATCTTACATAATTCTGTAAGAGCATGGAGCAGACCCTTTAACAAATTAGAAACTTTATTATAAAGGCCACTATGGTGGATTACCCCCCGAAGACCTAGACCTAGATCTAGAACCCAAGCTATAATGACAAAGTGTAACACTTATACAATTAGCAGGCTCAATTGGCCAGATTTAATCCCTTGGCTGTCTTCCTTTTGAGAGCTGGGGAAGTGCCATGATCTATAAGATTTTTCTACTTCCTGTATAAGAAATGCCATATAGAGACAGACCAGGTCCATCAAGCCCAGCATTCTGTCTCTGATGGGTGCCAGCCCAGTCCCAAATACCTGGTAAGACACCATAGAATAGATCCGATCCTTCCTGTTCATAACCAGGGCTAAGCAGTGTCTAACAGTGGTTTCCGGTGATTGGAAAAAGGAAGCCAGCTTTCGATATTCTTCAAGAGCTTGATTTAAAACATTTGTATTTAAGATTGATCCATTCAGTCTTGTCTGATGAATAAAGCCCTTTTATTCAGGTACTTTACTCCTCACCATTAAAAAATGTGCAGCAGCCCAGGTTCCTGTCACAGTGAATCTGTTCTTTGTTTGGCATCAGGTCCTAAGGAACCAAAACGTCAATCCTGCCTTTTCAGCTGCTGTTTCACAGACATTTCTTATCCTGTAACATTCCTGGCACACTCTGAATCAGGTACTGAAAAGATGAATTCAGCTCTTCCTTGTGAGTTGAAGGAGGGATGTCAATTGGTCTCATGTCATACAGAATAAGCTGATCTAATCTTGGCTTTTAGTGTGATGCATGCAAGGAATTGTACTTCAGATTTTCTTAGGGAAATCAATCACTGGCCAAGATAAAACCAGGACTGGATTAACCTGATCCTTATGACATGAAGGCACGTGGCAAGCCTACCGCAGGAGGCTTTTCCCCTGTCTGGTGTAGGGGGAAGTCAATGCGGTTCCTCATCCCCAGACCATAGCAGCCCTGCAAGATGAATATCTGCAGTCCAAGGTAGGTTCCGGCAAATTGCATATGACCTCTGACCAAGGTTCTCTCTCTGGTCCTGCATACCCATTTAACTAGATTATTATTATTATTTTTACTGTTTTTTTGCTTATTTGTTTCCAAGTCTGCTTCAGTCCCAGAGATATGAAAAGCCTGTCTGAAGCACAGCAGGCATCCTGGCTGCTAGAGGGGGGTGGGCAGGATGGCCTACCCTGAAACAGGGAAAAATGAAATTCAATAAATAGAGCAGTGCATGTCCAAGAGCTGGGTTTCACAAGCAGAGATCTCCAGCCTCCTCCTTTAACCAATAAATTGCAGAAATGTCAAACCAGGCATGGGCAAACTAATTTCCATGTAAGGTCTAAAGATAGACACCACCCTAATTACTGATATGCATCACTGTGAGTGCCAACAGAGCTAGCTTACATGGATGCAGCTGCAAGTGAGATTTCAAGATTGCAAATTCTTCAGCTCCAATTAAGAGAGAAAAGGGTATCCTCCGCGAACATATTAGTCTGTGGCAGTGTGGCCTTCACTAACAATTTAGCGGTTGCAGAGAAAAAATAGACACACTTATTCATTGTCTGGGCTTCCAGCTACCTTGCAAAAGGGTAAAGTCTGAACTCTAAAATGTTTGTGCTCTGCACAGGGCTGGTGCAACTATTATGCAAACTTGGTGGACACCTAGAGAGGCACAATTTTGGGGATGGCTCCTGCAGTGTCTGTCTTGGCCAGCCTAAACACTTCCTTTACCCCTTTGTTCTTACCATATAAACAAGAATTAAAAATGATGCAAAACACAACTTATGGCCTAGATTCAGCTTTTAGGCAAAATTCTAGTGCGTGCCGGTATTTTGCTTTGCTCAGTTATGAAACTGCATGTCTTTATAAACTTCCTTTCCTGCACTTTCAAAAGTTAACAAGGACAGAACAACTTTGCTGTCCCAAAAATATGCAAAAGCGCTAAGGGAACTAGTCTTGCCCAAAAGTGTTAAATTTAAGAATCTGGCAAAAATGCCACAGGACTTTTTGTAGGAGATTTTCTTGGCATGTTTTTTTGCTGTGGATTTATTTTCCCTTACAGAGGCTGTAGCAATAAAATCCTTGAACATAAGAAACTGCAAAGCAAATGAACCATCTTTTGGATTTTCATATATATGTATGTATTTGGATTTTCGTGTGTGTGTATGTATATTTATTTATTTATTTATTTAGGGTTTTTATATACCGGCATTCGAGAACGCAGTCCCATCATGCTGGTTCACATTAAAACAAGTGTGCATCGTAAACAAAACTAAAACAATGGTGCGGAAAAAGGCAGTTACAAATAACAGGGAGATTAGAACTTGGCAGAGAGAGAAGAGAAAGGACAGGTTTGTGTGTGTGTGTGATCAATGTGATCAGCACAAGCAGAGAAGCTGGCTCACAAATTTAGAAAATGCTTTCTTGCTGTCAGTCATTGGGTCAAAGGATGACATGAAAGATACAGGTGGGGGCTAGTGAAGTCCACGCCAGTCATCACTAAGGAGCAGCTGTTATCCTGAGCACTGCAGCCACACCAGCACGTGTCTGCGTCAGTACACCATGGTGGTGGTGTTGATGGCCTCTGCCCTTCTCCACTCCTCTCTTCGGTCAGGTAACAGCATATCTTCACGGAGGGCAGGGCCTAGGCGCTAGCAGGCAGTCACAGTTCTGCCCTTCGCTTCTACGCTGACAGGAGTTTCCTGTGTAAACCGGAGGCAGGCAGGAGGGGCACCATGAGTGCATATAGCTTACAGTTTCCACACTCTCTGTGAAGTGTTGCTGCCACCCACTGCAGAAGGGCTGAGTCCAAGGCCACTCCACATAGGAAGATGAGTGGATGCGGGCAGTGGGTGGTGGTATCACCTGCCATTCATATCTGTATATGCAATGCATGTGCGTATATGACTTGTTCCTATTCAGCTGCTCAGAGCCACTCCATGCCTTGAGGCTAGAGCTCTAGCCTCTTGCTCCAGCAATTTGCTGGCACAAGGCCAGCATGCACTCCTTTGTCCTCTGTTCATGCCAGGCTACTGCTGAACTCAGCCTGGGTGCGGAGAGCCCTAAAGACTGTAAATGATGTTGTCTATGTCGTCCCCTGAATGAACACTGTATTTGTGCCTCCAGATGTTCATCCTCTGCCCAGATTGCTAGCATCTGATGGAATAGGCTTCAGGGGCCCCTGAGAGTGTCTCCTGAGAACCAAAGAAATAACGGCAATGGAAATAACTGTTTGTTTGCTTTCCCCTGGATTTCCATCTACAGAGACTGCTGTGAGGCTATCAGAAGCTCAGATTGCATGGCTTTCTGGTTTTCTTTCAACCTATTTAGCTTCTCCTTATGAACTTATCTGCCAGCATTTGGGAGTTACAAGTGATATTTTGAAACAGAAAATAGATACTGTACACCTTAGCTATCCCTCCCTCATCACCTAAGAGTTGCTGGAGAATCATAATTTCATCTTTTGGTGAGAAATAGGGAAAAGTGTCATACTTTTGCAGAATATCAAAATCTGCAGCTTCTCCAGTAACAGATGGCAATTCTTGACTTTTCAAAGCTGGATAAACAAATGCAATGAGTTATTTTTCCCCACAAGCACACCATCGCTCAATTCCTGTGAATCCACAGTGCTCTCCAGTGGTTGCATGGATACTGGCAGCTCATGGAAAGCAGCGTGGTCCGAAAGATGAATCCTTCATCACGCAGCTTAGTAACGAGTAAATGCAGGGACTTCAGAAACCAACTGCAGCGAGCAGAATGTAAACCAAAACAGCTTCAATATTACCACTTCTATCAGATGAGAAGGACAAGCAGATGCCCCTCTGCAGCCCAGAAAGCACCAGCCAGGGATTTATCACTGGCCACAGTCATCAGAGCTGCAGAAAGATTCAGGGCAAAGAGTAGGAGAGGTTTTATTTATTTATGTATTTATTTTTTAAAGGGAATGCATCATCTGATCTGTTCCATGCTGTTCACCTTCACAAGGCCATCAGCACCCACCCCTGAGCCCCCAAAATGTGTCCAACTCAGTCCTTGGACCACATCTAGCTAGTCACATTTTCAGGATCCTCACAATGAATATGCATAAGAAAGATTTGCATGCACTGCCTCCACTATACCATGGCTGAGGCCCCATAGCATTAACAAAAACATGCAAAACTTGAAGTTTAGTAATTGTTTTATACTTGGACCGTCGAGACACACACACACACACACACAAATAAGCTGAGGCCAGAAGCTATAGTTGAGGTACCTTGTGCCTAAATCCAACAGTGTGCAAAAGCAATGTATCCAGGTGCTCACAACCCCTGGGGTTTGACCTCCACAACAGGATGCAGCTCAAATTTATTTATTTTATTTTTTTTTAATGCTACGGTGCTTTAGAAATTGGGAGCAAGTTTGAATATTATTGAAATTGTGTTTAGTGCTTGTGTATCTCTTGCATAACATTTAATGTAGTGTTGTGGACACTGGACAGCTATTTGAGTAATACCTGGGGGAAAAGAGAAACCAGTTGTAAATGTCAAAATGTTTTAAAGATGTGCATTCTGTTAGATTACTGGAGGGGGGAGAAGTAACACCATTTCAGTCTGTGAGCTAATACTGTGCAATAATGGTTACAGCGCTACTAAAGGGGACTGACAGGACATCTACCCCAGCAATGGTTTGCAAGAGTTGCTGAAGGACTCACAGTAACAAAATTTTGCCTCTGGGACACAGAAATAAATCCTCAGGCTGGGAAGCAAAGTCCAGCTGTAAAGCAGTGGTACTCGAATTGGTTTCTCCCTCCACCCTAGCCAGTCAGGTTTTCAGGATATGCTTAATGAAAATGCATGAGAGAGAGAGTGGCGTACAGCAGAGGCCAGGCATGCATATTGTGGTGTGGTGAGGAGGCAAGGTACAGGCTGAGAATCCCAAGAGCAAGGAGACTTTGGAAGGAAACTACATATCCCAAGGTGCACGAGACAGACAGTGAGCAATGGGGCTCTGGGGAGGGAGTTCTTGACTGCAGGGAAGGTGGGGAACTCTAGTACCCTGCAGCCATCTGGGAGGAAATGCAGGTGGAGGAAAAACCATTCCCAGCCAGTGAGGAGTTTAAACTACATGCAGAGGACCCAGCGATGGAAGCCTCTGAGAAGCAGTCAGGTATGGAATTGGATTAAGGGTGCTGTTCTCTAATTTCTTTTTATCTTGGGTTAGAAGCTATGGACTTTTATCAGTCCTGAAAGCCTTGTACTGCAGTTTTACCTTATTTTTTTTCCCTTTTCCTTGTCCTCTGCAAGCAAGAGCAGAGGGTTTGCAGCCTATGGCACAATTGTGGGGAGAATGGGGTAAGACTTCTTAGTGCTTTTAGAATGCTAGAGTTTATTATATCTTCAAGTCCTGGTGCTTTAGTTCAGAGGTGACCAACTCCAGTTCTCAGGAGCCCCAAGCAGGCCAGGTTTTCAGGATATCCATAATGAATGTGCATAAGATCTATTTGTTATCATTGGAGCATGCAAATTGAGCTCATGCATATTCATTATGAATATCCTGACAACGTGGCTGGTTTGTGGCTCTTGAAGACCAGAGTTGGTCACCCTTGCTTTAGTTTGTCAATTGAGTAAATCTTCCACACTTGCCCTTTGCTTCAGTTCCTCTGACTCAGGGCTTCCCAAACCTTTCCTAGGGACCCTACAACCAGTTGGGTTTTCAGACTATCCACAATGAATATTGCATGAAATGCATTTGCATACCATGGAGACTCAGTATATGCAAAGTTATCTCATGCATATTCATTGTGGATAACCTAAAACCCCAACTGGCTGTGGGGTCCCCAGGACAGGTTTGAGAAGCCATGTGCGAATCATTGCCCTCAAAGTATGTGTCTAGTTTAGGTATCTCCCTGCTATCCTCCTCAATAAATACCGAAGCAAAGAAATCATTTAGTTTTTCGGTTATGGTGCTTTAACTGCGCACCCCTTTTTATCCCTTAGTCATCTAGTGTTCCAGCTGATTCCCTCACAGACTTCTTGCTGCAAATATACTTGAAGTCTGTTTTTGAGTTTTTTTGCCTTTCTGGCACGCTTCTTTTCAAGTTCTCAGTCTTCTTAATGCTTTATTCCACTACTTATACTCCTCCCCCTTTTCTTCATTTGGATCCACTTTTCAGGTTTTGAAAGATGTTCTTTTGGCTGCAATAGTCTTTCACCTCACCTTTTAATCAAGTTGGCAGACATTTTGTCTTAATGCTTATCTTTTCTAATGGACAAAATATGTCTTGGGGTTTTCAAGACTGTGTTTTTAAACAGTATTCAGGCCTTATGCAAACTTTTTTAAACTTTGCAACTGCACCTTTTATTTTGTTTTCTAATTAATTTCCTCATCATAGTCTCCTTGTTTACAGTTAAATGCTACCACAGTAGTTTTCTTTAATGTTATTATGTTAAATTTGATTAGGTTATGATCACTATTGCCAAGTGGCCCCTATCAGTTATCTCTCGCACCAGATCCTGCATCATAGTGAGGATTAGATCTAGAGTATTTGCCTGTCTCGGTTCCAGGATCAATTGCTCCATGAAGCAATCATTTATAGAATTCTAGAAAATTTACCTTCCTAGTATGTCACAACAAGACAGTTACCCAATCAGTACAGGGATAACTGAAATATAAATCACGGTGTGATCTATATTCTTTATAGGAATATTGGTATATAAAAATTCAAAATAAATAAATCTCCCATTATCTGCCTCTTCATCCTGGCCAGGTTGATGGAAGTTTACCCCCACTGCTATGCTTTTTTTTCTTATCACAGAGGGAATTTCTCTCCAAAGAGATTCCACAATGCATTTTGTTTCCAGCAGAACTTTTATATTTGCCTCTATGCAATCTTTAGCAATATTAACATCACTCCTCCACCAATCTGGCTTAGAAATATTTTAAATAGATTTTTGACATTCAATAGTTTCAAGGAATCAGTTTTGCTTTAATCCAGCATTAGGTGCCAGCTGGCTTTCATGTCTCATTCTGTGTTTTTTTATGGGGCAAAAGGTAGTTTTTCTGTATTCTTCTACCAGGGTGGTATGAGCAGTATATAAAAAGCACTCACCATGGTCTTTAGATTAAAGTAGTGATGGCAACTCTAGTCCTCAAGTGCAGGCCAGATTTTTAAGATATCTACACTGAATATGCATGAGAGATTTCCATCTACTGCCTCTATTGTATGCAAATCGATCCCATGCATATTCATTGTAGACATCCTGAAAACCTGGCCTGTTTGTGGCACTCAAGGACTGGAGTTCACCATCACTGGATTAAGGCTTATTATATAGAATTCAGAAGTTAGAATTGTTTATTTTACAGTTTATAGAGACAAAAAGCAAAAGGCAGCATACAGATAAAATCATAAGGTTTACTCCTGTCTTTATACTAATAAAAATCAAAGTTTTGTATATCTACCCTATGGTATGGCAGATCACAATTGTCAGTAGGTTTCAAGATGAAAAAAGTGTAAATTACTCAGCTGCTACTAAACGGAGAGGTCTGAAAAGCCAAGGAATGGATTTGTCAGCAAGTTGTTCAAACCTCAATAGCACATACCCCCGCTTCCTATTAACGTCCCAGCTCTGCTAGACTGAAATATTGCCAAATGCTGCAAAAAGTCAATGTTTGTAATAAAGGAAGAGATGTTTATTAAAGCTTATTTTTAGAGTGAATGCTGGGCCTGTGAGCTGCATAAAGAAGCAGGGTGTTGATCACAGACATCTTGGGCCTCATGGTAACTTTACCATTGCACAGTACCCAACTCTGTTTGAGCTGTGTTATGTAAACAATCATTCCAAACATGAAGCAGAATATTGTACACAGCTCTTGGAATTTTTTTCCCTCTTGATCTTCTCATTCAGTTTGAATCAGGGCTGGAGTCTGGCACCATGGGCCTTCAGTCGCATCTCCCTGGGGCATTCCCCCCCCCCCCTCCCCTTTGTTAGTGCCATTGTTGCATGGGCAGTCCTCAATAAAGGGCCACACAGCACCAGGACACCCCCCCCCCCCCTTCTGCAACCATGGGACCTAAACTCTAGCAAGAAGGGGTCACCGATGCAGCATCTCAACTTCCGGCTGGCCAGAGGGGAAACCCATGGCTCAGGTAACCCTGGTAGGCACTGCTGCCACAGCCCTGCATTCTGAAGTTTACCTTACATTTAATGGCAGCTTTGCAGCATGCCAACTCTGGGCAGCTGGAGGGACTGTGCAAGTCTGCCTCGTTGTTTAATTGTATGGATGCCGCCATTTCAGAGGCCAAGTTCTCGTTTTTTCTGCTCAGCAGCTTCCAACCAAAACTGGAACCTTCCCCTTACTCAGGCTACAGCACCACGACCTTTTGATAGCAGCGTCCCATGCTTTCCTCATTCCTTCACCCTAGTCTCCCTGTAATGCGAGGTGGTGCAGCGACAGTCCTTGGAAGGAGAAGAGGTGCAGCAGCTCAGTAGGCAGGGGTCCTGCATCACAGCTGTAGGTTCCCTACCCTCCTATAGGTTGTGATAATTACTACTGCTGCATCTCCCTCCCCTAGAATGAAGAAAATGTTTTGCTATATTCTCTCTTTAGGATAGTTGTGGATGAAGCATCTGGAGTCAGTCTTTTGGCACTGGCCTATTACCTGAACCACTGTGAATTATAAAAGATTCGATACTGACTACAGCACAGTATGTGGGCTGAAATATACTGTATATGTTCCCTTTAATATTGCTCAGAAGTGCTAATATAGCAGTGTGCTAAAGAGCTATTATTGCCATAGTAAGCATTGGTTTTATTGCTATGAGAACATGGTTCTATATGCTATAATATTTTGCCTTTATTTCTATGATTTTATTGTAACTGAACAGCTTTTCCACTCTTGGAATAGTGGATGCCTTAAATTTTAAATTTACAATTTCAAAGTACCTGCTATTCCAAAATCAAAGTTTTACTCGAGGCTGGACACAAGTGTATTGCATAATCTACGCTGGCCTTTTCAACATAACTTCCTGGTTTTGAGAAACAAAGCACAGAAACAGATTTCTGGGGAATTGAGAGTTCGAGCTACAATAAGATGACTCTATGCTTCCCCTATCTGGGGATTATTAAGACCTCCTAGCACAGATGCAATGCACGTTAAACAAGCAGGACTGATATGTCTTAAGCATCACTAATATAATCACATAGGTCAGCAAAAAGGGGGTCCATTTTTTTGGGTGGAGGACAATCAAAGCAATTGCAACCAAAAATATGCACACTTCTTTTACTTGTGTGCCTGTCGATGTTACCCACAGCCCGACACTGGCAAAAATACTTCCTACTATTGTTTTAAATCTGCCCATTGCTAGTTTCATGGAGCAGCTCCTAGTCCTATTTGAAAGAGCAAACAATTGTTCAATTCCACTCTATTTTTTAAATCTCAATTATACCCACTCCTCTCTCTTCCGAACTAAAGAGGCTGAAGCTGTTTGGTCTTCATGCCGAAAGGAGCGTCTCCATCCCCTTTAGCATGTGTTACTCTTTTCAATATCTAGGTCTTTTTTTGAGATGGGGCGACCAGCACTGCACACCATATGCAAGGGGCAGTCGCAGCAGGGATCTAGAGAAAGACATTATGATGGTCTCAGTTTTGTTCTCTATTTAGCCACCTCTCACTGCGCTGAAGATTAAGGGATTGTGCACAAGACCGGAGAGGTCCAGTTACTTATGCAGCAGATTCTGGAATAGAAATAAAGCAGTAGGTTATTCGGCTAAATTCCAAGCCTAAAAGCTTGCACAGATGATACGTAGAGGCTGTTTGATGTATTGTTACTATCTAGCATAGCGCCAGAGGCTTATTCCTTGCAACAGTAGTGCAGAGTAGTACTGAAGTAGGCCTCAGTCCCCTACCTGTGTGCATCTGAATTTCCACCAACACCCACTGGTAAACCACATACACCAGGCTGAATCCAAGAGAATGGAGACTGGTAAACACACACAAGAACCTTTATTTTAAGAAGAACTCAATTCTCTTGTTATTATACATAAAAACACAGAGTGGTCGTGCTACAGTCCTGTTGCTTCCAGTGCCTCAGTAGGATATGG
Organism: Rhinatrema bivittatum; assembly: GCF_901001135.1. Classification (NCBI taxonomy): domain Eukaryota; kingdom Metazoa; phylum Chordata; class Amphibia; order Gymnophiona; family Rhinatrematidae; genus Rhinatrema; species Rhinatrema bivittatum. Next base: position 46,765,147 of record NC_042629.1, read on the forward strand.
CGTATGGCCGTTCCCACTTGCCCTCTTTGATCAGCCTTTCTTTCCGGTCCTGAGTACACAAGGTGACAGGAGAGAATATTTGTGTGTCAGTGATGATGCAAATGTAAATCAAACCAAAACAAGAAGGGACAGGAGAGAGCAGACAGTGATGGAAAAGCAACTTCGATAAAGTACAAAGTTAGGTGTGAGCTGCAAACAGCTGGATGCTGATGAACATCCAGATGTTGCAGCTTTCTATTCATCTCTGGCCAAGTCTCCCCCCCCCCCCCCCCAAGAGATTGAAATTTCAGCTCTACCCCGACCCAGCCTTAAAGGGTTAAATGATGGGCACAGCTGTGGCTTATGCTGCTGGCTGTGTAAATGAATAAAGATTACATTTAATGTAACACTACAAGTTGTACTGTTAATACTCCATCACCTAAGGAAGTCTTTCCTGAGCATAATAGGCATCTCTCTAGGTAGCAGAATGCACGGACAAGTTTTCTGTTTCTTCACTGAAGCTGCAGCAAACATTTTCACAATATTCTCGCTGCATGGGTCATTTTCTGCAGTGGATCTACAGCAAAGCCTTCATTTTCACAAAAACAGGAAACCCTACTTTGTACTGACAGACCTCGCCTATTCAGAACCAAGAGGTGGGTAGGGGCGGAAATCACAGCCATATTTACAAAGTCTGGATAAAAGCCTTGGACTCATTCATAAATAGCTGGAAGCGCAGAGGCAAATACTGTATCAGACTGCAGCGGGACCTGGAATCCAAATCCTAGCTGAAGGGCACAGCCAAATGGCTTCTGCAGCCTTACTGCAAGTTACAAAATTCTTGGCTAATTAATACCCCAAGGACCTGTGCAGAGTAATAACACAGGCGCAACAGCTCCTGCAGCATCAGAAAAGCTTCCATTTGCTCTGACAGGGAGAGAGGGCAGGTGCATTAGTCTGAAATGTTGTTGACTTACAACTCCACACAAGAAGAATATTAAAAGGGTTGCTCTTCCAGCATGAAAGCACTAATGTGGTTTTATTCATTAAAAGATCTCGCCCCACTGTTTGATATCATGTGAAAATTGGTATATAAATATAAAACTGCCACCAAACAGCTATGTGGTGTTAAACAGCCATTGTAGGCAGCATAAGCCATTCATTGGTGCACAGCAAAAGGCACATGCCCCAGCTATTATCAGGCTTTCGCACCACTGCTAACAAAAGTCAACCAATCTTATTACACCGCTAGCTGGCTTATTCTCTGTAGCCAAAAAATATCTTTTTGTGAAGGAGAAGCTAAGCTTTCTACCCATTGATTCTTGTGTACGGTGCAAGATAAGGTGCCAGGAGCTGAAAAATGGGCCCGAGCTTTATAACAAGCTAGAAGAGGTCAAAGCTCAATTAACCCCACTTCACATTTCCCACCCCAAAGTCGATCATTTAAGCTCCTTTAGCTGCACACTGATTAGCAGGGTCAAAGCAGACAGAAAACTACAATCGGCCACAGACTGCTCCTCTCAGGCATAATCTGAAACTATAATTTATCACATATGCTCTAACCCCGAGCTTGAGAGCAATCTAAAACCATTAGCAGCTTTAGAGATGTGCAGTTCTATTTTGCCAGAAGTTAAAAGGATTTCTGTTTAACCATTAAGACTCACGTTACTTGACCTTTTCAGTTTGGTTTGGTACCAAAATCATATTTCCTTTTCTCAGCTTTCAAGGGATCATTCTGAGAAACTCACAAGCATTTTAATGTACTTTTAGAGATTGCTACATCTACCATATAATCTTCTTGAATCTATCCACCAGCCCCTCCAAGTATCCTAGAAACAGATTATTTTATATAAAACTCTTATGATCTCCTGGTTTCCTCCCTAGTCTCTCCAAAGAGCTAACCCAAAAGTAGATGTGTTCTCTTGCCAGAAATCTTACCCTATCATATTTGAGGACAAAGTACCAGAAAAGAAGGGGTCCAACCCCACACACGAAACCAAGCAAGGAAGTCTTGGGCGTAGGCCTGAAGTTTGGGTAGACGTTTAACATTCTGGCATAGGTCCATCGGGTCAAGGCAGGATCTTCCTAAAACACACACACATTAAAATGTCATCAGTAATACCAAATATCACACATTTGTAGAGCAGGATTACAGAAGGGCAGGTAACGTGACAAAAGCAAAACTCCATGAGCAGGGTGGAAAACCAGAAAGGTGTAGAAAACATGAGGAGGAATCTAGCAAATCTCAAAAAATGGCCTAGGGTCTAGCAGCTAAGATTGAATGCCAAAATATACAAACTAATGCATTTAGGATGCAAAATCCCAAGGGTACAGTATTGTACGTAAAATGTTTCTAAGCAACAGTAAAGCCAGAAAGATGCTTGACTGCAGAAAGGAATGGTCAGCAGAAAAGGGAGGTGATAATGCCCCTGTACAGGTCCCCTGGCGAGACCTCGCCTGGAATACCATGTACAATTCTGGAGACCGCACCTTCAAAAGGATATAAACCAGCTGGAGATTGGCCAGAGGGTAGCTACTAAAATGGTCACTAGTCTTCATTCGAAAGCATATGGGGATAAAGACCAAAACATACCATACCCTAGAGGAAAGGCGAGATTTTATTTTATTTAGATTTTTATATTTCACCTTTTGGAACTTCAAAGTGGATTACATTCAGGTACTGTAGGTATTTCCTTATACCCACAGGGCTTAGGATCTAATTCTTTTTTTTTTTGTACCTGAGGCAATGGAGGTAAAGTGACTTGCCCAAGGTCACATGGAGCGACAGTGGGATTTTATAGACATTTAAATATCTCAAAGGGTTCTATGCACAGGAGGCAAGCTTCTTTCAACGGAGCTCTAGAATGAAGGGTCATGCGACTAGAGTGCAAAGGCTTAGACTCGAGTAATCTTAGGAAATATTTTCTTTACATAGATGGCAGTAGATACATAAAACAGCTTCCCAGTGAACATGGTGGAGACAAACTGTATCTGAATTCAAGAAAGCATGGGCTAAAAGGTGAAATTTAGTGTTACCTGTAAATTTCCTTTCCTTGAGTCCTAGCAGACCAGTCTGAACTCCTGGGATTTCCCCTTTTACCAGCGGCTGGAGGCAGAGAACTTCCTTTTTCTTCCATGCTATATATACTGGGATAGCTGGAAATCCTTCAGTAGCTTACTGCCCTAGCTCGAACAAACTACATACATACATATATATACATATACACATACATACATATATATCTTAGGAGGCAAAGAGGCAGCAGATTAGTAGAAGTGAAAGTACGATCTTGAATTTATGGACTCCACATGTTCCTCCCCCCCCCCCTTTCTTTCTCCAAGACACCTAAGGAACTAGCTTGAGTTGCCTTTATGGACATGTTTCCATTTGGTCCCTGTCTGCTTCCCAATTGTCCTCTTACTCTTCTTTTCCCCTTTGGAAGGGATGTATACTGGTCTGCTAGGACTCAAGGAAAGGAAATTAACAGCTAAAACTAAATTTGTCTCTCTTTTCATCCTGCAGACCAGTCTGAACTCTTGGGATGTGCCAGAGTAGTATTAAGCTGGGAGGAGTAGTGTCTCTATCGCTGTCAGCACTTTCCTGCCAAACCCCTTATCCTCCTTTACCTACATATCCAGTTTATAATTCTTTACAAAGGAATGCAATGATGCTCAAACCACCACCCTGCAGATTTCTAGTGGAGATGCTGCCTTGTACTCTACCCAGGTCAACATCTGGGCTCTGAGTGAGCTGTTAGGCCTACCGACACCTGCTTACCTCAGCGCATAGATGCTACCACTACTGCTTCCTTGATCCATCTTGAGATGGAAGCTATGGAAGTGGCCTGCCTCCTCCTTAGACCCCCAAACAAAATGAACAGCTATCTGACTATCCCAGTATATAGGGACCTTCATTTTCAGTTTTTATTGTTCTTTATTTTTCCCAGGAATTTATCAGGGTTTATTAGAACAAGACTAAAATCAGTTGAAAAAAAAAAAAAAGCTCCATTTTTCCAGGTAAATATTGGAGTTTATTTTGGTGACAAAAGCCAAGACAATATTAAGTAGATTCTCCCATTCAGCAGCAACCCCATATCTACACCCCCCACCCCAAGAATCTCCCTATTTTCAGCACCCACTCACTACAACAGCTTTTATCCCTTGCCAGCAGTGGCTCCTGGCTTCTCCTCTCACCTTCGGCAGATACTCACTGACGCTCCCATGCTCTGCAGCGCTGCATGTCTGCTTTTGTGCGGGCCAGGAAGTGCTTCTGGCGATTTGGCCCACTTCAAATGCATTCACGGCACCAGACGGTAAGCACTTTAGCTGCTTCAGGGCGAGGAGGTGGGACTTGAAACACAGCATGCGCTTTGGCCTTGAAATGCTGCATCTGCAGCTCTGGAGAAGCTTTTTAATCAGCCTAAAATTAGGGTGAATATCTGTTTAAACAGATTGTCACCTGTGGGGAAAATCCGTGAATTTATGGGTAAAAAAACCCATCAGTTTAAACTGAAAACAAAGGACCCTAAACATAATACTGAAGAAAAGTTCTCTGCCTCCACCTGCTGGTGAAAGAGGGGAAATCCCAGGAGTTCAGACTTTTCTGCAGGATGAAGAGGAAACTGGGGATCTCTAAGGGAGTGATGGGAATTATAAAGCTACAGGAATTGGGCAGATGGGCCATATGGTCTTCTTCTGCTATCATGTTCCTATAAAATTGGGTGCATAAGACAAGCAGTAGATGTTTCAGCACAGGAAGTCCCACACATTCCTCTTAAACAGCACAAGTGCGAAGGTCACAGTTCCCAGCTCTGTGCAGTATAAGCCAATGTTAATCTTCCAGAACACAGTCTGGTGACCAAGTTAATCCTCTTGGATATGCAGAAAAAGGCCAACAAGCAAGCTCCAATCCCCATCTGTAGGGCTGATAAAATGTGTTACAAGAGTACTACTCCCTTCAACCTGCAATGTACAGGTATAGAAACATAGAAATGATGACAGAAAAGGACCAAATGCTCCATCCAGTCTGCCCAATACGCTTATGGTAGTTTGTGCTGAGCCATGTAGGTTGCCCCATGCTCATAGGTTTCCCAGACCATAAAAGTCAGGGCCCTCTCATTGGCTGCTGTTTAAATCCAGCTCCCTATCTGTTTCCCACACTAGCCCTTCTTGATTGCTGTTGCATCCAATTCCCTGTTACGCCTTGCCATTGAAGCAGAGAGCAATGGATGAGCTGCATCAAAAACAGTTATTGGCTAAGGGTAGTAACCTCCACATCAGCAAGAAACCCCCATACTTGTTGCCCCAGACCGTACAAATCGAGGCAAATGATGAATCTAGGTCTAAGTTTGTACCTGAGGCAATGGAGAGTAAAGTGACTTGCTTAAGGTCACAAGGGGTAGCAGCAGCAGGATATGAACCCTGGCTTCCCTGGTTCTCAGCCTCCTGCTCTAACATCATCTTCATCCTCTACATACTTTGCCTTGACCTGATGAAGAGAACATCCGTGTGTGTGCCTAGCACTGAGGAACTAAGTTAAACCAGTAAAAGTGTCATCTAAAGCTTTGGTCATCTTTGATTCTACCTGCCCAAGAAACTACTGTAAAGCCCAGACTAGGTAAATCAGTTGGATGCTTTCCTCCAAATGCATGCAAGACCTTCTTTTATACAAGTAGTTTGTTTCTTTATTATAATCTCCCTTGCATTTCCCTCCAGTACTGATTTGTTCACTTCAAGACCTAATAAAACCTCACTCTTCCATTTTGCACCTCCTGAACTGATCCATGCGAGTTCTCAGAAGCTAGAGGGGGGGTTGCCCACTGCACATCATAACATTCAATTAGACGGTTGAGTGTTACATCTTACAGCACAGGGGTTTCCAGACCTGTCCGAGAGCCTCAGCTAGCTGTGCTTTCTGCATATCTACAAGGAATCAGCAACTCTCTCATGCAAATTCCTTGTGAACATCCTGAAAACGGGTCCATCTTGGGGTCCCTAAAGACTGATTTGGGAACCATTATTAGTGTACTCTCAAACTGCAATAGCAATCTACTTTTTCACCAGACAATTAACTGATTAACTTTCCAATTATTGGGATGCCATTGTCTTTAGGAAGCACTTAAGATAATCACCAGGTTTTTGGTTAAAAAAATTATGCTACAGCATACTTTTTATTTACTAGTTTTATAGGTTCCACAAGTGTGAAAGTCAAAATAATTTAAGACTAAAAAAAAGTCCCTTCTGCCTTTGTTACAGGTTGCATACAGCTTTCACAAAGCTTCTAATGGGTTTGCAAGCCCATGCTTTCTGCTTCTCATCCTGTCTGCCAAGAGAGTCAGGATTCTGACAGCACCCACCACCACCACCACCACCACAAAGAATTACAGTAGCCAGATAAGCAGGGCTCAAGGCAGGTACAAAAACAGAAGGAACATTAATGCAACAGCACAGGTCTGACCTGCATCTGGGGACAAAGGTAAGCAAGCGGGAGGGAGTGGTGTTAACACCAAACCAAAACCATGCCCTTATTCATTTCCCTAATCCCACATCACTGCACAAAATGTCAAGCTGAAATGGCTCCTGCTGTAAAACAAAACTAAAAAAAAATGAAGTTACTGGATTCTGACTCACTCTAATCGCTGCAAGATCGCCTAGAAAAAAGCAGCCCGTGCATTCCGAAATGTCACACCTTCCTCGGTCCTCATCTTCTCGCAGGACGGCTGAGCTTTCATTGATTTTGTTGTTAGCAAAAAAAAAAGCTCTGCATCATTTTGGCATAACAAAAACCAAAGATGCAAAGCACGTTTCCCGTCCCAAGAGGAAAGGAATCTGAGCACAGGCCTCCAGTACTGCAAAATGCAGAGATTTACAAAAAAAAAAAAAAAATTCATGAAGGGGAGTAACTTCACAAGCCTAAGTTAAATATCCCTTAGAGCCAGCCCAGCCTGAGAAGAAAGGCCATAGGATGGAGCTCTCCATATACTGAGCAGTTTATGCAGCTCAGGAATTTTACAGGACTTGAGAAGCACATTGTATGTTAGAAACATGTTTATCTAACCAATAGTCCTCAGGAGAAGATGGTAGGACTTTCACTTCCATCTCATAGTAGACGAAGGCTTGGGTGTAGCATCCATAGGAGCAGATGCAATAAATATGCGCAGAAAGCGGGCGCTGAACAGTCAGCACCCACTTTCTTAACGCAACCCCACCCCCACGGGCACCATGCAATATTTAAATTAGGGAGTCGCGTTAGCAAGGAGGCGCTAGAGTCGCTTGCTCACCCTTAGTGCCTCCTTGCTAACGAGAACCCGACTGGCATCGGCCGTCCGCCGGTTTCGAAAACTGACGCTGAGTTCATCGGCGTCTGTTTCCTAAACGCCGCACTGCCAGGGGTTTCATAAAATGGACGCTTGTCAGTTGAGCATCCGTTTCCTGTACCCAACTGCCGGCGTTGTTTTTTTTTGGGGGAGGGTTAAAAAACTTTATTTAGGTTTTTTTTTTCCTTCTACTTAATATCACAACGATATTAAACAGGAGGCAGTACAGAAAAGCAGTGTTTTCTGCTTTTCTGTACTAGTTTTAAGAGCGCTGAGCTATTAACACCTGCTCCGGGCAGGCATTAATTTCTGATCGCTAAAATGTGCATCCTACATGCACATTTTTATTTTTTTTGCATCGGGAGTGAATACCTAATAGCCTCATTCACATGCATTTGTATGTGATGAGCGCTGTTAGATTCACCCCGCTTGGGACGCGGATTGTATAGGGGATTAACGCCTCTACAACGCACGTCCAACTGCGGGTTATATATTGCATCGGCCCCATAGTGTACAGTGGTGCACAGGCATCACCAACTTTGAAACAGGGTGAGCCGTACACCACCAACTGCTTGCCCATACAGGAGAGCGGCGGCCGCAAAGAGGAAGAGTACCACTAGGCCGCCGGTGAACCCTAAGTTGTTGGCAGCCAAGAACAGGAAGAGGCCCGTGAGGCCACCGGTGAACCCCATTTCACTGGAGATGAAGAAAGAAGAGGTCCGGCAGGTTGCCAAAAAGAGTAGCAGGTCCGGGAGGCTGTCAATGGCGGAGAAGAGGAAGAAGCCTGTTCTCCTGCTTCTGTGTGCCGGCCCTCAAACCACGTGCAGCTATTATGTACCCTATGCTGATCTTGTGTATTGCAAGATCAGCAGAGAGGAAGTGCTAGCCCTGCAGATTTTGAATAGTGTGGGGCAGGCACACTAAGAGAAGTGGGAAAATGGATTCCTTCTTCTTGGCCACCAGCAGCCTCCCAGGCATGCTCTTCTCGGCCACTGGCGACCTTCAGGACCCGATGGAGAGCCTGCTTGTGTTTTGTCTTCATGTATGTGAGTGAGAGGGAAAGTGCCTAGGTTTGAATGTGTGTGTGCATGAATGAGAGCCTGCCTGGGAGCGAGTGTGCATGCGGGAGAGAGCATGGGAGCCTGCCGGGGAGGGGGGGGGGTGGGATTTGAATGAGAGAGAGAGAGACCAAGAGAACAAGTGGGAGTGAGAGCCTGTGTATGGGTTTGAGGGGTTGAGTGGGAGCCTGTATGTGAATGTATACATATGTATGGGAATGGAAGCTTGCACGTGAGACAGCAGGTGAGTGAGCGCCTGTGTGTATATATGTATGGGAGTGGGAACCTGCATGTAAGAGCCTTGTATGTGTGTATCTGCACAAGAGAGCATGTAAGAGTGAGAGCCTGTGTACATGAGACAGCATACAAGAGTGAGAGCCTTGTATGTTTGTGATAATGGGAACGTGTGTAAGAGCATGTGAGTGAGAGCCTGTGTGTGGGAGGGAGTAGGAGCCTGTAAGAGCTTACGTGTGTGTAGGAAAGGGAGCTTGCATGTGAGAGCCTTCATGTGAGAGAGCATAAGAGTGAGAGCATGCAAGAGTGGGATCCCTGTGTGAGAGCACGCATGAGAGTGTGTGTGTATAGAGGAAGGGAAGAAGACAGGAGGAGAGAGAAAAAAAAACAAAATAAGAGACCCTGAAAAAGGAATAAGAAAAACAGACAAGGGAAAAAACTGGGACCAACTGATTAGAAAAGTAAGATCAGACAACAAAAGTTATTTTGCCTTTCTGCAATTAGAATATACCACCTTTGGAATGTGCATTTCTTATATACTTGTATTTTGCTTTTTCTTCAGTATTCCAGAGATCACAGAGTCTGGGTTTACCTGCATATTTCTGTTTCTAATTTTGAGCAAGCCTACATATGTGAGGGCACTGGCATGTATATGAGAGGGAATGTGTGAAAGAATGAATGTGTTAGTGGGTGTGAATGAGGTGAGAGAGTTTGTGTGGCCTTACCGCCCCCAATCTATGATAATCTCAAGATGAGTAGAAATCAAAAGGTCCCAGGATTGGAGAGTTTTTTTTAATCCTTATTTTTAATTATTGAGTGTAATTTGATGTTTCTATTGTTCTGAAACGTGTTGGTTTTTTTTTGGGGGGGGGGGGGGAATATTAGAACTTTTTTTAATTATTGGATGTTTTATTCATCAGATGTTTTGAAATATTTTATTGATGTTTCAGAAACATTAGAACAAATGTATGCAAGGGGTTTTTTTGTTTTTTAAGTTACTAGATGTTTGTCAGCTGTGTTGACATTTATTCATTTTATCATTATGGTTTTAATATTATGAATGTTTTATAATCTCTTGATTTTATTGTTTGATGTTTTGCAAGGAATAATACAGTGTGGTTTCCAGTAGTTTATGGTGGCATATTTCTATTTTGTATTTGGTGAGGTTCTGTCTGTATTTTAAAGACTCAGTTCTTGTGTAACTTGAATTTTTGCTGATGTACTTATTACTGGCTTTTATGGCATTATGATCCTCTCTTTCTCATTTCTATTTTAAAACAGAAGTTTGCTCTTTATTAATTTCATTTGCATGCAAAAAAGTGGTTTTGAATGTTCTTGCAGAACATTTTTTTTTTCATTCACATTTTATTGTAACTGATGTTAGTAGATTAGGCAATTATTTTAAGGGTTGGCTTTACCTAATTTTCCCTCTAAGGATTGGATTGCTGTGAGCATACAATTGATAGGCTTTTTGCATCAAACAAAATAGTGCTCACAAGATAATGTAGGAGGGAAGACTGTGTCCTAGGACACCTGACAGCAGCAAATTTTCTGGTGCACCACCAACTTCAGCAGCACCCTATGCCCGGGGGAAGAAAATCAGATTCGGCATTTCCCATTACCCAGTTACATAGCTGCTCACCATAAGCATGCAAAATATTGGTCTTCCCTCCCACCCTCTCACCTAGTCCCCAGTTCAGCAAGCGCAAAATGTTAAAACCAGCAGCCTAAGACCATTTATTCTATAAGCCTCTGGCTTATAGTAAAAGAACAGTACAAACTCAAAGCCCAATATATCTCACATTCCTAAAACTCGTTTTGTTTTACTGATGTCTCCTCCTGACTATAAATGAGTAATGACTTTTACTATTTCCAATGCTACCAACTTCAGATTGCTTCCTCATACAGTATTGTTACCATATTATAGGGAACCCACAACCTCCTGAAAAATCAATACAGCTTCTGACAGCAAACTGTAAATAAAACTGCAGCAGAAATCTTCTAAACCTTTAACATGGAGATTAACAGTATTCTCCAATAAGAGATTCAACTAAGGTGGTCAACTAACATCTCCTCTCTTAGATATCCTTTTCACTTTAATAAGTCTCTAATCAAAAAAATAGCAAGTCAATTTGATATATTTTGCATAGGACATAGCTTACGATATTTGTTTTAATGCATCCCGAAACATGAGGTGAAGGTGTTTTACTGCTGCCTCAGCTTACCCAACCTATGGCTGGGACTCCATTCTTAAAGACTGCTGACATCAGCCTCTTGCATTTGAATGCTTTAAATAAAAGGATAAACAAATAACCTATCTGTATGAACAAGAAACCAACGGAACATTTAGTTCAAAGTTATACAAAACACAATGGAACAGCAGTGACCATTAACTTGCAATTTTATTGCGAGTGTTGTGTGCTGAAAGGGCCTCTTGGAGAAACTTTGTTAAATTACTTAACAGGCATAGCTGGAGAGAGTTCTTTGATAAGAAAAGTGATAGTACACCACTGATAATTATGGTATGGCCAAGAAAAGCGAATAGTTCTGATCTTCTTGTATCTGTAGTGCAGTTCCTAATCATCTCTTTTCTCCTCCACAGACTGTAATCCCTTTGGGAACAGGAACTGGTTTTTTCTTCTTCTATGGGTGTGTAAATGAAACAGTTTATTTCCAAGCATTTAAGTGGGTTAACATGACAACCACTCTATTTTTCTATCAGGCCAATTCAGTAAACATTGCGGGAGAACAGGCACTCCGTGTTGAGCGCCCACTCTCCTGACACTCACCCAGCCCCCCCTCTCTCCTGGGCGCGTGATCCTATATTTAAGTGAGGGTTCGTGCTAAAAGGAGGCGCTAGGGACAATTACGCGACCCTTTTGCCTCTCCTTGGCCCAGGAGAGGTGGCTCTGTCAGTGGGTTCAGGAAACAGATGCTCAATTTTACGAGAGTCAGTTTTCTGAACCCGCTGACAGCAGCCCATCCAATCTATCCAAATTACATCATGTTGTATACCATGACCTAAGCCTTCCCAAACCTGTCCTTTGAACCTGTGGCAAGTTGGGTTTTCAGGATACTCACAATGAATATACATATAATAAAATGCTCATACAATGGGTTTCCTGTGTATGCAAATTCTTCTCATGCATATTCATCAAGGCTGACTGGCCATGACCAGGTTATGTTTGCAAAACCATGCCACAGACCAGGGATGGGCATGCCCAGTCCTGGAGTGCCATAACAGGCCAAGGATTCAGGACATCCATAATGAATATGCATGAGATTTACATGCAAACAGACCTCATGCATATGCATTGTATATATTCTGAAAACCAGACCTGCCTGTGGCACTCCAGGACCAACACTGCCTACCCCTGCCTTAGACGATTTCACATTTCTTCAGGCCTGTGGATTCCCTCTGCTTATCCAAGGTTTTCATAAAATTACTGATTGTCTCCATTGCCTCACCTGGGATATTTATTTATTTATTTGTGGTTTTTTTCTTGACCGACCATCAGAGATATCATGCTGGTTTACATGTAACAGGGGGAAAACAAAGCAGGAAGAGAGCAGTTACAAAAAACAGGTTAAAGAAGAACTGTGAGGTGCAGAGGAGGGTGCACGTAGGAAAGATAGCTTAAGGCTTGAAAGCGGTATAGCAAACATATACATAATATGTGTCCCAACATTTAAGATAGGATGAAGGAGTGCAAATATCCAATAGCACGTACAATGTGTGGACAGGTTAAATGAGCTATAAATTTCACAATATTTGGATGCTGAGAGGCAGCACCGGATGTAGAGACAAAGCTTTACATACAGGCGAACCTATCCAGGTTGAAAAGGGGGGAGAAAAAGGAGGAGAGGGGATCTCTATGGGAAGAAGGTAAGGTCGATAGAAGGAGATAGATTGAAAGGTTATAGAATAGAGGATTTAAGGGTAGGTTTGTTTAAAGAGCCATGTTTTGAGTTTTGATTTAAATTTAAGTGCACACTGCTCTAGTCTGAGTTCAGGTGGCATGGCGTTCCGGGCATAGGGGCCGGCGATTGAAAAGGCACGCTCTTTTGTAGATTTGAGGTGAATATGTTTCGGGGGGAGGGTGTGGAGGGTACCCTTGTAAGAGGATCTAGTAGGTCTGGTTGAGGCGAGGAGGCGAATAGTGTCTTTCATCCAGTGCATGTTTGTTTTTGTTGTGGAGGGTTTTGTGCATTATAGTGAGTCTTGTAAGTTATGTGCTGTTGAATGGGGAACCAGTGCAGGTCTTTGAGAGTATAGGGGTGATATGGTCACATTTGCAAGAATTTGTGAGAATTCTCGCAGCTGCATTTTGTAGGAGTTGTAGGGGTTTAATTGTGGCTTTGGGTAGACCAAGAAGGAGGGAGTTGCAGTAGTCTATTTTGGACATGACCGTGGCTTGCAGGACAGTACAGAGGTCACTAAGATGGAGGAGGGGGTCTGATTTGTTTTTTTTTCCCCAAAGAGTATTGAATTTAAAGAAGCACTCTTTCATGGTGGCACCGATGAATTTTTGTAGGTTGAGGTGATTATCAATTGTAACACCTAGATCTCGGGCTTGGAGTGATAAGGAGGTGCTTGCAGAAGGGGCGCTCTGGGCGAGATTGGGGGGAAGAGATAATGAGAAGTTCAGTTTTAGATGTGTTAAGGGTGAGGTTAAGAGAGGTGAGGAGGCTGTTTACAGATGAGAGTGCGTTTTCCCATCTTTTCATGGTGGCGGCTAGGGAGTCTGTGATAGGGATAAGTATTTGTACGTCATCTGCATAAATGAAGTGTGTGAGGTGAAGGTCAGAGAGGAGTTTGCAGAGGGGAAGTAGATAAATATTGAACAGAGTGGAGGAGAGAGAGGAACCTTGTGGGACGCCTCTGGAGAGGTGGATCGGTTTCGATTCACAATTGTCAATTTTTAATTTTGTAGAGTCTATTGGTAAGGTAGGATTTAAACCAAATAGATGGGGTGCCAGTAATGCCAATTTCACTGAGGCGCATAAGGAGTATGTTGTGGTTCACTGTGTCAAATGCCGCTGAGATGTCAAGAAGTGCTAGTAAGTGTGAGTGACCTTTGTCAAAGCCTCTTAGAACGGAGTCAAGAGAGTGAGAATAGGAGGGTTTCTGTATTAAAGAATTTTCAAAAACCGAATTGGAAAAAGATGTTATATTTTTCCAAATGGTCAGAGAGTTGAATGTTGACAAAATGGGAGGCTGGAGATGGGCCGGAAGTTGGAGAGGTCATTGGGGTCGAGACTAGGTTTTTTATCATCATCATTCCAAGCATTTAGCATCCTATCAATAAATATTTGCTGGTGTTACTCATAGTAAAGTCTACATCCCTATCAATGGCTTACACATCCTAGTGAAATTTTAAAGAGTTTTTTTTATCCTCAAAATCCACAAAATTAGTTTTTAAGATGGCTGAGAGTCCAGAATACTACAGATCTCATGGGTAAGAGTAGAAGACGATAACCACAATAAGTTAGAGACAAGAGAGGCTATTAGGATGCTGCTGACAAACAGCAACTCCTGATCACCAGCGATTTAGACTAGCCAAATACCTTCCTTTTTTCAAGCCACTGATTCAGTCCTACGCCATCAAAAGAATGAACTCATAGCTCTGATTTCCATAAGAAAAGCAGAACTTCATGCCCATGCATGCAATGGAACAAAACTTGAACTCCATCAGCCTGTCCTGCGAACATGGACCCATTTAGCCAGCCTATTCCTCCTAGCCAGAGCTGGCAAATGGCCCGAGCGCCAAAAGAGGGCACTACAGACCACGTCTGGCTTTTTTGACCTTCCTCTCTCTCCAAGGGGCATTCTGGTACTTACTACGAAGATTTCATGGAAGAAAAACTACAACTACCCACAATGCACTGGGGCTGCTCAGGCCCAGCACGAAGGCTCCGGCTGCCGCCCTGACCCCTAGGACTGGGCAACACTCACTACTAGCGTCCGGCGGTGAGGGTCGTTCAGCTGCAGCTGGTACTGCCTCTTGAGTCGGGCCCGCAGCGCCAGCCTCTCCTCCGCCGCCTTCCGTTGCTCCGGGGTCAGGTTGTAGTACTCCCCGGGCTCCAGTGTTTGCGGCCGACTGGCCAGGGGTGCCTCCTTGTAGTCCGCCATCTTGGAAACGAGCCGGGGGGCGGGGGAGGCGCATGCGCCTCCACTCAAGCTTTATTGAACACGGACAAGAGCGAACCTACGGTGTCAGCGGAGTGTGCGCGGCTTCCAGGGGCGAGGAGTGTTTTATCAGGCTGGAAGAACTTGGTCTTGTAGTTTTTTTCTTAAAAAAGAAAAAGGCCCACATTTTTTCATTCTAGGTTTTGCAAGGAAAACCCCCCAAACAGTGGATTAGCAACAAGTTAAAAGAAAGGAAAGAGAGCCTCGGACTACATAGACAGTTTTCCAAATTGAGAAAGGTCAATGGTGAAGTGCCCAGGAATCTGTACTGGGATCTGTGCTGTTTAACATATTCGTAAACGATCTCGAAAAGGGAACGAGTGAGATAATCACATTTCCAGATAACGCAAAATTATTAAAAGTTATTACAAATGAGCAGACTGTGAGGAAGAAGGACCTTGGCAGTCTGGGGAGCTAGGCATCTAAGTCAGGGCCAGTGCTAGCTTTTTTGTTGCCCTGGGTGAACAATTACTGTGCTGCACTCCCCCCCCCCTCCTTCCCCAGTTCATTCATTCTCTATCCTGGGCCCACCAAAAAGAAGCCTAGCTCCCACCCGTGTTACAAACTTTAAAAAAGCTGAAGAGGTTAGGGCTGTTAAGCTTGGAGAAGAGACGGCTGAGGGGGGGATATGATAGAGGTCTTTAAGATCATGAGAGGTCTTGAACGAGTAGATGTGACTCGGTTATTTACACTTTCGAATAATAGAAGGACTAGGGGGCATTCCATGAAGTTAGCAAGTAGCACATTTAAGACTAATCAGAGAAAATTCTTTTTCACTCAACACACAATAAAGCTCTGGAATTTGTTGCAAGAGGATGTGGTTAGTGCAGTTAGTGTAGCTGGGTTCAAAAAAGGTTTGGATAAGTTCTTGGAGGAGAAGTCCATTAATGGCTATTAATCAATTTTACTTAGGGAATAGCCACTGCTATTAATTGCATCAGTAGCATGGGATCTTCTTAGTGTTTGGGTAATTGCCAGGTTCTTGTGGCCTGGTTTTGGCCTCTGTTGGAGACGGGATGCTGGGCTTGATGGACCCTTGGTCTGACCCAGCGTGGCAATTTCTTATGTTCTTATGTTTTGGATTTTCAGAAGGCATTTGACAAAGTCCCTCATGAGAGGCTTCTAAGAAAACTAAAATGTCATGGGATAGGAGGTGATGTCCTTTCGTGGATTACAAACTGATTAAAAGACAGGAAACAGAGAGTAGGATAAAATGGTCAATTTTCTCAGTGGAAAAGGGTAGAAAGTGGAGTGCCTCAGGGATCTGTACTTGGACCGGTGCTTTTCAATATATATATATATATATATAAATGATCTGGAAAGGAATACGATGAGTGAGGTTATCAAATTTGCAGATCATACAAAATTATTCAGAGTAGTCAAATCCCAAGAGGATTGTGATAAATTGCAAAAGGATCTTGCAAGACTGGAAGATTGGGCATCCAAATGGCAGATGAAATTTAATGTGGACAAATGCAAGGTATTGCATATAGGGAAAATAATCCTTGCAGTAGTTACACAATGTTAGGTTCCATATTAGGAGTTACCACCCAGGATAAAGATCTGGGCATCATAGTGGATCATATATTGAAATCGTTAGCTCAGTGTGCAGCAGTCAAAAAAGCAAACAGAATGTTAGGAATTATTAGAAAGGGAATGGTGAATAAAACAGAAAATGTCATAATGCCTCTATATCACTCCATGGTGAGACCGCACCTTGACTACTGTGTACAGTTCTAGTCACTGCATCTCAAAAAAGATATAGTTGCACTGGAGAAGGTACAGAGAAGGGCGACCAAAATGATAAAGGGGATGGATCAGCTCCCCTATGAGGAAAGGCTAAAGAAGTTAGGGCTGTTCAGCCTGGAGAAGAGATGGCTGAGGGGGGATATGATAGAGATCTTTAAAATCATAAGAAGTCTAGAACGGGTAGATGTGAATTGGTTATTTACACTTTTGGATAATAGAAGGACTAGGGGGGCACTCCAAGAAATTAGCAAGTAGCACATTTAAGACTAATCGGAGAAAATTCTTTTTCACTCAATGCACAATTAAGCTCGGAATTTGTTGCCAGAGGATGTGGTTAGAGCAGTTAGTGTAGCTGTGTTTAAAAAAGGTTTGGATAAGTTCTTGGAGAAGTCCATTAACTGCTATTAATCAAGTTGACTTAGGGAATAGCCACTACTATTAATTGCATCAGTAGCATGGGATCTTCTTAGTGTTTGGGTAATTGCCAGGTTCTTGTAGCCTGGATTGGCCACTGTTGGAAACAGGATGCTGGGCTTGATGGACCCTTGGTCTGACCCAGTATGGCAATTTCTTATGTTCATCCCAGGCAGGCTTCCATTCACACCCCCACTCATCCCAGGCAGCCTCCCATTCAAACACACAAACACACACATTCCAGGCAGCCTCCCTTTCACACACATACACATGCAGACCAGGCAGTGTCCACAGGTCATTCCTATTCTACTTCTTTGTGCGGAGCAGCTGTTCTGTGGCTCCGCTTCATGTGCTAGCCCCGAGATAATTCAACACTCAGGGTGTTAGCACTTCCTGAATTCTAATCTCATGCATTGCAAGATGAGAGTACATGAAGTGCTAGCACTACATTGAATACCACGGGGCCAGCAAATGAGGAAGAGCTGCTGGACAGGCTTCCTCTTCTGCTGTGGCCTCCTGCATCTTCTACTGCTGGTGGGATTAGACTAGCAGCAGCACAGGTCTTTTGCTTCTGCCGCCAGTGGGATTGGGTTCATCAGTGGCAGCACAGGCCTCTCCCTGCTCCCAGCGCCACCCCACCGGGTGTGCTGCCCCGGGCAATAACAGAGTTTGCGCACCCAGTGGCGCCAGGCCTGATCTAAATGGCTGATGACATTTAATGTGGACAAGTGCAAAGCAATGCACGTAGGGAAAAATAATCCCTTCTACAGGTACACAATGCTGGGTTCCTTATTAACAATCATCACCTAGGAGAAAGATCCTGGAGTCATTGTGGACAGTAAGTTTAAATCCTCAACTCAAGTGTGCAGGGGAAGTCAAAGAAGCAAATAGAATGCAAGGAATGATCTGAAAAGGAATGCAGAATAAAACAGAAAATTATATTGCCTCTGCATCAATCCATGATATGACCACACTTTAAGTATTATGTGCACTTCTGGTCGCCTCATTTTTAACAAAGCTGTAGCAGAACTAGAAAAGGTACAAAGAAAGGCAAGCAAAACGATAAATGGGATGGAAAAGCTACCCAGTCATGAGAGACTACACAGTTAGGGCTATTCAGCTTGATAAAATAGAGGTTTATAAAATTATGAGTAGGGTGGAACATTTACATTTTCAAATAATACTAAGACTAGGGGATAGTCTACGAAACAAGTAGCAGATTTCAAACCAATCCGACACTGTGTTTTCACTATTGCTCAACCAAGCCGTGGAATTTGTTTCTGGTAGATGTGGGCTTAGGCATCTAAGTTTATATTGTTATCCATACTGATCAATTTTGTAAATGGATTTAGCGAACTACCAAGTACTTAAATAATGTAGCTGGGATTGGACAAGCTCCTGGAGGAAAAGTCCATAATCGATTATTAGCCAGATAGATTTGGGAAAGCCAGTGCTTATCCCCGGGTGTGAGCAACAAGGAATGGATCTACTCTCTGGAATCTGCCAGGTACTTCCTAGTGATCAAAAACTAACAAAAAGATTTCACCAGCAGACTATATGAATATAACCTGACTGATTGATATGAAATGTTATTATAATAGACAATCATAATGAGACAACTCCTGATCATGCAATTGAAAGTGCACAGCTGATCAGTTTAATCCCAAAACCGAAAACGTGTATTTGGTTTGCTATGTGTAAACAACTTTCCTAATATCAGAAACTGCAAACATATCTTGTATCAGCATGGAAATCTTCGCACAAAGTACACAAAGGGGTAGATTTGAAAAAACTGCGCCCACGCATACTTTTGTTCGCGCGACCAGCGCAAACAAAAGTACACCGGATTTTAATAGATACGCATGTAGCCACGCGTATCTTTTAAAATCTGGGGTCGGCATGTGCAAGGCTGCACAAAATCGGTAGCCTGCGCGCGCCGAGCCGCGCAGCCTGCCTCCGTTCCCTCCGAGGCCGCTTCGAAAATGGAGCAGCCTCGGAGGGAACTTTCCTTCCACCCTCCCACACCTTCCCCTCCCTTCCCCCTACCTAACTCACCCCCCCCCCCCAGCCCTATCTAAACCCTCCCCTACCTTTGTTGGAAAAGTTACGCCTGCCCAAGGCAGGCGTAAGTTGCGCGCGCCATGTTCTGGTCCAGGGGTTGGTCCAGCCATGCCCCCGGGCTGGAACCACGCCCGCGTCCCCGCCCACAGAACGCCCCCAATGATCCGCCGGCTGCGACATGCCCCCGACATGCCCCCCAGGAAAGCCCCAGGACTTACGCGCGTCCCAGGGCTTTGCATGCGCCAGCAGCCTATGCAACATAGACTCGGCGCATGCAGGGGGAGCTTGGGGCAGGTTTTCGGGGGGGGGGGGGGGGTACGCGCGTATCTTACGCACTTACCCCTTTGAAAATCTGCCCCAATAGGTCTAGCGAAAGAAATCATTAGAACTAGGGGTCATGAATTGAAACTCAAGGGAGGACGTCTCAGAACTAACGTCAGAAAAGATTTCTTCATGGAGAAGGTGGTGGATGCCTGGAATGCCCTTCCAGAGGAGGTGGTGAAGACAAAAAAAGAATTCAGAGGGGCATGGGATAAACACTGTGGATCCCTAAAGGCTAGAGAATGGAAATGAAGAAAACAGTGCATGGGGGTAACTTGCTGGTGCGGTGGTTACCACCCTTAACCAGTAAGCCTTGATGCAATGTTGATGCAATTCAAACATTGTTTTCTGCTTCAACAGCAAGGAGAAAAGGGGAACTAGATTTAGATTCACCCAGCGTCTCCAATACCTATTGCACCATTTTCAACATTACACCACTGTTCCCAACCAATTGAGCCACAACAATGCACCTCTGCACCATACCTAAAATCTGGCACAAAATCAGAAAGCACACAAAACCAGCAATTCATCACATCACACGACAACAAAGACTATTACCTATAATAATCTCACCGATAACACAATTCCTAGGACTCTCTTTATTTACCTTAACACTATTCAACGCTCAGTCGCTCTCCAAAAAAATGGACATCCTCAGTGACTACCTCATAGAAGCCAACCCAGATATCTGTGCAATTACAGAGACATGGCTAAAACACACAGATACTGTACTCATAAATCAACTGCCCATACAATCTTACGACTTATTCTCCGTCCCAAGACCCAAAAAAAGAGGTGGAGGTCTCTTTCTTGCAACAAAAAAAGGTCTCAATATTACCTTACAACTTACCAATTCCTCCAACAAACTAGAATTCTCCCTCTTTAAATCTATACAAATCCAAATAGCTTTAGTCTACGCACCACCAGGAACCTTAGAATTGGATCCCTCTCTACTGATAGAACTTATAGCCAAACACATAAACGCCGACAAACCTGCTATAATCCTCGGAGACTTTAATTTACATGTAGATGCTTCTCCACAATCCATCAACTGCCAAACAGTTCTTTCCTCTCTCAAACATTTGGGCTTTACTCAAATTATCAACAGTTCTACCCACAAGGCAGGCCATACTCTGGACCTCATCTTTATTAACGAACCCTTTAACATTCATACTAACCCAACTTGCTCACCAGTACCATGGTCAGACCACAAAGTTATCCCCACCACCCTCAAGATCAACAACCCACCACCTCAAACCACTAACAAAACCACCATCCACTTCAGAAAACCATGCTCTCCAGACATACTCAGTGAAAAGATGTCGGATGCATTAAAGCAACTTGATCTCACAGACGCAACAACTGCAACTACCTCTTGGATCAATATTAACAATAAAATTGCAGATCAAATCTGCCCAACTACAACCAAAACCATACAACCCACACTAGACAATAGGAAACCTTGGTTTACACCCGAACTTAAATCCCTTAAACAATCTCTTAGAAAAAAAGAACAAAGCTGGAGAAAAAACCCAACCACTTCAACACATGCCATCTACAAATCCATCCTCAACAACTATAGGAATACAATCCTTAGAACAAAGAAAGAATTCTACGGAAAAAAATACACCACTTTATATTCGATTCAAAAGCTCTTTTCTCCTACGTCTCCTCTTTAACCAAACCATCTCCTCCTACTATCCCAGACCACCAAGCTCTCAACAAAGCAAACGAACTAGCCAGCTACTTCAAAACAAAAATCACCAACCTTACTCAATCAATCACATCCAACAGCCTTACCCTAACACACCATCTCACATCCTTGCCGCAATAAACCACAAACCTGGATTCATTCGAGCTCACTTCTTCACTGGAGATTGAAAACACACTCAAAAAATTCAAACCTTCCTCCCACCCATCTGACCCAATACCAACAAATCTCCTCATCGCCATACCAAACACCATCTCAAAACCAATTGCAGAAATTATCAACACATCCCTTTCTCAAGGTTTAGTTCCTAACCAGTTAAAATTGGCAATACTAAAACCATTACTAAAGAAACCAAACGCTTGCCCATCAGACCCAGCTAATTTTAGACCCATCGCAAACTTACCACTTATCGCCAAACTGATGGAAAAAATTGTCAACAAGCAACTGTCAGATTATCTGGAAGATCATAACATTCTATCCCCAGCCCAATATGGATTCCGAAAACGCCTAAACACCGAATCGCTCTTACTATCTCTCACTGACACAATCCTCGTTAATCTGGAGAATAAACAATCTTACCTGCTCATTCTTGTGGATCTTTCCGCTGCATTTGATACGGTAAAACACTCTACTCTAATAGACCAACTAGCCAACATAGGGATCAAAGGCACAGCCCTTAGATGGTTCCATTCCTTCTTAAGCAACAGATACTACAAAGTAAGGATAAACAACAAAGAATCGCACCCAATCCTGACAGAGCAAGGAGTCCCACAAGGATCATCACTTTCACCCACCCTCTTCAATATCTACCTCCTCCCTCTCTGCCATCTACTCTCAAACCTTAAGCTTACCCATTACCTCTATGCAGACGACATACAAATCCTCCTTCCGATCACAGAATCCCTTCAAAAAACCATCACGTACTGGAACGAATGCCTACAGCCCATCAAAAACCTACTCTCAAGCCTTAACTTAGTATTAAATGCTAATAAAACCGAAATGCTCATTGTCTCCCAGGATCCACGCACAATCTCTTCCAGCCTTTCTCTACCTAACACAAACAACTCATTCTCATCTGACGTCAGAGACCTTGGAGCATGGCTAGATAATCATCTAAACCTAAAAAAGTTCGTAAACAATACTACAAAGGACTGCTTTTACAAACTGCAAGTCCTTAAAAAACTTAAACCCCTCCTTCACTTCTCCGACTTCAGGCTAGTACTGCAATCCATCATTCTTTCCAAGCTCGACTACTGCAACTCCCTGCTACTAGGTATTCCCGCCAACACTATCAAGCCATTACAGATGGTTCAGAATTCAGCGGCTAGAATTCTAACTAGCACTAACAAAAAAGACCATATCACCCCAATCCTTCGGAGCTTACATTGGCTCCCCATTAAACAAAGGATACTCTATAAGGTACTCACTATCATCCACAAAGCGACAAATAAACTAGCTCCCATCTCATTAAGCTCTCAACTACAACCACACACCTCCTCCAGACCAATCAGAAGCGCATACAGAGGAACACTGCATGCTCCGCAAATAAAATCATCATTGAGCAAACGTGCGCTATCTTCAGCAGGCCCACACCAGTGGAACACGCTTCCCCCAGATCTTAGACTAGAACCCAGTCATCAAGAATTCAAAAAAAGACTGAAAACTTTTCTCTTCCAACAAGCTTTCCCAGACGCTTAATCTTACTATGACTGACAGACTTCCATCCCTTAACTATGGACACTGTATAAAGTACTACTTTTAAGAATCTGCAACTGGACAATTATCTGTGAGCTCAAAAATTCACTTTATTTCATATATATATTAGGCATTGCCTATATTTATATTTATTGCTACGTTAAATAGTTATACTTCTTATATAAAATATTATATTTCTTTATTTATTACCAGTTAAACTATTATTACTTTATTTAGCACTATGTTAAATTGTCAACCAGTTATACTGTTCCATATGTTATACGGTTCCATGTAAAGCTCCGCTCTCTGTTGAGCAGTTCTTCGTTTTATGTAAACCGGAGTGATTTGTAGTCCCTACTAGAACTTCAGTATATAAAAATTAAAAATAAAGAAAGAAATAGATTTAGACAGCAAGCAAGGAGGGCCCTGACCTTTACGGTCTGGAGAACTGATAAGCGTGGGGGTAATTTGCTGGCGGGGCTGTTACTACCCTTAACCAGTAAGCCTTGATACTTTTGATGCAACTCCAACATTGCTCTTTGCTTCAACGGCAAGGGGAATTTGGATTCAGACAACAACCGAGGGGCCCCGACTTTTATGGTCTGGGGAACTGATGCGCAGACATAAGAGAAAAAACCCAGGACTGCTTCTATGATCAAATCCATAAGCAAAGCAAGTCAAGCAGCACTGTCTGAATTTTCAAAAAGGCTCATCACCCAGTGAAAATGTTGCTAGCAGTACATTTTTATGGGTTATCATAAAGCTTGGGGATAACTGCACAGAACAGCAGGTGCTACCTTTAAGAGAAACATGGGGGTAACCTGCACGGCGTGGCAGATACAACCATAAGAAGCTTGCTGGGCAGATTGGATGGACCATTTTTGGTCCTTTACTGCCATCATTTCTATGTTACTGTGAAAACTGTCCCATACTGGTCACTGGAAATGTCCTGACATGGTACTATGTTTTGAAATTGCTCTGCATCAGGGTTACACTGCAATATGGTTCAGGAGTCCTGATCCTGCATTTTTAGTTTAGGTTCATTTTTTTTTTTCATTCTGATTTAAAAAAAAAAAAAAAAACACAAACCTGTGGAACCCTGATATCACCTCCTTTCAAGACGTTTTGTGCATCCATTGTCTTTTCTGTGAATAATTATTTCCTCGCATTACTCCTGAGCCATGTTCTCTGTAAGATGCCTGCACCCCATGCATCAGACCATGGAGGGGCAGCAGATGCCTGTCCTGCAGCTGCCAAGCTCTCTGTCCCTTCTGGGCTGGCACATCCTGCTTGCTAACCTTGTTTAAGGGGTGGGTGAAACAGTAAAAGTGCCACTGGAAGGGAAGAGGCAGCAGCTTTTTTGCTGTGGCGCGATCTTCACAGGGTGACCAGTGTTTGCCACATCTCCATTCTCTCCCCCCCCCCCCCCCCTTTTGGTTCCGATATTCTTGGAGGCTGAAACCACTCCCCCACCCAGTTCTCTCGCTGAGGGGTATCGTGAAAGCAAATCCGGCCCTGTTCCCCAGACCCAGAGGTTGTAGGTCATTTTAGTCTCATGGGGTTTATGGTGCAGAGCAACTGCAGCTTCAGACTGTGGCATTCGTCTTCCCTTGATTTCCAGGGCCCCTTCTCCTCTTCAACCTGCTGTTCCCTTTGAATCTATTTATTTAGTTTCGACTCCATGGGCACTTTCTTATTAGCGCAGTATGGATAGTGACAGGTGAGCTTTTTGTATGCTGCTCAGACTGTGCCAGGGAGAGTGAACAGATGTCTGAGGCTTCATCGGGGACCATTAATGTATGAAGAAGTCAAACTGCTCCATTGTAGAGCTGCGTTTCAGTCCTGCATGCTTATGATTACTGCCGAACCTGGGGTCTGGGTTTATACTGCACTGCTGCTGACTAATGACAGTAGAGTTGACACCATCTCCTTAGTGTCAAGGGGCCAGGCTCAAGAACTAGGTATTCACTGAGTGACCGCTATCCAACTTAAGTATTCCTGGTGTTTTTGCAGGGACCTTTGTTTTCAGCTTTTATTTTATTTTTCCTGGGAAGTTCAATGTTATAACAAAAAAGGACTTTTCCACTGATTTTTCTCCTGGGCGCTGTACAGTCATTTTTCCACCAATTTGTTTTTTGTTATAACATTGAACTTCCCAGCAAAAATAAAATAAAAGCTGAAAACGAAGGCCTCTAGATTTTTGTTAGAAATTCAGTTTGCAACAGTTACAGTAAAGAAAATAATTTGTAAAAACATTTCTTACTGAAATAATAATTGACAAGATGACAAATCTCTTATAGGAGCTGATTAATTGTGGTGGGGCTTCAGGAACGTGGATCCCAAGCTTCCAAGCTTTAGGGACAATGTTCAGAGTGACAATAAAGAAACTTTCCAGTGTATTGAAGTGTGGGTGCCTGTCTGACTGCAAAGTGGCTTTCAGGCTAAGTAGTCCTTCAGCAATCTTGCCTGGAGCCTGAGTCTCTGCACACAGAAACGTGAATTTTAAACGCCCGACGCATGCCAAAACTGGGAGACAGGTGGAAAGGTCGGGCGGGCGCACGCCAAACGGATTTTAAAAGTCGATCTCCTGCTGCGCGCATAAATGAAAAGTTCCAAAAAAAGGGGGCGGATGTGGGCGGAGCAAGGGCGCTCCCGGGTTTAAACTTCAGATTAGCACATAAATACTTACGCCCACAGCCGGGGTCCCCTGCTGCATAACTTTACCTCTGCTATGGAGGACAGGTAAGAAATGAAATAAAGATAAATAGATGAGTGAGTGAGGGTTTGAAGGGTTGGAGCTTAACAAGCAGCCAGGGTAGCAATGGGATTTCCATCCCAGTTACACCTCTAAACAGAAGGCGCATGGGAGGAGGGTGTAACCCGCCCAGAGCAGCAGTCACCATGGCAGTGCTCATCATGCCTAGCCGTCCCAAGTCAGTATCTTCAGGCCTGCTGCTAGCACAGGCCTACGGCAGCACCAGAAACCTCTTTAGCCATGTTAGAGTGTCAGGGGCTTAGCAAGAATGTCAAACCCTTCATTTTCCTTTCAGCGGGAAATAAAAGCCAGAAAGAAAAAGAGGTTTCTGTCTTGTTGATGTGATCTTACCGTTGCAAGCAAATTAACTGAAGACCCCAAAATGTTACGCTCTTCATGGAATTGTAATCATTATTTGCTCTGTGGGTGCATTAGTTCTGGTCACATAGGGCAGCGTTTATTAGCGGGCCTGGATATGGCTGTGCATGAGCTCACTAGCAGCTCATTTCCTATGTAATGGGGTTGGAGTCTCTGCTGTGATAACATCTCTAGCGGGGGATGACAATCCTTGAATATATCACAACCAGGAATGGGAGTTTCAGATGTCATTTGTCTCTGTTATTGGGTATAATGGGTAACTTTTTTTTTAAATCTATGATAGCTAACAGTTGCCAGATTCCAACACAGCCATTCTTTGGTACAGAAAATCTTGACACATGCAAAGCTACTTTCAGAAAAAGCATTTAAAAAAAAAAATTTTTTACCAGCACTGCTAACCTATCTAGCAGTAATTTTTTAATTTTGTTTTAATTCCAGAAGCCCGATGCACTTCAGCAGGATGCATGCTATGTGTGCATCAAGGCAGGAATGCCTCCATGGTGGTCACCTCTCCATGCTTCATGCTCCTAAACCTATGTGCGAGTGACAGCTGTAGAAACCTGACATCATCTATTTATCCAAGACCCACTGTCTGGCCCCAGAAGGAAAAGATGAGTCAACCCAGAGAGGGAGGGAAGTTTCAGCTCTTGCAAAGGGAGTTGTTCAATAGAAAAGTCTTTAAAGCAGAAGTTCCATGCAGAACTAATGGAGCCTAGTTTCAGGGATGTGTATGGACACATGCAAACACTATATGTGTGAATGCCTAGGAAAGAAAATGCCCTGGTTAGGATCCTTTTGGACCACCTGACACATTCTGAAATCCTGGTGTGGATAGAACACGAAACCCAAAAGTTATTAGGGGGGGGGGGGAACAGACACCCACACCTACACAAACATGATGATCTCATAAACCTACTTTTCTTCCTTTGGCAAGTAGGATAAAAACTAAGACCAGCTCAACCGTGCACCTCCCCTCCCCCCAGTTCATTCTCTGGGCTCCCTGCTTAGATGTCACATCCGGACGATGAATGTTGGCTTCGAGGTTGATTCTAGTGATGTGAAGACCATAGAAGTCTGCTCTGGAGACTACCATGTCTCTACATTGAGGTGCTTCCAGCATTTACACAAAGAGCCCTCTTCCATTATAAGGAGAAACAGCCAGGCACTCAGCTCTTCATCGCTCTGTTGTATTAGTGTAGTGCCTACAAAGTGGTGATTCGGCTCCTTTAATGGGATCTTTGCCAGGGAATCACCATGATATGGATTGCAGTGCTGGAATCAAAATGTCATCGTTTTGTAAATAACACGCTTTGATGCTTTAATTGAGTAGAAATATAAGCAATTGAGTGCCTGGTGTTTGCAGTTGTTCTTGTGATTTGAACACGTCCAGTACAAGCAGCACTGAGTCTTGGTAAAATGATTTCTCACAGGCCACTGAGCAGCCATTAAATGCTTATGATTTTGTATTAACTGTCGAAACGCTGACTTAAAATGAATGGATCCTCTTCCTGATAATCCATTTGCAGTAGCTTGGGGTGGGGATTAGTTTATTTTTCCTATGGGTTGTTTTTTTCTGGTTGCATGATGCATCTTGGAAAACAAATACATTCATGAGCAAAGAAAGCTGCCTTTATTTTCCACTGGAATTCTTTGGTTTCTTGCCAGTTGACTTTGAAGGTTTTAATTTACATATCCCACCGAGTCTCTGATAAATGGCTACATTCCATTTAATTAAAGTAACATTTCCAAGCCCAGAATGAACTTGTAATTAGCGTCCTCTTTTCTCCAAGAATGACGTGTCCTGCATGGGAGTGAAGAGTCGGAGAGCACTCCATGGTTGTGGGGTTCCAGGGCTTTATGAAGAACACTCTAGCATCTCCGTCATTCGCTCTTTTCTAGAAAGCTGTGCTTTGCTTTCCCAACAGGCTTTCCAGAGGTGGAAGATGAGATCATTTGATTGGACTCAATGCCAAGAAATGCAAAGCCTTACTTTTTTTGTTTTTTTCCTTCTCAGAGGTCAGGCACTGTTGCTTCAGTAACCCTGCAATGTGGACACCCAGCCCTGCCCGATGGGATCTCTCTCTTTGTGCCAATGGCAGCAGTCCCAGAGTTCTAAGCCAAGGCTTTAACGATGATCAGCTTTGGGAAGCTCAAACAGAGTAACTGAGTAAACAACGCAGATAAAGACCCAAATGGTCCATCCAGTCTGCCCAGCAAGTTACGTAGGGTAGCAACTGCTGCTCTGTGTAGGACACCCCCATGCAGAAACGTGATACCTAAAGTTAACACAGGTTCACCTCTTTCTTCATTTCCATTCTCTAGAGTTTGTGCTTATATCGGATGCTCTCTGCCTTCATCTCTTCACATGTAAACTGGATGTAGCCATCACATATAGACTGGATCTTTTTCCATCAACATCTAATATGTTCCCATGTTGTCTGTTCAAAGGTAATTGCCTTTTTTTGTTTTCCCTCAATGGTGACATCTCTGGGAAGATCCTGTGAGCTCATGAAGGTGACATCATGGTTCCCAGTTGTACCTCATCACATCACCATACTGTGCATAGGTGGACTGAACCAATTACAGAGGTTTTGGTTTTTATTACTCAGAGTTATTTGCACCACTACTGCTAAACATATAGCCACTACAAGGTGTATACATAAGGGAAGTCCCTGCACTGAGGAGCTTACTGTCAAGCCCAGCAGGGTTTGAACTGGCAACCCACAAAACTCAGAGCCAGGGTGTTTAACCGGCAAGCCACCACACGTCTTGAGATAACTTTAACATGTAAACAGTAACAGCAATCTCTCACAATCATGGGAAAGTTATCAGTGACATCATAGGCAATGGCAGAGAAGGACAAAATAGCCCATCCGGTCTGCCTAGTTGTCCTGTTCGCTGGTACTTAATATTTTGTGTGGATGAGCATATACATTTCCATACTTTAAGCAAAACACCAGGGCCCCCTGAATGCCTCCTGCCCCACCCACGTCTTTTCCCCAAACTCTGTTTCTACCACTGGCCTCTATATCAGTCCAAGAATGTTTAAATTCCATTACACTGCTGGTCTCTGTAGGGAAATTACAAATCTCTAAGAGTTTATTTCTTAGAG
The DNA here is from genome assembly GCF_901001135.1 of Rhinatrema bivittatum. Lineage (NCBI taxonomy): Eukaryota > Metazoa > Chordata > Amphibia > Gymnophiona > Rhinatrematidae > Rhinatrema > Rhinatrema bivittatum. The sequence continues at coordinate 46,794,120 of NC_042629.1, forward strand.
TACAATCTTTTTTTTTCATCATTTCATACTTAGCACAAGGACCTTTTCGATTAGTCAAGATTTAAAGTAATGTATTGAGAGTTTTATCAATTAAACATAATTGATTAGGCATTACATAAATATATAGCAATCGCTGTAGTGATGCAAGCCAGTTAGATACATTTTCACAGTTTCTAAATTAGCAAACAGATCATTGACTAAAGGTCTGCCCAGATTTCTTAAATTCACAAATATTAAAAGCTAAATAACCTCAGATTACTTGGGGTAAATTCTCACCTTCACAACATTATTAAGAGTTAGAGTTTGCACTGATAAACAACCAGAAATGGAAGCATTGTGTGCTATCTATCTCTTTCTCTCTCAGGCCAATACAGTACGTGCTAGCTTTACCCCTTATTCAGTAAGGGGTAAAGCTAGCACGTAAAGCTAGCATGTAAAGCTGTTACCCCTTATTCAGTAAGGGGTAATAGCGCGTCCAAAACGCACGTCCGACCCTCCCGAACCTAATAGCACCCGCAACATGCAAATGCATGTTTGAGGTCCCGAAAGTTAAAAAAAGTAAAAATAAAATAGAAAAAAAATTAGATATAGGTCCGCGGCTTGCGGGTCGAAAACCGGACGCTCAATTTTGCCAGTGTCCGGTTTCCGAACCCGTGGCTGTCAGACCCGCTGACAGCCGCCGCTCCTGTCAAAAAATAGGCGTTAGGGATGGCGTGTAAGTAATAACATAAAACATATAGGCTACTTAGCTAGGTTTAGGGGTCTGGTCTATCAGGGTAAAAGGTAGGCAAAGTAATGGGGGGAAGTTAGGAAGGTCAATTGGGTGAACTGGGAATGAATTAGGAAAATGGTCTCTGGCGTTGGGGTGCGTATCTAGTAAAATCCCCCCACTTACGAGAGCAAAGCGGCATTTGCGTGCACATGCGTGCGTCAATGTGAAATCGTGTGCTCACGTGTGTGCGAATTGCCAATTTTAAAATATATATGCACGTGTTTTAAAATTGCCGCGTCCGTGGGTGCATGCCGGCAAACGCTCATGCATGGCTCTTAAAATCTAACTCTAAGGTTTTATAACCCAGGCATAGTTTTGCAATGTCTGCATATCTCAGTTTTATGCATAGGGGAGAATCCAACGTCCTTGCTCGTCTGTCTTTGTTTAGTCTAACTGAAATTTGTGGCGTATTGTGCCTGTACCTCCATCATCTCCATTGTCGGGCAATTGCAGGCATTGTCATCGTCCTCTTGGGTTCTTACAAATCCGGTACGTAATCTAAAAGCCAAGCTCCCTACCATATCTTACCACCAAGCTTTGTAATAATCCAAACAGGTACTAACACTAATGAGGCTCTTATCTGAAGCATCTGGCCATCCTGTGCTCATTGATGCTAGGGTTATATCCAAGGCTGCTCCGTGCTGGTCACGCCAGCCTTCTTGGAAGCCCAGTGCAGACCATTGGCTTGTAGTCTCTCCTCTTTGGTCTTCATACATTCCATATGGCTGAGCAAACACTCAAGCCCCCTACCGCCTTTCTTTACCACCGGGGCCGGTGCCAACTAAGCAGTCACCTAGAGCGCCAGACATTTGGGGGCAGCAAAATCTCACCAGTATGAGGCACAGAGGGGTGCTGTGCCCGAAAAAGTACAGCCAAAGAAGGGAGCACTGTGCTGGATCCACTGCCACTGGTAGAAGAGTGCTGAGTTGGAGCTGCCACTGGTAAGTATGTTGGGGAGGGGGGTGCATGACCAAAGGTTCTCCTAGGGCTCCAAATACTCTTGCACTGGGGCCCTGACTGCTACCCCCACCCATCCTCTCCACTGTGCTCTGGGTCTGTCCAAGCATGGTGACATTCTGCCACTACTGTTGCTGATTAATGCCGTGTTTGTAATGTCTTTTATTGGACCGGTACAAGAATTATCCAAAGAAGGCAGAGTACATGGGATTTTGAGACCACACAAGTCCGTTTTTCAGGCATGACCAAGCAAAGGACTTGTGTGGTCTCTAAAGCTTATATAAAACATCTTGGGATAATTTATTTGTTTCGTTGGTCTGATGAAACGGTATCACAGCCTGTCCAGCTATCTGAAGACCACTGCTGCTACTGGAACTCCGCACAAGTGATGCATTAGTCATACCTACAGACTTAAACTTAGCTTGTGCTACTGGGTTTCCCTGGAACTGTACTAAGCACTTACCTCCTCACTGTAAATTTGGATAATCCCCTCTGCACACCTGACCCTACTCCAATGGAATTTAATTCCCAGCTCCCAGTCTAGTGAGACTATAGCTGTAATAGTAGTAGTTTCCTGTAGATAGTTGAGAGGAGCATAATACTTCTGGGTGGGCTCATTTGCCAATGTTTATGTCTGTCTGAGCAGCAGCAGCAGTAGGGTGAACCAAGAAAAGTGGGAGAAGGGAGGAGCCCTTCTAATCCGGACTTCATTTCAGTATTATACAGCAGGGCTTCCCAAACCTGACCTGAGGCCCCCAGAGCCCATCACAAGATTTTCAAGATATCCAAATGAATATGCATGAGAGACATCTGCATAGGCTGGGTTCCCAATGTATGCAGGTTTACCTCCTGTATATTCATAGTGGCTATAGTGAAAGCCCGGCTGGCTGTAGGGGTCCCCAGGAATATGTTTGGGAAGCCCTGGTGTATATGGTGAGTAGGAGAACCTTACCATCAGTCAGTTAGACACCTTCACTGCCTTGCACCTGCACTCACCTTAGAAAAAAGGAGCTTTCCGTGCAAGCTTCTGGTGTCCTAATTGACCACTGGAGATACAAATACATGGCTAAATCTGTATTTTAATTCTCTTCCGTGGTCACGATGAGGTGTGCAATGTTAATGGAGCCCCAATGCACTTTAATCATTCTAAGAGGAACCTCATTTGTCTCTCTTTATTGTCAGAACAGCTCTGCTTTGCAGTTTTACATCTAGAGGAAGCACACAAGGCCACTATTTATCGATAAGAGTGTCTCTCAGGGTTTCATTAACGTGCTACATGTTAGAGTGGTGATACTGGCAAAACTAATTTGGAGACGTGGGGGGGGGGGGGGGGGCTGTACAATTGAGCTTAGCAGTTACAATCATTTTCATGCTGAGAAGATCTTAGGGCCTAAAGTTTTGGGGAATGGAACAGCTCCCTATGAGGAAAGACTAAAGAGGTTAGGACTTTTCAGCTTGGAGAAGAGACGGCTGAGGGGGGATATGATAGAGGTGTTTAAAATCATGAGAGGTCTAGAATGGGTAAATGTGAATCGGTTATTTACTCTTTCAGATAATAGAAAGACTAGGGGGTACTCCATGAAGTTAGCATGTAGCACATTTAAAACTAATCGGAGAAAGTTCTTTTTTACTCAACGCACAATTAAACTCTGGAATTTGTTGCCAGAGGATGTGGTTAGTGCAGTTAGTATAGCTGTGTTTAAAAAAGGACTGGATAAGTTCTTGGAGGAGAAGTCCATTACCTGCTATTAATTAAGTTGACTTAGAAAATAGCCACTGCTATTACTAGCAATGGTAACATGGAATAGACTTAGTTTTTGGGTACTTGCCAGGTTCTTTTTGCCTGGATTGGCTACTGTTGGAAACAGGATGCTGGGCTTGATGGACCCTTGGTCTGACCCAGTATGACATGTTCTTATGTTCTTAACCTCCTCCTGCCTAGATTCATAATTCTTGGTAGATGAGGTGCGTTACTGTTCTGATCATCATCAGAGCCCTATGTAGGCATCACACCCATACATGCAAAGCTTGAAAATATCTGAATGGGGACAAGAAGAGGCATGGTCACAGTAAAAGGTTCAAGAAATAAAATATACTGAACAAAAAAAAAAGGACACCAAGGAATTACCAAGAGGAGGAACCTATACAGGCAAGGTGAGATATTGAGGAATTTAACAAGCAAGTAATGTTGCTTTCCAATCACAGAGAGTGAAGATATAGCAGACTTCACAGAAATGCCTTGTCAGTGCCAAATTATTCTGTGCTATCTGTGGAGAGACAGAAGATCAAGAAATGCAATTAGAGACCAGGAAAATATGGCAGAAAAAAACCCCCATAGTCCTCTCCATCTTAGGCACTACTGGCCTGATTAAAAAGATTTTGCAAGTTCCCCTGGCTAGATTGGCTACATATATTACACCTTAGGAGCTGCAGAAGGAAACCCTCATTGGCACAGCGCAAGTGCTATTAAGAGCACTGGTAGCATGCTTGAGAAATTGAGCATAACCTGGACCAAAGAGTGAGGTCCATTCCTGACCTGGTCTGCACAAACCTCACCCATTTGCAGATTCTAAACAGAAAGTCTGTCTGTCTTCCCCAGCAGGAAAGCTGCCTTCTAAGGCACCACATTCCTAGCATCTGCTTCACTAAGTAACATTTATAGTAGCAGAGAAAAGAAATCAATTTCCCAATGAAATAATCAGTGGGAGTTCTTTAAGCATCCTAGTGCCTTCTAATGGCAGAAGCTGGGAAGCAGCTCGAAAAAAATGCTAGAATGAAATCAGTAATAAACTCTATGCATGAAAAATTCATGGAGCAGAGCTATTGCAGAAGTAAAACAAGAAAACTTAAAATGAGCAAAGGTGACTAATGAGTGGATCCTGCATGATACCGAGCACATTATTGCATGCTAAGAATCTCATCCCCCTTGGCTAATAGAGCCGGTACATTTCAGAAAAGTGCTTCCTTAGCATCCTCCTTTCCCAGAATTCTCCTTTTTGAAAGGCTCAGCAATTTCTCTTAAGCCTTTATTAATTTGTGTGTGTGCTTGTACACCATTAGTCTGCTTCATCTGTTTATGATATTCACTCCCTTTGAAGAGCAGGGGTGCTCAGTTTTACAGTAGAGAAGGGGGGTAGTAGTTAGAACACTGGATTCTGATTTGGGGCTTCTTACCTTATAGGCAAGACACTAGGGCTGGTTCTTCAACTAGGTAGGATGCTGCAGTTTTGTGGGCCATAGAAGACGGTAGTTTTTTCCAGCTGCTCCAGCCCCTCCCCTCCCAGGTAGTATGCAGGGAACAGGAGAAGAAGGAGTGAGGCTGGAGTGCACAAAGCACAAAACACAGCAGAGGAGAGATAATCTACTCCCTTATCCAGCCCTACCCCTCCTGTTGTCCTCCACACTCCCCTTCCCCTCCTGTTTGCAAGGAACCGGATACATTCTCTCTTTGTTCTATCATCAGGGTTTCATCAAACTGTTTCTAGTCCTCCTTCATCTTTTCATTAGCATTTCTGGTCTGTCTCCTGCTGCACTGGGTCCATGAACTGATTCACCATGGCCTATAACCTCATCAGAGGCGCTGTCTTCCCCTCAAGGGTCTGCACTATTACTGCCACCATCATTTGCCCTAAGCTAAGGGCGGGCACCTTTTATCCTGGCAACGTGCAGCCAGAATGAAGTTTTCTTTTTCTTTCATTTCATAGTAGTGGTTACCTTGCTGAGATTTGGTTTAGATGTTATACAACAAGGTTATCACGTGAATGTACCTCACCAAGAGTAATTTACTTTGCTCTCTCTCCCTTGGAAATGTACAGTAATTATTCATCACCAACATCGCCACAGAACGTGCCTGATGAAATATGGTCAGTGTTGCCTCTTCATAGATACTGTAGGTTTGTTGCTGTTTGAGTTCTGAGCGTTAGTGCTGTTTTGGTATGGCAAGTTTGCAATGTAGCTTCTGAGTGTCTTTTTTTTAAGAGAATTTTGTGTTACTTCCCAATGTGCCTAGTAATAGCAGGCGTTTGTGTCATACTTACAGAGGTGACAACAGAATTTTAATTTTTTTTTGCATGGTAAGTATTTATTTATTTATGTTATTTAAAATCTTTTCTATACCGTCGCTAAGTCAAATACCATGGCAACGGTTTACATGTAGGCACATAAATTAATGTAGGTGAGGGCGTACAATAGTACATTCTATCAGGTGCCACTAAAGGTTCGGTTACAATATATCATTAAAGACAATCAATTGTTTAGTGGAGTAGGTCATGACCAATTGTACCAGAAAGGTACTGTTCACGGGTAAAATTCACTATTCAAAGTGTTACAATTATGTTTATAGTGATGTAGAGTTCGAGGACCACTCTACTGTATACTCCTAAGTGCTGTGCACCGGCGTTCTTCTGCCTGTTTCTAAATATTTTCTAGTAAGGGAAACATTCTAGTTATTACATTCAGGCAATGCAGTACAGATATCTTTTAATTTATAAATGTATGTATTTCTTGATGATTTTTTTTTAATACAGTCTAGCTCTAAAAATCACAGATGATACATTCATCACACATTGTGACAATTTCTGAAACATATATATTTTTTTTAAATATATTTTTTGTTGTTGAATACTTTCTAATATTCTATATATAATGTAATATATATGCTGAGCTATCCAGGGTTGCTTGAGAATATTAGAAAGTATTCAAACAAAATCAAATATACTTTATAAAATATATTTTAGATCAGAGTGGGAAAACTAGACTGGGATAATAATAATAATTTTCAACAAGACTAAAACAGCAAACTCTTCCCCATATGATCATCAAACAAAATGCAACATTTTCAAAGCATAACCACTGAGAAAGATCTTAGTGCAAAAGGTGGGATGATATTCAAAAAATTGTTCAAAGACAGCTCATCATGAGAATATGATTATGCATTTGAGGTGAGGTTATTTATTTTTATTTGTGCAGGTTTCTGTTTTTGTTATGGTTCTGGCCCCGAGCGCCGCGACCAGACCCTTACCTCCGTGCTCCTGGACCTGTTCCCGCTTCAGGTGGCCTAGTTCGTGGCCTGTTCGGCAGCGTCCCCGCGGGGCCCACGCCACCGGGAAGCTTCCCATGGACGCCCTGCCTCTAGGATGCGCGCGCGCCACTTGGGCGCTTTTCTAGGCCATTTCCCGCCAGTGGTGACTCCGCCCAGTTCCTGACGTCAGACGCCGCGGCCTTGATAAGCCGGCCGTGGACACTCAGTCTTTGCCTTGCAACGGGCTTTTCTACCGGTTCCCTGTTGCTCCGTGCCCCGGAGTGAGCTGCCTTGGAACTCGCTCCGTTCCTGCTTGCCTGCTACATTACCTGCTTGGTTCCTGCTTGCCTGCTACAGTTCCTGTCTACTGTTCGAGTCTGGTCCCAGTTCCCAGACCTGTTCATCAGCCTGCTCGTTCCAGTCTTAAGTTCATCAGCTCGCCTAAGTCCCAGTGGCCGGGCTCCTATGGGCTCCTCCCGGGGGGGGGGGGCTTCAGCTTCCAAGGGTGAAGCCTCACCTAAGTCCCAGCGGCTGGGCTCCTCCCGGGGATCACCAGCTTCCAGGGTGAAGAGCACCACTATGTCCTGCCTGGACATCTGCCTCCCGGCCTGCAGTGTACCAGAGACATTGAACCCCTTTCCCAGTCTCCTGCAGGTCGGCCCAAGGGTCCACTAAACTGAGACTCCATAACAGTTTTGTTGTAATATGGACAGTGTTGTTTTGTTTTGCATTCTGTTGTATTTGTTATTTGCTGATGATTGAATTGTTTTTCATTGATTGTATATTTGTATTTGTTTTATGGACCTTGCCCTGGGCATGCCTGTGGAAGGGTGAGCAAAAGAATGGATTGCTCCCTCTTTACTTGCAAATGATAAGCACTGGTCATACCAGTCATCAAAGGGACCATTCTCTTCTTGGCTTGCATTATGGAGTGTTACACTTACTTTTTGCATGTTTATTTCAATCGACCATTAACCTGTAAGGCTATCAGAAAGTACGAAGACCGTTAAGATATGAGATCATTGACTGCAGTTCATTAGACTAGATTTAGGCCCTGATTTCTCTTGTTTAAGAAACTTGGACAAAGAAAGCACAGTAAAACAAGAAGGGTTAGATATTGGAAACCAAAAAACATAAGATCTAATCTTCAAAAGAAACAGCTAAAGCCAGCCTAGATTGTGATATTTGATCAGCATTTCCAAGTTATATAGTTAATTACTCTGCTAAGGTGACTGAGTACAGTCATGCTGGTTGTATTCATTCATGTTGGAACTAAATCAGTCTCATCTGAGAGACTGTGTGGCCACCTCACCCAGGTCAACCCAAACAAGCTTTTCTAATCCTTGTCATGCCCTATTCTATGTATGGAGTTGTAGTTCTGATTTTCATTTAAAAAAAAACCATGGCCTACATCTCCCTGCATGCAATGAGGCAAAACCAGGATTGGATCAGCCTTTTGGGTTGGAGATCAGAATCTGAATCCAAAACTTAGCTTTTACTTCCTGGTTGGGGATGTTCCCCTGTGGGTTGGGATAGCAGGAGGAAAACTTTAGTCCAACCACCCCAGGAGAGTGACATTTACTGGCAAACTCAGGATGCATAATTCATTACTAGGATCCACAGCTGTCTGTGGCCCCTGCTGAAGGATGATGGCTGGGTTAGGAGAAAAGGGAGTTAGAAAGGGTGTGGGAGAAAACCATGGGTACTGCAAATGAAAGCTGATGGCACTCATGAGAGGCCAGTTCCAACTGAGCTGAAGGAAACTGATGAGTCAAAATAAAAACCTTCCATGCTCAAAGCAAATGCATGCATTTTGTTACCACCGCCTGTGACTTTGTTCAGTGCTCATAAGATATCATAGCTCTCAACCAAACTTCAGGACAGTTGAGCTCCCGTGACCACTGAGATTCTGTTGTTCAAGGACATGATGTCACTCTTATGATTTCAGTTCCCAGGTTATTCTGACACCCTGCTCAATAGTCCTTGAGTCTCCCAGATGCTCATCCACCATCATCATCATCACTTGGTGTACTACAGGACTGATTCTTTGGATGCAAGGGTCTTGAATACTCATGCACATCATCATCTTGGGATAATTCTTATCTTGCTCTAATACGGAGTTTTCTTAGATTTAACTGTCACAAATGGATATCCCAAATCTGTCAAAGCAAAGATTCCATGGAATATAAATTGCTTTCATTTCCTGAGTACTGTTAATTTTACCTTGAGAAAAGTCTATTGCCTTTCCTTCCATTAAGAGAATACAGAGTCCTCTGTGACTGTTTATAACCCACTCTTTAGATAATGCCTTTATCTAAAGAAAAAAAAAAGCACTGATAAATCATGCTGAAGCACTATTATGCAGCACTATGTATCCTGGAAGAAAAAATGAATGATCTTTTCTCAGATGACTTTGATTTGTCTCCATTCTCCTCACTGGAGTTTCACAATCTAGTAATCCATCTAGTATGGGGTTAGTTGTGAAATCCAGTCACCCTGTGCCTATGTGCTTGCGTGCATCGTATATATATCTATGTATATTGCATGTTCTTATGTATATTTTTATTTAATTACTGTCCTTTTCAAATCAAAACTCAAATGGACTTACAGTTCAGTCCAGGAGGTATTGCACTGCCCCAGAGGGTTTATAATTTGCTTGTACCTATGAAACATGAAAAATCACAAGGTCCCATAGATTAAGGAGGTCCCAGGAAGTTTCTCCCACGTTGCAGCCACTCTATGAGGACGAAGAAGGGGAGGTAAAGCTGGCAGATTCTTTCAAGGGATGGTCAAGCACTGAGTCTGGCACATACTGCAGAGTTGTTTGTTTGTTTGTTTTGGGTTTTTTTTTTGGTCGTTCTTCGATTCCAGTGGAGGACGGAGAAAGAGGGTGGGCAGCCTGCCCCCCCCAGGAGTACGGGTTCCCGCGGCCCCACCTCCTCTCCTCCTTCTCGGGCACGTCACGGCGGGGAGGACCCGGGGCTGGCAAACAGTTTCCGCGGCTCAGCCTGGAGCACATTTCCGAAGCAGGAGCAGCGCCCCCCACCCTCCTCTGCATTCCAGCGCTCCGGAGTCAGCCCCCGACCCTCGGCGATCGCCACCCCCGGCCACGGTGAGGAGCCGCCCGGGACAAGTTTTTCGGGGTGGGGGGGGGGAAGAGATCCCGGGCCTCCCTTTCTCCCCCGGCTCACCCCCTCCTCTCTTTTCCGTTTTGTTTTTTGCAGATCATGAGCCCGAAGACCCCGGCAGTTCTGCTTCTCTTGGTCATCTCCTGGGTCCATGCGCTGGTAGGTAAAGGGGCCGCCCCCAGGGTCCTGCCCCACTTGTTGGCCAAGAGTTTAGTGCTCGTCCCGAGGGGAGAGGGGACCTGGTTTGAATGGATCGGGGGCGGCCCCTCCTTCCTGACTTTGTGCAGACCGGGGGAGAAACTATGCGAAGTGAGCCGAGCGAAAAGAAGCCCCCGATTGGGCTCCGTTTACACGAGAAGAAATAGATTGAGCTGGGGGGGGGGGGGGGGCGATAGGAGGAGCACCACAAACAGGCGAGATGGGGGAGCAAAAAACGGGAGAGAGAGAGAGAGAGGATTTTATGGCCGGCGGCTGCCACATTGGCAAAATGAGTTCAAAATGCTCTGGCCCCGGGGCAATCCGAATTCTTATTCCGAATTGGAAGGCGACTTTGCGGGCTCTGACGGGGTTCGACGCCTCCTTGCGCGCTGAAGTTCTGACTTCGCTCTCTATTTTGCTGGCCCTGCGCAGCTTATTTTTTTGTATTGTAACTTCTTAAAAAGCCCCCCAGTCTGTATCATTTATTTTTAAGTCATTTACCTTCTCCTGCTTGCCTTGATCCCAGCCCGACTTTAAGTGGCTTTGTGTGCATTCTCCGACACGAACTTCCGAGAAGCAACATTTAAAAGCAATCAAGACACGGAACCGCGCAGCCAGAAAAGGAAACCTTTTTTTTTTATTTCACCTTTTGGCTGCTGCCTCCAGCCTGAGCTGCAGGGCTGAGGTCAGGGAACAAAGAGCCTGATGTACTGAGGCTGGCTTTTTGCTGTTCTGTGGCGGGGGGGGGGGGGGCGAGCTTAGTACATCAGGCCCAACGTATTTTGTAATTACAGCATGAAAATCTGGAAGTGATTAGCAAAGCAACATTGAGAGGGTCACAGGGGAGAGACAGAGAAAATGTAGGTTGTGGAAGAGAAGAAGGAGCCCCTCCTGGTTATTTCTTTTCCACTGGCAGACCTCTGTAAGAGGGGTGCCCCACCCTTTGGGGGCTCCCCTGTAGGCCACATTCCTCTGCAGCAGCTGCGGGCCTCTCATTGGGACCCAGCAGGGGAGGGGCCACTCCTGACGGCCAAGTCCAATGAAAAAGGCAGGGCCTTAAGAGTCTGGGGTTTACTCCCCATCCCCGAGTTACCGCCTGATGACAGCGCTCTCTTCTATGGCAGGTATTGGCTCTTCTCCTCTGGGCCTGATTATAACCTCCCAGGGTGCTTAGTGGAAGCACCAGCCCTAATGGCAGAGTTAGACAGTTCTTTCTGCTAGGGCATTTCCTGTAAGCTGATTGTACACTGCTCTGTACGAGTTTTTGTTTGAAATAAGAGGTCTAAAAATGAAAAAAAAAAAAAAACCCCCATAAATTACCTTTTTTTTTGTTTGGATTTTCTTCAGTAAGGTGACCAGACAGCTCCACCTCATAAGGGAAGAACTTGGCCAATTCTGTTTCCCCACCCCCTAAAGGCATCTCTGAACTTGTGGTAATTGAAATTACAAGACGAGAGATGATATAAAACCAGGACTGGTTCAGCTCATTCCTTATGATAGGGGTACAGTCTGGTTACCATAGGGTCTGAGCAAAACATAGGAGACAGCCCCTGACAGAACTGGCCCCAGTAATTCATGCATCAGCTGGTTTAAGGATTAAACAGAGATTTGCTTTGAAAATCCAGCTCTTTGAGGCTACTTAATGCATATAAAACCCCATTTTATATGCAAAAGCAGTGCTTTGAAAGTCATTTGGAGGGGTTGTGCCTGTAAACGTGTGGGCAGAACCTCATTTCGCATGTGCTTGCATCTGCTCTAGGAAGAGGTGCGCCGGAGTCAGGGGAGGGAAAGCAGGTTCAGCTTTCAGGGCAGGTGTGTACACCTGTACTGGGACAGGAGGCGGAGTCAGGGGAGCAAAAGGAGCAGCTTTCGCTGCAGGTGTGTACACCTGTATTGGGACAGGGGGCAGAGTCAGGGGGAAAGAGAGTGCAGCTTTCAGTGCAGGTATGTATATCTGCACTGGGACAGGGGGCGGAGTCAGGGGAGGGAAAGGGGCAGCTTTCACTGCAGGTATGTACATCTGCACTGGGACAGGAGGCGGAGTCAGGGGAGCAAAAGGAGCAGCTTTCGCTGCAGGTGTGTACACCTGTATTGGGACAGGGGGCAGAGTCAGGGGGAAAGAGGGTGCAGCTTTCAGTGCAGGTATGTATATCTGCACTGGGACAGAGGGCGGAGTCAGGGGAGGGAAAGGGGCAGCCTTCACTGCAGGTATGTATATCTGCACTGGGACAGGGGGCAGAGTCAGGGGAGGGAAAGGGGCAGCTTTCACTGCAGGTATGTACATCTGCACTGGGACAGGAGGCGGAGTCAGGGGAGGGAAAGGGGCAGCTTTCACTGCAGGTATGTATATCTGCACTGGGGCAGGGGGCGGAGTCAGGGGAGGGAAAGGGGCAGCTTTCACTGCAGGTATGTACATCTGCACTGGGACAGGGGGCGGAGTCAGGGGAGGGAAAGGGGCAGCTTTCACTGCAGGTATGTACATCTGCACTGGGACAGGAGGCGGAGTCAGGGGAGGGAAAGGGGCAACTTTCACTGCAGATATGTACATCTGCACTGGGGCAGGGGGCGGAGTCAGGGGAGGGAAAGGGGCAGCTTTCACTGCAGGTGTATGCCTGTACTGAAACAGGGGGTGGAGTCAGGGGAGGGAAAGAGGGTGCAGCTTTCAGTGGAGGTGTGTACACCTGCATTGGGACAATATGCCCGACATGGGCTATTATCAAATTTCACCATTTGAAAGGACCAGGGCTGGATTTAGGCAGAGGCAACATAGGCAACTGCCTTGGCATCACGTTCTGAAGGTAGCCAAATACTGGGACTTTCCCTGCATTCCAGGGGAAGGGGAAAGAGGGAATCCTTTATAAGTCCTCTGCCTATGTACGCTCTTATCTTAAATCCGGCCCTGGAAAGGACCGGATTTAAGAAAGAGCAATGTTCTATGGTACCCAGCCTGGCTTCTTGTCCCAGTGAATTCCCTATGGCAAACGTTGCAACTTTGGCTGCCCCCCTTCCCATGCCTCCCAAAAGCCCTCCCCAAGTTTGAAAACGAATGCCCAGCAGCCTGGCTCCACACCAAATCTGGTTGAGCTAGGTCCAGCTGTTTAAAAGTGGTAAGGGGGGGGGGGGGACCTCACACCCAAACCACATTGCTCATAGACCTCGGTACGATCCACTAAACCTCTTCTTCTATCCAACCAAGCCTTAAAAGCCATTGGCACAAAGAACACATTAGTATGGTCTGGAAGGGAATGGGGGAAGGGCTCATCTCTGATTCTGTTTTAGGGAAAGGTCAGACATGTAACGGGATGGAGATCCATCGATTACTGCTTTTCATCACATCATTACATTCAGACAATTTAAACAAAATTACAGCCCAACACACTGCAGTAATGGTTAAAAACTCACAGGTAAAAGCTATTTTGACAGGAAAAACAGAGGCCATAAATGTAACCATAATTAAGCACTTAGCTTCAGAGATACAAAGGTTAGGATTTAGGGCAAATCACAGGTCTCTGGTCCATCTCATGTCCCAGTGCCAAAGCTCACCAGCATAGCCTGGATTCATCCCCCCAACCTGGGAGCTGAGGGCCAGGCGTGATTAGACGTTGTCTTCTCCAGAGCAGAGTTGGAACAAGCAGCCTGGACATTTGAAGCACGGGGAAGCTTGTAGAGCTGCTATCCCTACTGATCATGTTCTGTATAGAAATCCTCTCTACTTTCCAGCACACATTAAATTCTCCAGAAACATAAGCACATCAGCGGATCTCCGCTATCCTTTTCACACCCTCTCGTCAACTTTAAAACACCTTTTTACACTGAAGGAGCTAAAAACTTCAGGTGATGGACTCCGATTGTATACAAAAATCAGCCTGAGCTCTCATCTGGGGAAGTCACTGAGGATTTTGGAGGTTTAGATCCATCCTTCGTGCTGACCACCTTCCCCATTGCTACCTTTCCATGCCCCCGAGCTCTTTATAGCATCACCTGCTCTCTACAGACCCTACAGTCCTCTGCGGCTGAGAGAGCATGCTGTCTCTCCCTGCTCCCCCAAGACAAAAAAGTAAAATGCTGTTCCATCTGATGAGACCATATCTAGTTTCTATCAGGCTTACAACAGAGCAGTCCCCCTCCTGCTCAGGCCGCCCTCTGCCATGCATTATAGCATATTGTTAGCTGTACCTGGGGGTTAGGCAGAATAAGGCAGTATGAGCCTTATTCTGAGGCTGAGCAAGGCTTATTCTGAGGCTGAGCAAGGCTCAGATATCGCTGAGCAAGATTTCTGGGTGGATACACAGAGAGACCTGTGAATTGGGAGATTAAGGTTCTCCCAAGTGTTGATTGGAAAATTACCTGAAACATGACAGTAATCTGCGGGTCCGGCGTGGTGGTTGGGGCAGAAGACGAGCGTTGTCAGGAATCAGTTAACTCACCCTTCCTCTTCTGGCTGTGCTCATAAGAATAAAAGACACCCGTGGTGCTGGGTTGCAGGCTGTCTGGTGGGTCTTGGGGGAAAAAAGCCCCTTGTGTAACTTCTCGCTCCTTTCCTGGTCTGGGGGTGGAGGATGAGGGACGGGGGGGGGGACGGGGGGACGACGACTCTGCTATGGTCAATATTTCCCAAATGAATGAATCATTGCAAATGCTGTGTCCTCTTTACCTTCCCTTCTGCTGGACAGTTTCAGTGGGCTGGGTTTGTGGACCCAGCTGGTCTGCTTCTACTCATAGTTGAGAAAATTAAGTCACAGAATCCACAAGGTGGACAAAAATGTTTTGTTTGGTTTTTTTTGGGGGGTGGGGTTGGGGGGGTAGGAGAAGGACATATGGAGGGAAGAGGAATTCTGTAGTTCCCTCCTTGCTCTCTGGGTCAGAACCAGGACCAGCATCAGGTTCCATGATCCTTCATTCTCAATTGCCTGGTGATTTTCCTCCCAACTTACTTCAGCCGTCACTGCAGCAACAGTTTGGCCTGGGGGCCATCCAGAGCTCCTTCTGGACTCCTACAATCATTGGCCCTATCTCTGGCCAGCAGGGGGTCCGCTGTGGTTCCCTTCACCCTGGGCCTGCAAACTTTGCTCCTCAGCATCCCCTTGGCCAACCCAAGGGTTGGAAAACCCAAGCTGTGAGAGGAACCTGGATCCTCCGCATGGCAGTGTGCGGCCCTGCCACTGACCCCCCAGGCCAGTCCTAAAAAATGGCAAAATATTCCGAATCCTGTGTTGTGGAATCACATAAATAGGCACCAAATAACATTTAAACGCAACTTTCTCTCCATGCTATGAGGCTGGAAGACAAAGATATCTCATTCTGTTTTGTGCTGTAAGCCTGCCACTTCCAGATTTGAAATGAAACACCTTGGACCGAAGTGAGGTTAACTTTGAGTGGAAATTGCAAGTAGAGAGCCTGAGTTGTGAACAGTGAAAATGGATGTTTTCAGCCGGTTTAATGCCCCCACATCTGGCCCGTATGAGAAGTGTAAATGAAATAATACCGGGCCGTTCTGGCCCTGGTGCATTGAGTAAGCAAGGAAGGCTGTTCTGATCCCGAATGGCAGGCACAGCTGCTGTTTACTGGAGGCCAAAGCTTCTCCCCTGCGGGCCCTCATTTGCCAGAGTGCTAACTGGGTCTGGCCACTCCGAGCTAGAAGATGGTCACCTGGTGGACCACCATGGCAAAGGGCTCTCTCTTCTGGGCTCCCCCACCGGCCAAGCCTCCAGCTGGTTTTCAGTGTGGGCACAGCTGCTGCGTTTCCGAGGGCTGGGGAAACCTTTGATCTGAAGGAATGCTTTTATTTTAAAAGTCCGACAGTGTATGATATCTTTTTAGCTTTGAATTAAATCAGAAGAGAAACCCCCCCCCCCCCCAGATCTCAGGACGGTGCTTGACAAAGGAATATTTGGCATGGTCCAGGGCTGGCATACTTCCTATCCAGTGGAGTGAAGTGGAAGTGTTTTGGGCAGGTAATTGTAGACTGCTCCACAGCAAAAGCTGAATGTCCTGCCTTGGAGCTACCTGCCGATGAGAGATCTACTGTGTGTTCATTTTCCAGACAGGAATGTTATTTTGCAGGTCAAGGTTCTGGCGCTGTCTTTGTGCTGGGGAGAGGGGAAGGAGAGGGCGTTTGCTTGCGTTAATGGGGGCTGGTGGGAGATAAGAGAGATTATCGCTGCTGCGGTGAATTAGTGAGTAGCACTGAGGCTAAGAGAATGCATAATCAGTCGGGCATGGGTTGTTAACTGAAATAGCATCAGAGATGGCAGAGAAAGGGTGACCTCCTGTTTGTTAAAGTTAGTGAACAGTGCATGCACATACACTGGGTGTGGGGCAACTGCCACAAAACAGGAGACTGAATTAGCACGAGCTTGAGATTTGTGAGCAGTAACGCTAATGATTGGGACTACTGTTCCTGGCCTGTGACTGACAGTTTTTAGATATTGTAGGGCTGGATTGTGAACAGATTTCCCCTCTATCCCAGTACCATATTTATCTTTAACTGCGTGCTTTCGTCTCATGGCATGGTTTTTTTCTTTTTCTACTATTGCACCTAAAGAGTGGAATAGCCTTCCAGTGCAAGTGAGACAAGTACAAGATTTCAAAGTTTTTAGAAGGACTCTGAAGGCAGTATTTTGAGGCAGCTTTTGAGTGAAGTGGGATAACTACTTTTAAAATATTGTTTGAATGAGGAAGTATGTAAATAATGTTTTCATTTGTTTGTATATGTTTGTCTTATGTGGTTTTATGATTGTTACATTGTAATCCATGCCGAACGTTTTATGGAGGTTGCGGAATAAAAGCTTTTAAAATAAATAAATAACTTCTCTTCAGGATGGGCAGAAGGGCTGTGCATCGCCTTGATTCTCCATGGCTCATGCGCATGTCCCAAAGCGCATGGAGCAGAATACAGGCACGCACACAGATTGCTCCTCGCACCATGGTCGAGTACAATAAAACAGAAAGGCATTTCGCTGGAAGCCAGCTGACAGGGGAATGGACTCTTTCAAACAGAATAACATTTCTGAATTACTCGCAGAAATTTCGAGGCCCATATTCAATAAGCTGGAAAGCACTAAAGTTATCCAGTAAAGTTCCCTGGCTCTCTGTAGGTGAATATTCAGTGAGACAACTCTTCCACTCTATGTGCTCAGCTAAAGTTATCCGTGCCTCTTAATATGCCCCAGTTTAAAGTTATGTGGATAAACTTACCCAGATAATGTTAAACTTAACCAGCTGTATTCAATATTTAGCCAGTTAAATGTAAAAAAAACCCCTCCACCCTCAGAATAAAATTTAAAAAATTGCAGGTCATAACAGCCGAAGGAGCATCCCTAGCCACACCCTATCGATATGACCTGGCTCCGGGCCCCCTGCCCCAGCTGGAACCCCTCTCGAAACCGCCAAGGCTGCCGGGAGCGCGGCAGATTCTTACCTCATCTGGCGGTGTCCAGCACTGCTCCGACACCGCTGCTGGTGCCGCACGCTCCTAACATTGTCCGAGTCTCATCGGAATGTCCGTATTATGTGCCCCGGAACACCCCTGAATTATCCAGCTAGCTCTATCGGGGTGATGACTCACCCAGGTAAAATTTAGCTGGTTAAAGGAGCGGGATATTTCAACCTCCTGGATTTGTCAAGGTAGCAAATGTCTTAGAATACTGCTCTTAAAAATGTAATTTCATTTCATTTAAAAATAAAGAGGCTGCTACTCGGCGCCCCTGAGCCAGAATTTTCCAACTTAGTGGCCCTGTTTGAGTATTTGGCTGTGTTCAGCAGCTGCCACTTAGCTGGGTAACTATTTATCCAGCTAAATAATGGGCCGGACGAGGGCAGGGCTACTTCTCCAGCTCACAAACCTGGGTAAGTGCTGGTGTTCAGCCTTATCCTGATAAGTTAGACCTGCCATTGAGCAGGACCGCAAGTTAGCCGGAGACGTTTATCTGGTTCACTCTTAGATAGCCCGGTAAGTTCAGCTCTACGGCCATAATGTGGAATGTCCCAGAAAAGTTAAGCCAGATAACTTGCTCAGCTGAATATCTACCCCATATAAACCCTGGTTATGAACCAAACCAGGGCAGTGTTTAACATAACAAAAACATATCTCAAACATTAACCAGGACATTATTCATAGAACCCAACCAAATCACAGCCCAGAGCACATTTTTTTCCATCAACCCACAAACTAGGGAGAGGAAAATAAAAATACCAGTGTAAACAAGCTAAGGATGAATCACTCTAGTGGTGTACACTGATATGATCACTCTGACTCCATGCAAACAGCAGTACCGCAGGGACTAATTTATTTTCTCAGCCCAAGAGAGTTAAAAATTGAAACCCCATGTTTCCAGATTGTTTTCTAAATGTGGAATAAACGGATTCCAACCCGAGTTCTTGGGGGTGGGGGAAGCTTTTCAGGGTGCAGGTGCTGACAAGGAAAAGGCTCTTTCCCTAGGTTTTGTGTGCTTTAGTGCTCAAAGTGAGGGAGTATCCGATCTAGAATGAAACCCATGGGTGGGACAATACTGGATACATAAAGGGGACCTTTACCTAAAGAGCATCCTCAACGCCTTAGGTTTTATCCTGGCAGTTATTAGCAATCAGTGGAGCTTGCGCAACCTAGGCACAGCCTTCTCCCTGTGCGATCAGCCCAGGAATATCCGACGGTCATAGTTTGAACAAATTGTAATTTCTTCATTAGTCTAGCTGGTGATCCCACATAAAGGGGCTTGCAGTGGTCCAAGTCAGATACCAGTAGGGAGAGAGGTGCAGTCCTTATTACACCTGGCTGTAGAAAAGGGTGGAGTTGTCTAATAATGCAGAACTTTCAGCGGTCTCCAATATCTGCACCTCCAATCCAAAGGTAGAGTGCAAAACCAAACAAGAGGATCCTTGGGTAAGTGAAGGGAATGAGAATCTGTCAAGGTGTCACTGGTTCACATTGGTCTTGGTGAAGGAGATAATGGGGTAGATTTTTAAAGTTATGCGCAGGTGTAGATTTGTTTGCGCAACCCGGCGTGAACAAATCTATACCCGATTTTATAACGTGCGCGCTCCTGCAGGGTCGGTGCACACAGGGGGCTGCACAATTGTGCAACCTGTGCGTGCCTAGCCGAGCAGCCTGCCTCGGAGGGAACTTTTTTTCCAGCTTCCCCTCCCTTCCCCTACCTAACCCACCCCCTAGCCCTAACTAAATCCCCCCACCTTTGTTCAGAAAGTTACGCCTGCCTGAGGCAGGCGTAACTTGCACGCACCGGCCAGCTGCTGGCGCACAATTCCCTGGCCCAAGGGCTGGTTTGGAGGTCTTAGCCATGCCCCCGGAACGCCCCTGAATGCCGCACCACCCCCGACAAGCCCCCCAAGCAAAGCCCCGGGACTTACGCGCGTCCTGGGGCTTTGCACGCGCCGGCGCGCAGGGCTTTTAAAATCCGCCCCTATGGATTCTGACAGGTAGGCGTGTTAACTCTTTCTTCTCCCAGTCCTTCAGCGGTATCCGCTTCCTTTGGATCCATGGTCATGATGTGTCCGTTCCCCCGGCTTTGCTAACATTTGTAGCATCTGGCTTATAATTGCACACAGCATAAGGCTTTTGCTGTCTGCTGTCTCTTAAATGATGCATCTTTAAAAAAAAAAAAAAAAGTGAGAAATTGCTCAGGCAAACATGTCACATCTTTTATATTCTGTGCAACTTTTCCCTAGCGCTGTCTGTATCAATTGCATTTCGTTGTCATGTAGCTAAAGTGTATCAGGCAGCCTGAGAATGGGAGAGAGAGGGGTAAAATGTTTAGAGAGAGGCAATAAAACATCGCATGGAGCAAATTTTCAAAAAGATACCAAGCACCCAGTTTAGCTAGCTGTTAAGTTAAGATCATTTTAAACTACAGCCTGGCCAGCTAAGTTAGGGGTGCTGAATCCTTGGAGGACACCCCCAGGCCAATCAGGTTTTCAGGATATCTCTAATGAATATGCATGAGATTTATTTGCATGCACTACCGCATATATATGCAAATATTTCTCATGGCATATTCATTAGGGTTATCCTGAGAATCCAACTGGCTGGAGTGGGGGCCCGTTTTATCACCCTTGAGCTACGTTGTGCCTGAAAATGAGCCTAAAATTAGCTGGCTAGAATTAGGCTTGTATTATGTGTGCTAGCCAGCCACGTCCTTTCCCAACCCTGGGGATGTTTTTCTGGGCTACCTGCTTTTTGAGTGGCTAAGCCTAGCTGCCTAGTTTCACTAACAAAAACAATACAGCAGAATTAGAAGAGGTACAGAGAAGGGTGACCAAAATGATAAGGGGAATGGAACAATTCCCCTAGGAGGAAAGACTAAAGAGGTTAGGACTCCTCAGATTGGAGAGATGGCTGAGGGGGGGAAATGATAGAGGTGTTTAAAGTAATGAATGGAATGGAACAAGTAAATATGAATCAGTTTACTCTTTCAAAAAGTACAAAGATCAGGAGATACCCAGTGATCAGACAAATCTGATTGACTTTTTTGACTGGGTAACCAAGGAATTGGATCAAGGAAGAGCACTTGACGTCATCTACTTGGATTTCAGCAAAGCTTTTGATACGGTTCCGCACAGGCGACTGGTGAATAAAATGAGAAGCTTAGGAGTGAGTGCCGAGGTGGTGGCCTGGATTGCAAACTGGTTGACGGACAGAAGACATTGTGTGATGGTAAATGGAACACTCTCTGAAGAGAGAGCAGTTTTAAGCAGTGTACTGCAAGGATCGGTGTTGGGACCGGTCCTGTTCAATATCTTCATGAGTGACATTGCGGACGGGATAGAAGGTAAGGTTTGTCTTTTTGCGGACGACACTAAGATCTGCAACAGAGTGGACACGCCGGAAGGAGTGGAGAGAATGAGACTGGATTTAAGGAAGCTGGAAGAGTGGTCGAAGATATAGCAGCTGAGATTCAATGCCAAGAAGTGCAAAGTCATGCATATGGGGAGTAGAAATCCAAATGAACTGTATTCGATGGGGGGAGAAAGGCTGATGTGCACGGAGCAGGAGAGAGACCTTGGGGTGATAGTGTCTAATGATCTGAAGTCGGTGAAACAATGTGACAAGGCGATAGCTAAAGCCAGAAGAATGCTGGGCTGCATAGAGAGAGGAATATCGAATAAGAAAAGGGAAGTGATTATCCCCTTGTACAGGTCCTTGGTGAGGCCTCACCTGGAGTATTGCGCTCAGTTCTGGAGACCGTATCTCCGAAGAGACAGACAGGATGGAAGCGGTCTAGAGAAGGGTGACCAAAAAGTTGGAGGGTCTTCATCAAATGACTTATGAGGAGAGATTGAAGAATCTAAATATGTACACCCTGGAGGAAAGGAGGAGCAGAAGTGATATGATACAGACTTTCAGATACTTGAAAGGTTTTAATGATCCAAAGACAACAACAAACCTTTTCCGTCGGAAAAAAATCAGCAGAACCAGGGGTCACGATTTGAAGCTCCAGGGAGGAAGACTCAGAACCAATGTCAGGAAGTATTTCTTCACGGAGAGGGTGGTGGATACCTGGAATGCCCTTCCAGAGGAATTGGTGAAGACCAGAAATGTGAAGGACTTCAAAGGGGCGTGGGATAAACACTGTGGATCCATAAAGTTTAGAGAACGTGAATGAATGTGGAAAAAAGGATTTGCATTCACAAAAAAGCGGGGAGTACCTTGCTTGTTACAGCGGTTACTACCCCAAACCAAATAAGCCTGATACTTCACTTTCAATGCATATCCAGCATAGCTCTCTGCTTCAACAGCAGGGGAGAAAGTCTGATACTTCACTTTCAATGCATATTCAGCATAGCTCTCTGCTTCAACAGCAAGGGAGAAAGTCTGATACTTCACTTTCAATGCATATTCAGCATAGCTCTCTGCTTCAACGGCAGGGGGAATGAAGAAAAGTGGATCTGTATACAGACAACAACCAACAAGGACTGAATTACATAGTCTGGGTAAACAAATAAGCATGGGTGTAGCTTGCTCATTGCGGCGGTTACTACCCCTAACTAATTAAGCTAGATATTTCACTCAGATGCAGCTCCAACACTGCTCTCTACATTAATGGTGGAGGTGGAAGGGAAATAGAACCAAAAGGTTACTAAGAGCCAAGAGTAACAGATAAGTATGAGAAAAAAAAAAGTGCAAAACTTGCTGGGCAGACTGGATGGGCAGTTTGGTCTTCTTCTGCCGTCGTTTCTATGTTTCTATGTTAAGTTACTAGGTAATACATTTAAAATTAATAAAAGCAAGTATTTTTTGTATTCAATGCATAATTAAGCTCTGAAATTTGTTGCCAGAGGATGTGGTGAAAGTTATTAGTGTAGCTGTCTTTAAAAATGTTTTGGACAAGTTCCTGGAGGAAAAGTCAATAAATCATTATTAAGTTGGAGCTGCAGAAATCAACTGCTTATTTTTTGGGATAAGCAGCTTGGAATCTCTCTACCCCTTGGGATCCTGCCAGGTACTTGTGACCTGGATTGGAAACAGGATGCTGGGCTTGATGGACCCTTGGTCTGACCCAGTATGGCATGTTCTTATGTAGCGAAATGGATATTTCCAGGGCCATTGCTGGGAATGAGGCACCTCAGACAAGATTTGCACTGAGCTCCCCCTCCTCCATCCCCAGCAGGAACGTTCATAGCCAAAATGGCCTCTTTTCAATGACATGATCGGCCAAGGCTCGGTTCCCCAGTGATGACGGAGCCGGCTGGGAAGGGTGGTTCCTTCTGATATAGCAACGACAGCGGCTGTAAGGGAGCTTGCCTCTGAAGCTGGAGTGATGGTGATGGCGCCCCCCCCCCCCCTCCTCCCCTCGGCAGGAGCCCATGTTGCCTGCTCCTTCAGATTGTGCTCCGCAGCTTGCTGTACGGCTCCTGTGACTGCACCCATGTTGGGTCAGGCTAGCCACACATCTGGGAACAAGAGCATTGTAGTATGCAACTTGCCCCATTTGCATCCATCTTCCCAACTACCCCCCCCCCCCCCCCATGCAGCTTGCCACCCTATACAGGCCCTCATCTTGTCCACTCATAGCGATGACCTTAGATAATTACTTATTTGTTCCCAATAAGCCCTTTTTTTTTTCAGGTGTTCCTTTAGTGCACGGTTTCAGGGGCTGTCCTTGGGCTTTGGGTTCGTCCACCAGTCAGGATGTCTTACCTCTGACCTGAGCCATTCCTAGTTCAAAGCACATGGTGACGAGACCTCACACTCTTCCATCCGATTTTCATAGGCATCTTCAGATGAGAACTGACCAATTTATTGTACTATAATTTCAATAGAGTGCAAGCCTCGTGAGAAATATGGCCGCTCATCCCACATATGCAGCAAAGCATTGGAATACTATAAAGGCAGTGATAAGCCAACTGGTTCCAGCCACAGCATACCCACCTCTTCTGCTTTGCATATTTCCTTTTTGTGTGGCGCCCACCACATTCTCCCAAGTGCTCTTCTGCCCAATATGTAATGATCCAGAGCCTCCAGGCTAATTACTTTCAATTGCTAAGTAATTAGCTGGGAATCATCTTGACTTATCTCATTCTGAGTAAATCAAAATTGATTCTGAATTCCTAGCCTGTGTCTGCGGTATTATTTCTGTCAATGACTGGGAATACTAAACACAAGAGCTCCATGAGTTGGCCAATGCCAGCAAAGTCTGATTCCGTATCGTGGTTTGTGGGGGTGGGGGAGGAGAGTGAGAAGGAAAGGAATTAGGATGAGGGCAAGGCAGAGACACTGGAAGGACGCCAAAGCAAAACATGAAAGATTTAAAATGCATGAGAAGGGTAAAAAGGTTAGCAATACATGCGAGAAATCATTGCTTATTGAATACATTTAAGCAAGGATTGCTAAGTGCTCTGAGACCTATTGGACTGGGGTACCAATCTGATCCGCAAGGTCTGCAGACCACTCTGCATTTCAGGGAAGTTAAAATAAGCAAATGAATCTACTTGGACCAAATGTAGGCAAATCTCTCTCGTGACAATTAATTCTGAATTCATTGTGAAAACCAAACTGGGTCGCATTCTCAGGGAACCAGATTTGCATGCCACTGCTGCAGGAGTCCATGACAGAGCTGCTACTGTTCATGCCACCACGGCAGGAAACCTTTGAGTGCTCAGGAGCCATAAAGGGTCAGACATCTGGAATTACCAGTAGGGCAGATGTTGATGGCAGTGGACTACTGGTCACTTTCAGTCGGAAGTTATACCAGTTCAGTTGGTCATGAGTGCCCTTTTGGGCAGTTAGGTTAGGCACTTCAGGATATTTATGAGTCAACTTTAGTTTAGTGTTAGTCTTGAGTTTGATAATTTTATTATTACGGGAGATTTTAATGCTCATTGTTGTCAGTTTATTACAGGTCCTATTTCAGCTTTACACAAATTGTGAATTCTCCCACTTAGTAATATTTTAGATTCCTTAAAAGTCCAAAGCTGTGCAGTCCTATTTTTGTACAGTGTTGAGATTACCCCTCAAGAGGGTTGCATATAGGAATAAAAATGAGCTAGACTTGTGTCTGCTCTGGAGGTTGTAATCATTTCTCAGAAGAAGTTCCTCCATGTCAGTTTGTTGGTTAGCTCAGGCCCTTAATTCGCTAGCACCCCTGAAGAAGCACTATTTTGTAAAGAAATCATCCCCTGGACACGCAACAGAATTAGCTGGATGAAAAAACGTGGGCAGGCAGCTGGAGAAAACTTGGCAGATTAATCTACACTTATCAGACAGTGTTATATATCGTAAACATTTAAAGGCCTGAGATTAAGGCAGGTAAAAAACTGATTGGGCAAAACACTGCACTTAGTCTTTTGCTGTGTGTTTCTCTCAGAAGATTGGCCAGGTCCATCAAGATCTGGATTGCGAGACTCCTATCATTATTCCAACTGCTTCTGATCCCACTTTAGATTAGTCAAGGGACTTGTTTGAGTTGGTGGGTCTGTTAATAAAACAAATTCAGGAAATTTTAGTAAAGTCTAAAACAGGGCAGTGTGAGCTCAGTCCCTGCCTCCTCTTGCCCCACACACTGATCAAAGAGGATTCCATTATTTCCCTGATCAGATGAAACAGTGATTCACCCTCTGCTGAAAACAACAAAACTGGATATTCAGTTAATGGAACATTTGATGCCCTGTTTCTAATTTCTTTCTTTCTTTTTTTTTTTTTGAGATAGAAATTGTGGAGCGGGCACTGTGCCAGGGGTGGCCATCTCTGGTCCTCAAAAGCCACAGACAGGTCCGGTTTTTCAGGATATCCCTAATTGGTATGCATGAGAGAGATTTGCATGCACTGCCTCCATTGTATGCAAAGAGATCTCATTCATATGTATTGTGGGTATTCTGAAAACCTGGCCTGTGGGTGGCTCTCGAGGACTGGAGTTGGTCGCTCTTGCACTCATGCTGTGTCCTGGTTCTTTTCTTGTTTTATTAGCTGCACTCTTCAGGACAGGGTAGGGGGACTCTGTTTCCCCATCCATGGAAGTTAGTTTGCTATCCTCCAAGGTCCTGCTTTCCACCTGTTCTATTCTATTTAATATTTGTATTCAGCCTCTGGGGAAATTGATAAGCTGTTCCAGTTTGAAAATGTTTTCTTATGCAGATGACCTACAGCTTTATTGCAAATTAGGATCATTATAACAGTAAGAAATTGGCAAATTACAATATGGTCTCCAAGTGAACAGTGAGTGGCAGAGAAGGAATAAACTATAGGTTAATCTTCCTGCCCTATTGCCGCTCCATCTATTCTGTTAGAAGGGACTGTTCTGCCTTTGAAGGTTGAAGTTCATGTTCTGGGAATTAAGATGCAGATCTTACTTTCCAACTGCACATTTCATCTGTTGTCAAGCCTGCTTTGCTCAGCACCATAACATTCACAGCCTTTGGCCCTAGCCAGTGACAGGTTTAGAACTGTGATTCATGCATTTATTACAAACCCAACTGGATTATTGTAATTCCTTGAAGTCAGACCTTAACGTTTCTGCTCTTTATAAACAAATAGAGCAAAACATGGCAGCTCAGATACTTTGTTAGCTGAAACCCTATGGTCACATTTCTCCAACATTACGTACTCTTCACTGGCTGCCCATTCCTTCTAGGCTACAGTTTAAAATTGCAGCCTGCACTTTGAGACCTTGTTCCTAATGATCTGCACTCTATGGCTGATTACTTGATGTTCCAGACATCTTGTATGGCATAGTTATTTGGTCGTGCATTTGGCTAAGGCCTCTGTGCAACTTTATGCTCCAGGACATTTTTTTTCTGTTTTAGGCTGGACTTTTATGATGCTAATATGGTCTAGGTTTGCCTCATTTTTGCCTTCAGTTTTTTGTTTCTTTTTATGACTGTTGTAATTCTTTTTGCTGTTTGTTTTTGCTATTTTATGGTCATGATTTTGTGTGTATGTTACATACTCGCCCAGAGCCCTTGCTGGAGGGGAGGTTTTATAAATGTAAGATATGAATAAATCATCTCCCTCTGCCCTAACAAGACTATTTTCATCACTTTTCTTCCATGCAATCCACAGCAGGGTAGATGTGAAAAAAACCCAAAACAAAAAAAAAAAACGGGAGGGCATTGCAGAGCAGATGTAGACGACCCAGACTTTGACAGGTCCCTAGGTGAGCAGCTCAGCTCTTCCTGAACTCTCTGGAACAGCTGAGCAAATATTTTGGCTGTATTGCTTTGTGGTTTAGAAGAGAGAGAGAACAAGATGACATTCTTTTGTTTTTAGATCATGGGAAAACATGTTCTTGTCTTGCCCCTTGTGAGAGACAGAAAAACCCAGCCGGCAAAGAGCCCTAGCTGCAGGGCGTAGGGGAAACTAGAGCCCAGGATGACAACCTTAAAAGCTCCCCTGACTCATGCTTCCATTAAAACTGGAAAAGAGGATGGAGGAAACAATCTTAGATGAATTTTATATCAGACCTTTCTAGTCAAGCACATATAATAAAGTAACCAAGATTAAAATCAATGAAACAGCAAGATACCCAAAGTCTCAAAACAACAGAAACATTAAAACAAAAGAAAACATTTTAGAAAATCATAGAAAATGAGAAAACCTAACAGAAAACAAGATAGAAAAGCATGTAAGATATAAAGCTATAATCAAAACAGATTAAATCAAAATAACTAGAATAAAAACAGAAGCAAAAACAGCAAATGATGATTAAAAAAAAAAGACTTTGCAAAATATCAGGTCTTGACCAGACAGCAGAGAAGATCATTTTGAAGCATCCAGCCTAACATATGCTGCCAGTATTTATTGAATAAATGTATACAGTGCTAACGGTAGAACACGCACAGAAGTTACTCTAAATTCAAAGTAGACTTCATGCGCATCTCTCCACTGTGAACGGGATTTCATCGATTCCACCCCGCACACATCTCACCTGCTAGTTGGCACACAACAGAATGTTTCTGAAACCTTAGGCACATAGGACTGAGTTTTCCAAAGCAGATGTGTGCTAAGTCCAACCCAGCCCCAGCCGTCCCCCAGAGACACCCTCACTCACAGGTCGATACAGTAAAGTGTGCTCCGTCGGAGCGCACTGTCAGCCTGCTCTGGACGCGTGTTTTCCCTTACCCCTTATTCAGTAAGGGGAGGAAAACACGCGGCCCACCCGCGGCACCTAATAGCGCCCTCAACATGAAAATGCATGTTGATGGCCCTATTAGGTATGCGCGCGCGATTCAGTAAGTAAAATGTGCAGCCAAGCCGCACATTTTACTCTAAGAAATTAGCGCCGACCCAAAGGTCGGCGCTAATTTCTTCCGGCACCAGGAAAGTGCACAGAAAAGCAGTAAAAACTGCTTTTCTGTGCACCCTCCGACTTAATATCATGGCGATATTAAGTTGGAGGTCCCCAAAAGTAAAAAAAAGTAAAAAAAAAAAAAAAATTTGAATTCGGCCCGCGGCTGTCGGGCCGAAAACCGGACGCTCAATTTTGCCGGCGTCCGGTTTCCGAGCCCGTGGCTGTCAGCGGGCTCGAGAACCGACGCCGGCAAAATTGAGCGTCGGCTGTCAAACCCGCTGACAGCCGCCGCTCCTGACAAAAAGGAGGTGCTAGGGACGCGCTAGTGTCCCTAGCGCCTCCTTTTCCCCGTTTTTCCCGCGTCACCTCATTTAAATACTGAATCGCCCGCACCGGCGAGGGGCCGGTGCGCGCGCCGGGAGAGCAGGCGTTCGTCCGCTCTCCCGCGGTCTTACAGTATCGACCTGTCAGTCAGGGAAAGCTTGGGCACCAGCATATTGGGCTGGTAATTTTGTTAAAAGGCCGTGCCTGTGTGTAAAACACTGATTTACTGCAGAAGTCCCTTTTGCAAACCTCCCCCCTCCCCCGCCAATAAAATATATAAGGAGGTCAAGGAGAAGAGTGAACAGTCCCAGGCTGCTAAGAGTAGGACCATGGCTGCCCTTCTCAGGGTCTCAAATGCCAAAATATTTGCACTTCATTTAGACATGGGAAGATCCCAGGACAAGCCGGCTGCCTTTCTCCTTCCTTCTTATCCTCCTCTGGAAGTTAAGACCTCAGTAGGACCTTTTGGACCCTCATCAGGCTTATTCCTGTATAATTATTATTTCTATAAAGTCTGTGTTTCGTCAGGCCAGTGGTTCTTATTTACATTTCTGTACATACCGTGTGTTACATTTCATGCTTTCATTCTTTGTATTATTTTATTCTATTGCTCCTCGCTTGACGCATCTGGTGATGAGTTTAACTAATTAAATGGAATGATAACTCCAGTATTCACTCAGGTGATCATTGTACTGCCCCTTCCCAAAGCATTCTGGTACCTGTAGTCCAGATGCTCTTACAGAGGGCACCAGGCTAAGGAATTGTATTTTTAGTTTCCCTTCTCATACAGCAATTTACCTCTTCCTTTTTTTTTTTTTTTTGCTTTACCAGAGAGTAACCCCTCACTTATTGGCTAGAAGTGCTTTCTAGAAGTGGTTTCTTTTACATTATTTGACCTATCAAACTCTTGCCTGATCAGTCTCTTTGTTGCCACCTCATTTGTGTTTTGAAATTTTGTATCCCTCAGCGACTTTCGGCGTCACATGAATGTAGTGACTCCATATGCAGGATTTTTGTTTATTTTTATTCTAACAGCGCTATGCACTGGGAGGTTTTCATAATTAGGTTGGCAGGCAGTGGGGAAGCTGGAAGCCTCAGGGCAAGAGAATTTGGCACCCCTAGGCGAACCTTCGGACAGGCACCCCTTCCTCCGACTTACCCACTAGCGGCAGCTCCTGCACAGCACTGCCTCCTATGGGCAGCAGTGGCTCCAGCACAGCGCTGCCTCCTACTGGCAGTGTGGGCTCTGGTGCAGAATGTCTGTAGGCCTCATTCTGGTGGGATTTTTACTGCCCACCCCCCAAATTTTGACGCTTTAGGCAACTGCCTGGTTTGCCTAACGGAAGCACCGGCCCCGAGAAGTCTGTACGGTAGCTAAGGCATTACCTGAAAGCAGAACAGCCTTCAGGAATTCCTGGGGAAGAGACTGTCTGGGCTGAGATAAGGTGGCTCGGTCCTCACTACAGAAAACTGAATCCAGTTAACGCTTTCTGACCCAGAATAAGAGGTTTTGTTTGCAAAGTTGTTAGGGGACAGCCACAGAGTGGCATCTTCTGCCATGTTCTTCCTCAGTAGCCTCTCGCCACTGTTGTATCCTTGAAAGTAGTCCATTATACAGCTTGCACATGACACAAATCAGAATTATTGCACTGCTGAAGCATAAGGCCAGGCTAAGGGTAGGGCCTAAACTGCTGCAGCAAAGTATATAATGCAGTGGTACTCAGTCAGCGGATACCAAAGAGAGTGTCCCCCCCGACACCGTGATTTATTCACAAAATGGGCCCAAATTCTCATGCCACACAGCTAGCGGAAAGCAAGTAAGTTTCATGATTTGCTAGGACACTCGCAGGTTTTAAGGATGTTTAGTGTAGCTCGCGTGTTCAGGCGCCACTGCTGGATATTTTGATATTACTTGTATATATTACTGTAAGATAAACCGTAGAACAGACAGTGCACGGATATGCATCCTAAAATGCTTTGGAAAAGGCAGACTCGCCCTCACCCCTTCTGCACCAACTTTACCCTTGAGCAGAGCTGGGACTGTGCGAGTGAGAACTGGAAGCAACACAGCTTGCTATTCCAGTCCTTCTTAGTATCAAATGCTTCCTGGAACCTTATCTTTTTATTCTGGACGTGGATTAGACCTTTTGGAGCCTTCATGTACATAGAAATCTAGAAACGTGACAGCAGAAAAAGATTATTCAGCCTGTCTAGCCTGCCCCCTCCACACTGACTGCTCAGCTCTACAATCCCTACCTCCCCCACCTCCAAGGGGAAACTGTTCCATGCACCCGCTGCCTTTTACAATTAAAATAAAATAGACCAGCACCCAATCACCAAACATTTCCCTGAGGTGTGCTCAGCTGCATCGCCATCGAATGTTGTGACCATCCACTGGGTAGAAATATCATCACAACTACAAATCATAAATAAATAAATACATAAATAAAATATTTTTATTTGTTTTTATATACCGACATTCATTGGAGTATATCACATCAGTTTACAGTATAAGTAGTGGAATAGTAAGACTAAGATGTCTTATTATTGATACATTGTAACATTATAGCATGGTAACATTATAACAGGGACATGATAACATAGTAGCATTATATAGCATGGTAACATTATAACAGGGACATGATAACATAGTAGCATTATATAGCATGGTAACTTTATAACAGGGACATGATAACATAGTAGCATTATATAGCATGGTAACTTTATAACAGGGACATGATAACATAGTAGCATTATATAGCATGGTAACTTTATAACAGGGACATGATAACATAGTAGCATTATATAGCATGGTAACTTTATAACAGGGACATGATAACATAGTAGCATTATATAGCATGGTAACATTATAACAGGGACATGATAACATAGTAGCATTATATAGCATGGTAACTTTATAACAGGGACATGATAACATAGTAGCATTATATAGCATGGTAACTTTATAACAGGGACATGATAACATAGTAGCATTATATAGCATGGTAACATTATAACAGGGACATGATAACATAGTAGCATTATATAGCATGGTAACTTTATAACAGGGATATGATAACATAGTAGCATTATATAGCATGGTAACATTATAACAGGGACATGATAACATAGTAGCATTATATAGCATGGTAACATTATAACAGGGACATGATAACATAGTAGCATTATATAGCATGGTAACTTTATAACAGGGACATGATAACATAGTAGCATTATATAGCATGGTAACATTATAACGGGGACATGATAACATTGTGGAATTTTAACAGAATAGCAATATAGCAGAGAGAGGGGAGAGCAAGAGGGATTAGATTAGGGGAGGTGGGCCTACATGGGGGTCGTTGGGCAGGGGGGAGGATGCAATGTGAACAGGAGCTTATTTAACAGTATAGCAATATAACAGAAAGAGGGAGCAAGATGGTATTAGATTCAGGGGGGGGGGCCTACATGGAGGTCGTAGGGCAGGGGGGAAGATGCAAAGTGACAGGAGCTTATTAATGAGGATAGGAAATGAAGGCTAGTAGTTTGAAGCTAGGTCTTGGTGGCCAGGGAGTATCTATTGCATGTTGGAGGATTGGGAGGATAACAACTCGTGGCAAAATAACTTAGTCTGATAGGGAGGAAGCATATAAGAGATGGTAAAAAAAAAGACCAAATGGTCCACCCAGTTAGCCCAGCAAGTTTCTTATGGTAGTAACTGCTGCTCCGTGCAGGTTACCCCCATGTTTCTGTTAAGAATGGTAACTGCCGCTTCCTGTAGGTTACCCCCATGTTTCTGTTAAGGATGGTAACTGCCGCTCCCTGCAGGTTACTTCCATGTTTCTGTTAAGGATGGTAACTGCCGCTCCCTGCAGGTTACTTCCATGTTTCTGTTAAGAATGGTAACTGCCGCTTCCTGTAGGTTACCCCCATGTTTCTGTTAAGGATGGTAACTGCCGCTCCCTGCAGGTTACCCCCATGTTTCTGTTAAGGATGGTAACTGCCGCTCCCTGCAGGTTACTTCCATGTTTCTGTTAAGGATGGTAACTGCCGCTCCCTGCAGGTTACTTCCATGTTTCTGTTAAGAATGGTAACTGCCGCTTCCTGTAGGTTACCCCCATGTTTCTGTTAAGGATGGTAACTGCCGCTTCCTGTAGGTTACCCCCATGTTTCTGTTAAGGATGGTAACTGCCGCTCCCTGCAGGTTACTTCCATGTTTCTGTTAAGGATGGTAACTGCCGCTCCCTGCAGGTTACTTCCATGTTTCTGTTAAGGATGGTAACTGCCGCTCCCTGCAGGTTACTTCCATGTTTCTGTTAAGGGTAGTAACTGCCGCTCCATGCAGGTTACCCCCATGTTTCTGTTAAGAATGGTAACTGCCGCTTCCTGTAGGTTACCCCCATGTTTCTGTTAAGGATGGTAACTGCCGCTCCCTGCAGGTTACTTCCATGTTTCTGTTAAGGATGGTAACTGCTGCTCCCTGCAGGTTACTTCCATGTTTCTGTTAAGGATGGTAACTGCCGCTCCCTGCAGGTTACTTCCATGTT
This sequence comes from Rhinatrema bivittatum, assembly GCF_901001135.1. Lineage (NCBI taxonomy): Eukaryota > Metazoa > Chordata > Amphibia > Gymnophiona > Rhinatrematidae > Rhinatrema > Rhinatrema bivittatum. Next base: position 46,826,804 of record NC_042629.1, read on the forward strand.
TCTGTTAAGGATGGTAACTGCCGCTCCCTGCAGGTTACTCCTATGTTTCTGTTAAGGATGGTAACTGCCGCTCCCTGCAGGTTACCCCCATGTTTCTGTTAAGGATGGTAACTGCCGCTCCCTGCAGGTTACTTCCATGTTTCTGTTAAGGATGGTAACTGCCGCTCCCTGCAGGTTACTTCCATGTTTCTGTTAAGGATGGTAACTGCCGCTTCCTGTAGGTTACCCCCATGTTTCTGTTAAGAATGGTAACTGCCGCTTCCTGTAGGGTTACCCCCATGTTTCTGTTAAGGATGGTAACTGCCGCTCCCTGCAGGTTACTTCCATGTTTCTGTTAAGGATGGTAACTGCCGCTCCCTGCAGGTTACTTCCATGTTTCTGTTAAGGATGGTAACTGCCGCTTCCTGCAGGTTACTTCCATGTTTCTGTTAAGGGTAGTAACTGCCGCTCCGTGCAGGTTACCCCCATGTTTCTGTTAAGAATGGTAACTGCCGCTTCCTGTAGGTTACCCCCATGTTTCTGTTAAGGATGGTAACTGCCGCTCCCTGCAGGTTACTTCCATGTTTCTGTTAAGAATGGTAACTGCCGCTTCCTGTAGGTTACCCCCATGTTTCTGTTAAGAATGGTAACTGCCGCTTCCTGTAGGTTACCCCCATGTTTCTGTTAAGGATGGTAACTGCCGCTCCCTGCAGGTTACTTCCATGTTTCTGTTAAGGATGGTAACTGCCGCTCCCTGCAGGTTACTTCCATGTTTCTGTTAAGGGTAGTAACTGCCGCTCCATGCAGGTTACCCCCATGTTTCTGTTAAGAATGGTAACTGCCGCTTCCTGTAGGTTACCCCCATGTTTCTGTTAAGGATGGTAACTGCCGCTCCCTGCAGGTTACTTCCATGTTTCTGTTAAGGATGGTAACTGCTGCTCCCTGCAGGTTACTTCCATGTTTCTGTTAAGGATGGTAACTGCCGCTCCCTGCAGGTTACTTCCATGTTTCTGTTAAGGATGGTAACTGCCGCTCCCTGCAGGTTACTCCTATGTTTCTGTTAAGGATGGTAACTGCCGCTCCCTGCAGGTTACCCCCATGTTTCTGTTAAGGATGGTAACTGCCGCTCCCTGCAGGTTACTTCCATGTTTCTGTTAAGGATGGTAACTGCCGCTCCCTGCAGGTTACTTCCATGTTTCTGTTAAGGATGGTAACTGCCGCTCCCTGCAGGTTACTCCTATGTTTCTGTTAAGGATGGTAACTGCCGCTCCCTGCAGGTTACCCCCATGTTTCTGTTAAGGATGGTAACTGCCGCTCCCTGCAGGTTACCCCCATGTTTCTGTTAAGGATGGTAACTGCCGCTCCCTGCAGGTTACTTCCATGTTTCTGTTAAGGATGGTAACTGCCGCTCCCTGCAGGTTACTTCCATGTTTCTGTTAAGGATGGTAACTGCTGCTCCCTGCAGGTTACTTCCATGTTTCTGTTAAGGATGGTAACTGCTGCTCCCTGCAGGTTACTTCCATGTTTCTGTTAAGGATGGTAACTGCTGCTCCCTGCAGGTTACTCCTATGTTTCTGTTAAGGATGGTAACTGCCGCTCCCTGCAGGTTACTTCCATGTTTCTGTTAAGGATGGTAACTGCCGCTCCCTGCAGGTTACCCCCATGTTTCTGTTAAGGATGGTAACTGCCGCTCCCTGCAGGTTACCCCCATGTTTCTGTTAAGGATGGTAACTGCCGCTCCCTGCAGGTTACTTCCATGTTTCTGTTAAGGATGGTAACTGCCGCTCCCTGCAGGTTACTTCCATGTTTCTGTTAAGGATGGTAACTGCTGCTCCCTGCAGGTTACTCCTATGTTTCTGTTAAGGATGGTAACTGCCGCTCCCTGCAGGTTACTTCCATGTTTCTGTTAAGGATGGTAACTGCTGCTCCCTGCAGGTTACTCCTATGTTTCTGTTAAGGCTAGTAACTGCCGCTCCATGCAGGTTACCCCGTTTCTGTTAAGGGTAGTAACTGCCACTGAATGCAGGTTACCCCTATGTTTCTATTAAGAATTGTGGACCCTTGGCCTGAGGTGGGGTTGTTGCTACCTGTAGGGTTGGGCCCCACAGGTCCCCACTGTTGGGAGGCGAGGCTGGCCAGGAACAGAGGCAAGCTGGAGCTTCACCTGTGCCAACCTTCATTCCCCTCAGGTTGAGCCCTTGGGTGCCGTGGCCCGTAGGAGCTCCCCTGTGTGGCTGGTCCCGGAGAGGGTAGGCAAGTGAGTGCAGAGAGTGTCAGAGAGGTTAGGCATAGTTTGAGACAGGAGCACTCTCAGAGAGAGGAGGAAAAAGAGTCTCAGCGAGTGCAAGGCCTCTACAGCTCTGAAGGGAGTAGAGCAGGACCACATGGGCGTGGCCTCGAGGAGAGGAGGTGCAGCTGGGGAGACACGAACTGTAATGTGCAGGAGGAGAGCTAGAGCGGGGAACCCTGGAGAGTAGCAGCGCAGGAGTACTGCCTGGGACTCGGCAAACCGGTGGCACGATCTTCTGTAGTAGCAGCATAGGGGGCTAACCCCGAGGAGCGGGGCTCCGAGGCCCAGTCTGAAGGTGTGCTGCGCTGAGCCAACTCCCGGAGAGAGAAGGCACTGTAGCGAAGGTCCTCCATGAGAAGTACCGTGGGGATTCCCGGGAGCTGCGGGCACTGCTGTTGGAACTCACAAGCAGACTGGCGCTGAGCCTGGCCCCGAGGAGTAGGAAGCGCTGAGAGAGGAACCTGCTTTTTAGAAGCGCAGAGGTCCGATGATCGGAACAAAATCGGTCTGTGGCGAAGGTTTGCCCCCAGTAGGAACCATGGAACTCGTTGCCAAGTCGGTTAGTGAAGGCTACAGGTGGGGCTTAAATATCCCGGGTCAATGATATCATCAGGCGGGGACGAACCCGGAGTTCCCGCCAAGGTCCCTTTAAAAGCAGAGTAGGTAGCGCGCGCATGCACCTAGAGAGGCCCAGGATCAGAGCGCTGGTCGGTGGCGTCCCAGCCGCCACGTGGCGTGCAGGGAACTGGGAGAAATGTGGCAGTGGTGACCGGCCACTGCTGCGAGAGCACTGGAGGTGGAGGGCCAGGTCAGACATACGGTGAGTTGGGCCTGCCATGGACGGCCGCAGACGGTGGTAGTAATATTTACAATCAAAATCAAGTAACTGATGATTCAGACCATGCTGCTTGATGTTCTTTGTTTTGGGACTTGCCTGTAGAAGCCGTCCCGTGCTTTCCCCCCAGTGACTGCATATCCCTGCCCTGGACTGTAAAAGTCAGGGCCCGGTGCTGGCTGTCAGCTGCAAAGGTAAGGGAAAAAGGGACAGAAATTCTTTCAATCCACCGAGAGGGAACTCTTTATTTGCTGACTGGATTCTAGCTGTGATTTAAATATCTTAATAAATTACCTGGAACCTTGCCCTAATTGTGAGTTCGGAAGGAAGGGGGAGCTGATCAGCTGGATTTGATCTCCTGTCCCCTCCTAGTATTGGCTTATTCCAAATATTCCACGTCCAGCAGATACCTGACTTGGGGACGTGACTTATTACAATTTCCTGCATCCGGGTTTCTGTGGTGGTGGCGGGATTGTTTTGTTTTCTGGTGGCACAGCCTAGGGCTGCGTGGTCACCCCAGAATTACAAGTGAGTGCCAAGAAGCGCCTTTAAGCCGCTGTGTCCCAGAAATCCGCATGACAAAGCATGGGGGCCCTTTTGCCTGTAGTGCCCCGGCCCTCCCCCCCACCCGTCCCCCCTCCAGTCCTACTGGAGAAGCAGCACCTTCCAGAGGTCACGTCGCCATTTGTCGGTTAAGGGCGGTCGTCTCCGATATAAAGCAAAGTTAGCGGGCCTCGGCGTTCTGAGTGCCTGTGATTGTAGCCCTGCAGCCAAACGGCTTTCTCTGCCACTTAACTGTTAGCAGACGTGGAGAGCGCTGTATATATATATATATATATATATATATATATATATGTTATTTTTTTTTCCCCTTGGCGTGCCGTGATGGAATGCAGGCCTTCTCCTCTTCAGAGACGAGCAGCCTACAGACACTGACTGCTTCTTGGAACGGCAGGCCTAGGTGAGACGCTGCCTGACGCAGCAAGTCGAGAAGCCGGGAAGTCAAGGTTCAAATCCTGCTTCTCTCGCCGAGGCTCCGTGTGACCTTGGGCGAGTTTCTTCACCCTCCCCTCGGCTACAAAGTTAGGACCTCTGTTACTAAGCATTTTCCCCATAGACACAGAACAAGGAGAAAAGGCCCTTAGAGTGTAAGCCCTCTGGGGCTGGGAGGTACCGGCTGTACCTGAATGGTGCTTGCTGTGAGCTCAGGTTTGGTATGGTGAGTGGTGACATCGAAAGCAAAACTGCTCTGAGACCCAGACTTCGGGGGGGACTCAGAATTAAGGCTAAAGCAAGGGACGTCTGATCTTTTAGTTTCACATCTAATTGCCAATTATGTAATTATTATAATGGTTTGGACTTTCTTTGTTGTATTCCACTCACTAAAACCACCTTCCATGTGGGTTTTTTTCTTCTGCCAGGGGAGGATTTCCTAAGTGCACAGCAAACAATATTCCTTTGTTATGTACGGCTATTTTTTTTTTTTTGCATTTGATACGTTAGCACTGCATCTCATCTGTGAGACAACCCGCTCGGAGGCAGCAGGAAAAAGCTGGGAGCGACCTAGAAGGGGGAGAGAGTGGGGACAGAATGCTTTCTGGGGCGGTGAGAGTCTGCGTGTGGTGGGGGGCGAGAGGAGGCCCAGAGGCTGACGGCCGCGGGCATAGGACTTGCCAGCAGCATCCGTTCAAATCCGAGGGCTATAGGGCGGGTCATTTTCAAAAGGACTCCTGCATCTTGACCCTCACAAATGACCCTTGGGAAAATGACACAACCTATGCATGTGTAAAATTCCACGCATGCCCGCCACGTGCGCACACTGTTCCGTGCATAGGGGAGAGACGCGCTGGGGGGGGGGGGGAAGGAGGCAGTTTTGGGACTTACCCTGCATCATTTTATTTTAATAAATCTCACAAGGAAATTCACTCGGCAAAACTACACCATGCACCCAAAGCGCAGGGGTAACGGCGTGCCCACAGTTTTGCCGGGATCATTTCTGAAAGCGGGTTGAAAATTAATGTAATTTATGCGCATGTTTGCCAGCCGACTTAAATACAGTATAGCAAGAATATCCTGCACGGGCATAAGTTCCCAACTCCACCCCCTGGGATGCCTCTCCTCTAGGTGCCTACCATGTGTGTTTACGAGTAACTGTACGCACGCGTCAGTCGCACAATTTTCTATAATTTGGGTACTTGCCAGGTTCTTATGGCCTGGATTGGCCACTGTTGGAAACAGGATGCTGGGCTTGATGGACCCTTGGTCTGACCCAGTATGGCATTTTCTTATGTTCTTATGTTCTTATAAGCCCAATTCTGTAGGCAACGCAATGCTTTCTGTAAGATTTGTGGTCCCGTGCAGCTGCAATGAGGTTGACTCAACCTAAGGGGTAGGCCCCGTAGGTCCTCACTGACAGCTGGCGGAGCTACATGGGAGAGAGGCTGGACAGGAGCATCACCTATGCCAACTCCTTTCCCCTTGGGTTGAGCCCTTGGGTTCCGGGAGCCGGCAGGTCTAAGGCGAAATCTCTATGGAAGTTGTGAATGTATAGGTCCAGGGTCAGGCAAGGGTCAGTGGCAGGTGGCAATCTGGATTGGTCAATGTCCAGGCAGGAGACGAGGAGAAGGACTGACACAGCAGGGCAGGAAAGAAGGCAAAGGACTGGATAAGACGAGACTGGACAGGCCGGAGAGATGAGGCAAGAAGCGGGGGTCAGGAAGCAGCAACACACACTACGCACTAGGATGCAGGAGACCCATTGCTGAGGCACTGGAGTGTGCAGCCTGAGGAACCCTTAACTAGTAAGGGCAGTGTGGCATCATCACCACCATGGGCCCTTCAAGAGGAGGAGTTGTGCATGCACGCACCTTAGGACATCTGGGGCAGGAGCAGGCTGGCGGTGCGTGGAGCCGTGTTCGGAAGCCCTGTGCTGCGGAATGGCGCAGGCGGCGTCACGGGCCGTGCTGGGTGGTGTCGGGGTGAGTACTGCAGCTTGCAGGGCCTTCCCTGAGCCGCGCGCCTAACACTTTCCTCTTGGAATTCCCTTTTGCAAACGAGCTTTCACTTTTAGGCTGATGATGTCCAGGATTATTCTTCTGTGAGACCCGCCTTTGCAACATAACTGAACTGAATAAGGGTCTGGCTAACATCACGGTCTGGTTGAAAGTAAATAGGTTGTCCTTGACCCCTAAAAGAGGGAAGTCGTAGAGCATGGGAAGCCAGAGTCTCCTCTGACCTTGGTCTGTTTTTGGACTCTGCAAAACAGCTAGGGGTGGTTTTAGACCCTAAATTGCAAAGGGAGTTTCATATCGCTGTGATCTCAAAAGCCACTTTTCCCCATTTTCATCAGTTGTGGCATATTCGGCCTTTTTAAAATCAAGCTGCATTTGAGATTGGTATCCGTGCCTTTATTTCTTCACAATCTGACTACTCTAACCCTCTGTAGTCTGCTCTTCTAGCAAAATCTTAGAGAAAATTGCATTCATTAGGGAACTCTGCAGCTAACTGCATGTGGACACTTAGCTACTGTCTGTGTCCCTATGTCTCCTGTCCTGGGGAGTGTCCGAGCCCCTAATCTAGCCATGGGATCTCAAGCCTCGAGGGGATTTGGTCCCTTTTTTATTCGATAAATTGTCTTCAGGCCTATAACCCCACTTCAAGGTGTCTGATGCTGCTTTCCTCTCCTTGCCTCCTCTTGCCCAGACTAAGCTACAGGGAAGGAGGATATTCACCATCACCACTGCATGCGTTACATGAAAAACCCGTGTGTGCCAAACCATGTTGGATGACCAAATGACCCGAAAGATGAGGTTTATTAGCCCCACATAGATTTTGTGGAAAAGCCAGAACCCCACCCCGATTCCTGCTGCCTGGTATATAAGAAAAATAAAAAAACAGGTAATGTTTCCCCAGCTGAGCTGCAAAGGCTCGCGTCTCCTCTGAAGGCTCGCGTCTCTCCTGAACCTCTAAGTTATTCCTTGCTCCTGATATGCTGCTACATGAGATGGCAGGTTGGCAGCTGCTGGAGGTGATGCCTTAGACATTAAGATAACCTGATTTATCTGTTGGTCTGATGTTGTAAAGAGGAAAAACATTGCTTGCGGTCCTGATGGATCCATCTTAGACTGACACCAGGGGGAAGAAAATTGGGCAGATGTTTAAAGCAGTTACCATGGAAACCACTGGAAATCCTTTTTTTTTTTTTTTTTAAGCTGGACTGAGTTGAGGTACATCTCAGTATATCCTTCCTCCCCGCCCCCCTCTTGTTTTATTCCCCAGGCACAATCCTTTTTTTTTCTTCCAAATTTGTGAAAGTTCTTTCTACCCTGTCACTTACCGCCATGTATCTCTGTGGAGTTTTTATGTCTGTGCGCTTTTGGGTCACTTCTCGTAAAGTCGTTGAACGTCCAGTGCTAACCCGGTAATTCAGCTCAGTTATTTTTACCCCGAATTTTCATCCTCGCCTAGCCAGTTAGGTTTGTGGCTGAAATTATTTTCTAAATTTAGCCGGACAGTATATGTCTGGCTAGATTTAGGCCAGCTGACAGTGCAAGCGGAGTTGTTGGGCTGAATCTATCCAGTTAACACTGAAAATCCACACCAACCGGCTAAACTGAAAACCCTCTTCAGGAACGCCTCCAGAGCTGCCCCTTTTCTGGCTGGCTAAATTTGTCCACCCTGTGAATTTGGGAAGACAGACTTAGCCAGTTGTGGGGGTGGGGTAGGCATTGTAGAAGCAGGAAACTAGCCAGATGAACCTTTTTGACGATCTTTGTCCCTGGAAATTTGCATTTTGGCATCACTTCGCTACATGTCACATCTAAATTGACAACTGATGACCGTTAGGAAAGGGCACTGTGCACAGCCAGGCAATAAAACACTGACACGCCTGGCCTCGAAAGTCATTATTCCTCTTTACCTGCTGCTGTAGATTTTAAATTAAATTCAGCCTGAACCTATGAGTGTAAAAACTGCTTCAGAACTGTTTTATCTATGAGGCCCTTATCAGTGAGATAATGCACTGCAGAATGTTGAGCATCCACTAATCAGAACAGAGGATGCCTGGTCCAGCATCCTAGGCCAGAAAAGCATGCTGGCGTGCACCGCACCACATGACGCTCACAGAGCTCCTCAAATGGCCGTCAAAGCCCCAACAGGCGATGGGATTAGAAACGGCTTCGTGCTGCAACACTTCTGTTATCAAGTTGTCAGCACAACTTCAAAAAATATCCTGCGTCTCTCTCTCTCTGTTTGGAGGAAGTGTTGATTACTCACTTTGCAATACCAGAAGTGATAACTGTTTTTAATTTTACCTTCGTCTGTTTGCACAGCCATTTTAGGGGCTCCATCTGATTCAGTCTGCCTTTGGTGGAAGGGAGGGAGCTTGGGAAGAGCCAAGTGCTGCTCCCTAAGAACGTACAGTTCTGCACAACTAAAATTACTCAAGATTTCAAGAGTAGCATTTTGGATAGGGGACAGGGCAAGGCTCTAAAAAAAAATTAAACAGAAAGAAATGAAAGAGCATTAGATGAAAAGAGAATCCTATCCCGAGGAGAGATGCCAGCAGATTATAGAGAAAAGCACTGCTCTTCCTATTTCACCAGAACATCTTGAACTATTTTGATTTGTTTGCTTACACCATAATCGACGTTGATTTAGATTTATTTTTTTTTATGATGTGCTGTCTTTCTTTCCTCTCATCCTTCCCTTCATACACAAACCCAAAACATTCAGCCACTCACGCGATAGGGTCCTTGTTCACTACAGGGAAAGGAATGCCACATATTGTAAGCACTGCTTGCATGCCACTTAGTTTTCGGTGGGATCGAGGCCTTTTATGGTTTACCCGCTGTGGTTTCTGAGGAAGATTTTCCGTCGCCAACACAAACAGCCGATACGTTTCCAGTTCAGATGCTGTAATCTCGTCTGCTGGCTTTTGCTATGAAAATAGATTCATTCTGTATTTGCAAACGCTGGGTGATAGACGGGGGAAAAATATAAATACTTAAATAAATAAATATATATATATTTAAGTGTTTATATTTTTTCCCCATCTATCACCCAACGTTTGCAAATATATATATATAAGAAGTTGCCATACTGGGTCAGACCAAGGGTCCATCAAGCCCAGCATCCTGTTTCCAACAGTGGCCAATCTAGATTACAAGTACCTGGCAAGTACCCAAACATTAAATAGATAAATACTGGATATTTCTATTCCTCTTTCTCATCTCACAAAGAAGGAAATTGTTACCCATCCTCAACACAAAGATCATGACTTGTGGCCTGATAAAAAGGCATTTTTGCAGCTCACATATTCAGCAAATTCTAGTGAAGCCACTTGGTGAAAACGTCTAAAACTCCTTCGCAAATCTCCTCAAACTTATAGAGGTATGGCCTCTCTTTCTCTGCACCTCACTTCTGCTGCTTTCTCTTTTTCGCACTTAGCAGCTAAAGAGGTTAGGGCTGCTCAGCTTGGAGAAGAGATGGCTGAGGGGGACACAATAGAAGTCTATAAAATCATGAGAAGTCTAGAACGGGTAAATATGAATCGGTTATTTACTCTTTTGGATAATAGAAGGACTAGGGGGCACTCCATGAAGTTAGCATGTAGCACATTTAAAACTAATCAGAGAAAATTCTTTTTCACGCAATGCACAATTAAGCTCTGGAATTTGCTGCCAGAGGATGTGGTTAGTGCAGTTAGTGTTGCTGGGTTTAGAAAAGGTTTGGATAAGTTCTTGGAGGAGAAATCCATTAACTGCTATTAATCAAGTTGTCTTAGAGAATAGCCACTGCTATTACTGGCATCAGTAGCATGGGATCTACTTAGTGGTTGGGTACTTGCCGGGTACTTGTAGCCTGGATTGGCCACTGTTTGGAAACGGGATGCTGGGCTTGATGGATCCTTGGTCTGATCCAGTATGACAATTTCTTATGTTCTTATAAAAAGGCAGCAATGCAAATATTATAACAGGTTCTAGAACACTGAAATAACACATCAGGGGAAACAGTCCAAGCCGTACTGCTAAAAATGCCTACAGAGAAGCTATATGCTAACAGAAATACTGCACTTCAGTCACAAGCGCAGAATACAAGATACCGATTAAGGGACTACAAATTAGAAGCAGAAACATGCAATCAAAACTGAAATGGATAGGCCGAGAAACACCAGACTGAAAATTAAATTCTGAAGAAATACAAATATATAATACACATTCCCAAAGAAAGCATATGCCAATCACTAAAAAATCAAAATAAAATGGGTTAGGTTTTTTGGGTTTTTTTACCTTTGTTGTCTCTTATTTTTCTAACTGGCTGGTCCCTGCCTCGTTTTTCATATTCTCATTCTTTTCCCAGTTCCTTTTTTAGGGTCTATTTTTCTGTTTCTTCTTCTTCCCTTTCTCCCCCAAACATACACAGGCTCTCACTCTCATACGCTGTCTCCATCTCACATACGCACAGGCTCTCGCTCTCATACGCTGTCTCCAACTCACATACGCACAGGATCTCACTCTCATACGCTGTCTCCATCTCACATACACACACAGCTCTCATTCTCACATGCTGTCTTTCTTTCTCATGCACATACAGACTGTCACCCTCACATGCTCGCTGGCTCTCACACACAAACATTCTCTTTCGCACACACATCAATTGGGCCCCAGCCTCCCCCTTGCCTCTAGGCCTGGTCTGTGGCGGCCCTGCTGGTGGGCCTCCTCTTCTGGGCTGCCAAGGGATGGGATCCATGAAAGCCCTGCTACTGGGCCATTTCTTTGGACACCATAGAGGGCTAATTGGGTGAACCACAGCCCACCCTACGGCCTCAGAGACACTGACCAACCTCAGTAAGGGGCCGACATGCCTTCTACTTCCTGCCCCGTGTGGGGTCAACATGCCTACTTCCCTCCCATGCAGGGTTGATGTTCCTCCTACTTCCCGCCCACGCGGGGTCGACACACCTCTGGCCTGCCCGCGTGGGGTTGATGTGCCTCCTACTTCCCACCCGCGCGGGGTCGACACACCTCTGGCCTGCCCATGTGGGGTTGATGTGCCTCCTACTTCTTACCCGTGCAGCACCTGCAGTCATTTTCCGGGGCCGGCATCTACAAGAAGGAGCACCCGGAGTTTCTGGATGTTGGCTCGGAGACCCAGCAATTTTGGCAGAATTCCAAAGTCTCCGGGCCAAATCCGGAAAGTTCCCAGGTATGATAATTACCTGTACAGTGTTTCCCATCTCACCGAGCTTCCACGTGTGAAAGATTCTTTACAAAAGATGTCATGCTCTGAAACCAGCTTCAAACTCCTCTTTGACTGTAGCACAACACTGGTAAAGCTCATGTTGGCCTGATCCCTCTCGGGATAAACAGTTCTTGCTCTTCAGCATTATTGAAGATGCTTTCTTCAGATTTCTGTAGATGGTCTTCCCTTTTGCCTCTAGTCCTGGAGGACTGTGGCTTTGCTGAAGATTTTCTGACTCCCTGGTATTTGGAGAAGGAAGGAGCCTCACACTTTGATCATCTTCTGGCCCAGTTCTCGAGACTGCCGTTGCAGTCAGATTTGTAGGATATGCACAAGGCGCTTGCATGGGATATATTTGCATGCGCCACCTCTGCTGCTTTCAATCTTCTTGGGGGTTCACATTCTTTCTGCCAAGGCCGCTGTCCAGGGCCGGCTAGAGGCAGCGTTGCGCATTGCCATGCAGAAGGTCCCCGGTTTGATGCCCAAGCCGGGTCTTCCACTCCCCCAGGTCAGCAGGGGGAGGGGAAGGGGAGGGAGTGACGGTCATCACTGAAGGTTGAATTCAGGGTTCTGGAAGGAGCCTCCAGCCCAGGACTCACAGCGATGACCAGACTCAGAAGATTGGGGGAGGAGGAGGCAGGATAAATAAAAAAAGAGGGGGGGGGGAACCTCCCCAGGTTGTTTTGAATAAAGGCACATGACATCAGGGCTCCGCCTTAAACCCTTGCGATCATGGACCCTAAATCCAGCCACTAGTTGTCACCATTTTTTGATGACTGGGATTCCCTCCCCAGCAGCAGGAGCTGTGAAATCTGCCTCAGCCGACCTGAAGAGCAGAAGACCCGAGACGGGACTCGAACCCCGGTTCTTCTGAGTGCCACCGGGCCAGCCCAGGATGCTTTTCAGGCATGCACACTTGACCAGCAGAAAATGGACCGGTTACGCGCTACTTCACAGGCTCCGAGAACATCCTGTAATGGCCGAATGCAAACCGAGGCCCCAGAGGAAGGCTGCTCCGTTTCCAGCTGCCGTTCCTGCTCGAGGCCCCGGCATGCTGCTTCCCCCTCCATCGCCTCTGCCACTTTCCTCCTTCTCTTCCAGGCACTTTGGTGACCTCCTGCGTTCTTGGAGTGGATACATTACCCTCTGTACGTCAGTTCTGGTGTTTGTCCGAGCAGTACAAGGCATAAGAAAACGTTTTCCTGTTCCCAGCCCCCGCCCTGCCTCCCTCTGTTTAGTGTTGCATTTCTCCTCTGGCACCAGCTCTCCTCCTGCCTAATTATTTGTGAAAGTCTTATTTTTTTTTTCATCCCCCTCCTCTCTCTCCTGCACAAGATGTAGGCAGAGTGTTATATGGCAATGCTGCCCTGATCATGAACAACTCGGCACCAGGGAGCTGTGGGTCACTTCTCATCTCCCCCCGCCTGCTCGTGCTGCAAATGCATTGAAGCAGCGATGGCGGAAGGAACGGGAACCAGGCCAAGTTACACGAGGGAGTCTGATGGGAGCTGCCTGAACTGATTCTGAAAAGTCTTATGTGGCAGGCCAGAAGAGGATGGAGCCAAAGAGCCGAATAAGCTGTGGCAAGAAAGAAGAGAAAATATGGAAGCTCTGAGGAAGGTGGGCACCCCTGTGTGCACACAGCCACCTGGGCTCAATAACTCTTCTCCGCAGCTGTATAAACTTTGGCCTTGCTTTGATGTTGGGAGAGAGAGAGAAATAGGGGGCAGGGGAGGCTTTGGGACAGTTTTCGTGTTGACTGTTTCTTCCGTCTGCCTCCCAGACGGAGAGCGGCGGGCAAAAGCCCCACCCGAGTTCCAGAGCTTTTTCCCACCGACGCTGAGCCGGCTTCTCTGGATTCTGGAGATCCCCTGCCCCCTTCCAAAATCTCAAACATGTTCACAGCCCACTCGCCTGGAGATTGTAACCTCTCTCTGGTGTCATTCCCACCCACAGCGAAACTCGGTGACGGTCCCCCTTCCATCATTCTGTTTTCTTCTTGTTCCCCTCTAAGCAGGTCTTTCATCTCTTCCGTAACTTAGCAGAGGCCCTGGTGCCTAACACAGTGCTTGCTGGGGTTTTTTTATTGAGTACCTCACAGTGTGGAACATGAACACTTTGGGGTGAATTTTCTAAGATTTTCGCAAGTAAAAATCAGCATATACCTGCGTAAGCGGCATCTACTCACATACATGCTGGATAACTCTTAAGTTTAGCAGATAACATTTATCTGGCTAAAATGTAGCTGAATTACACAGGGATGGAATTAAGTTAGCTGGATAATTTATACAGCTAACTCTAGAAGCGCCATAGAAAAGTCCTAAAAATAGCCACATAAATGTATCCAACTGCCTTTAAGACAGCAGACTATGTTCAATAGTGCAGTTGCACCGCTGAATATCCCTCCAAAGTTAGCTGGATAAGTTTATTGGCTAGCTCTGCAATCCCGACAGCAACTGAATATTCCTGCATATATTGGGGTCAGAGCGGGACTGGATCAGCCCGTCCTGTAAAGAAAGCGAGCCAGTCTGCAGCGAATGCTGCACAGAAAATGGTCGTAACTGGAATTATTACAGGATGGAGAGGAACAATTAACTCAGGAAATGTGCCGTGCTGATAAAGGCTTCCCTCTCTCCCCATCAGCCAAGGTGAAGCAGGGTCGGCTGAAAGCAGGAAAGCCAGCACATAAAAGAAATTTGGAAGAACATCTTAAAGAGAGGGAAAAAGGGACTTAATGCTTTTGTCTAACCAGTGGCCCAGTCTCGTGTATTAGACTTAATACCTCTTGGCATCTTGCAGAGCAGGATCAGGCACCTTTTTGTAAGCTAAAATGAAACCTGTTTATTCATGTATTTTGCTGAAAGGAGGCATGATTGGTGGAAATGCTCTGTGCTGTGCGTGGAATATGAGGTCATGAAGAGACAATGCAATTCCTGGACACTAGCGGCGCCTGGATCCATCTCTCCCCTCCCCCAAAATAAATTGGAGCCAGTTGACAACCCTACTGGAATCTACTTGTTGGGGAGAAGGAGGCAAAGATTCTGATTGTATTGGTGATTTTTGTCATTTTCAGGGTTTATAATTCTGTGACTGATGATCCCAATCTGATAAACCCCCAGCCATAGAGAAACAGCCGCATTATAAGTAGGGTACAGGCTTGATCTTCAATTGTAGTTGTCATGGGAGTGGAAGGGGAGGAGAAAGTGGGCCCAGTCCTTAGTACTGGTTACTGAGATTGTCTTTTAAACATAGGGGTTTTGTAAAGTGGCCAGAGACTTCCATGCTAAGGGACAGGCTGAACCTGTCCCACTTTTGCTCCATTGTGGTGATTCCCAAACCCGTCCTACGAATACTATTATTATTGTCATAATTTGCATAGTGTATGCCAGGTGTATGCAAAGCTGTGCAGAGACACCTAATGGACAGTCCCTGCCCTTTGGAGCTTACAGCCTAATCAAGACAGACAGACAGGACACACAGTGAAAAATAAATAAGCTTTAGGATAAGATAGCAAGGCCATGACTGAGAATTTAAGGAAGATGAGACTAAACTGAGGAAGAGAGTATGGTCAGATATGACATTTGGGGTCTGGAAATGTTTTAAGGAGAACTCTGGTTATCCAACTTGTTACTAATCAGCCTTGTCTTGTACAATGTATGCAGGAGATAATTTGCATGCATATTCCTTGTGGATATCCTGAAGACCTGGCTGGCTGGTGGGGATCCTGAAGCTAGGGGCCACAGCTTCCATCTCTGGGCTTGCAGTTCCAGGGAGTACCAGTTCAGAAGTGCCATGAGGCAAAACCAGGACTGGATCAACCTGGCCCTTGTGACAGGGAGTCGTCTGGCTCTCTTCTGTTTTGTTATAGCTAGGTTGGCTCTTCTCATGCACTGAGGGCTGGGGAGAATGGGAAAATCAGAATGTTCAAGCAGGATCGGTAATACTGGAGAGTAGCTGGCACGTTCCGATTGGCCATTCCCCCCCTTTCCTCCCTCCGAGAAGCCTCGTCTGCTATTGGCTTGCCGAGTTGTCTCACTGACTCCTTTGTTTAGACTCCAGATGTGAGCTTGCAGCTGTAATGAAGAAAGTATCTGGCCCAGGAATGTCTGAGGAGGATGGAATTCCGCCTGTTCCCGGAGGTCTGCAGTGCACATTACCCTGGAACTGCATCAGCGTCCAGCTTCTGGAACTAATCAGAATGTTACATTGGGAGGGGAAGGGGGACCTGCAAGGCACGGAGAGGTCTGCATGATGTGTAACTTCATTTTTATTCTGAAACCCAAGGGGAGTTCGCTACTGAACCTGGATGCACATTTGTGTTATCAGTTCAGAACCAGTGACTTAATGTGCATTAGGAACAAGATAAAATCCTATTTGACCTGAATGTGGTGGCAGCATGAATTGCATTAGTGGCCATGTGTACCAGAGAATCTTTTCATTTTATTGTGGGTTGTTTTTTTTTGGGGGGGGGGGAGGGGGGGTTGTAAAAATACTTTTTAAATGGTTGAGAAAACTAAGGGCAGTGATTGGTCAGGTTGTACCATATGACCATACATCAACAGCATTTGTGCAGTAAAGATCTCATGCACAATGATCTCATAATCGGGCCGATACAGTAAAACCCGCAGGAGAGCCGGCGCTCCGAGGCGAGCGCCTGCTTTCCCAACGTGCGCCCAGGCCACTCTCCTGGGCGCGCGATCAAGTATTTAAATGAGGGCCCGCGGTAAAAGGAGGTGCTAGGGACACTAGCGCATCACTAGCGCCTCCTTTTTGACAGAAGCAACGGCTGTCAGCAGGTTTGACAGCCGATGCTCAATTTTTCCGGCGTCGGTTCTCAAGCCCGCTGTCAGCCAGGGGTTCGGAAAATGGACGCTGGCTAAATTGAGCATCCGTCTTCCAGGCCGCGGGCACATTAAAAAAATTATTTTTTTTTTAATTTTACATTTTTTTTTATTTTTGGGGCAGTTTTTTCTGCTTTTCTGTACACTTCCCCGGTGCCGGCCAAAATTAGCTGCCTTTGGGTAGGCGCTAATTTCTGAAAGTAAAATGTGCGGCTTGGCTGCACATTTTACTACTGAATCGCGTGGGAATAACTAATAGGGCCATCAACATGCATTCTCATGTTGCGGGCGCTATTAGTCTCAGGGGGGTTGGCTGCACGTTTTCAACGCGCTATTACCCCTTAAAGCTAGCGCGTCGAAAACGCGTGTCCAAACCTGGGCTAACAGTGCGCTCCATCGGAGCGCACCGTACTGTATCGGTCCGAATGTTTGCTTATCTTACTGCAATGTCACCCTGGGACAACAAAAGAAACAGAGGTCTTGCAGTAACAGCTCTTTGAAAATTTTGTGTTGCTGACATTATAAAATCAGTTTGAAAAAGTGTCTGAAAAAATATGGATTTAAAATTAGTATTTTTTATTTTAAAAGGAAAGATGAAGATAATTTGGTCTCAGGGCATTTTAAAACGCTGATCTGCCTTATGGGAAGTGTGTTCAAGAAATGATTCACTTTCTAGGGAAAAGGCTGCGTGGCGAGCAGTGAGGCAGCTCGGAGAGACAATTGGAGAATGCGGCTGGTTACAGTGACTATAAAATAAATATTTATTAAAATTATACATACACTTTTTTAACAAAATCACAATTAACCGTAATCTGCTTATGTATCTTAATTGTTTGCAGAAAGTGATTAAGCCCATGATGCAAAGCAAAAGCAATTGGCATGCAGAAAGTGAACCTCACTGGTGTGTGGCCTTCCTTGTGCTGTCTGGGTGTCTCTAGTGTTATGCCGAGGAATCTGTTTCCTGCTGACCTTTTTATGTGGCATCTTGGAAACGTGTGCAGGTAGTGCAAGGTGCCTATCTCCTCACACAAATCTTGGATTTCTCTTACAGGGATTTTCTGTTCGCGCGTCTTTTTGAAAATGGACTAAATGCGTACACATCTGCCTGCTTGTATGGGCGGGTGCCTTCTGTCTATACCTGCTTGCTTGGGTCTGGAATCTGCCTTTTATGAATGGTGCCTGGAGTAATACAGCATTTCCGGCCTTGAACTGTCCTCTGGCATTTCTCCCAAAGACTGTCATCCCCAGCCACTCTAGGCTTTTAGGGTTTGTTTTTTTTTTTTGTATCTCTTTTCTTCTTTCTTTTTTTTGCCCATCCGTTGTCATGGCAACACAAAAGAACATTTTAATTGCATCCCTCTGTGACACCGTGCAACATACCTAGAGTTTTCCTGCAAGATGCAGCTACAGCTCCCATTGTAGCCTGTTAACCCCGTGAGGGTTTCTGAATATCCCGCCGCAGCTCCTTTGGCGCTAGTGCTGTCGCCTACAATGCTAGTAATGGCATTGGCTACGGGCGCAGCAAAGGATCTTCACCTGTAGTCTGGGACAACGATCAAGGCCCGGGGCAGGGCGAATGCATGCCCGTTGGACAGAAGTCACGTTCTGATGAGCAGAGTGAATTCACGCACGTGCAAATAAAGGTCAAAGCCTGGGGCCAGGGTGAATGAGGATCAAGGCGTTGGAGCTGGCGAGGAAGCATGCACGCTGGGACACAGAGTGAATGCACTCATGTTGCATAAAGGTCAAGACCTGTGAGAGAGCAGAACTTCCCTCCATGCCCATTTCTAGTCAGTGCTAATGGATTTATCTCACACCTGAGAGCACTCTGGGACTTATGATCATGTCTCACTGCCTTGTTCTATGTAAGACTTTCGTGTTATGTCATCCCAAAGTTAAATGTAAACCGAAGTGATTGATAACATTGTTACCAGAACCTCGGTATATAAAAAATGTTAAATAAATAAATAAATAAATACATAAATAAATAAAATGATTATACATAAAGCAGTGAAGGTTTAAAATGCCGGTAGTGGGATGGTCCTTTTATAATTATAATATACATTTGAGGTGTTTTTCTGTTCTTAGAACATTTTCTCTGTGACGTCATATTGGTCATTGAATCCCAGCTGCCAAATCTTTGACGGCTCTTCCAGCTTTCTTAAATCCCTTTTCATTCTCTCTGCTCCTTCAGGTGTGTCCACTCTCTTGCAGGACACGCCTGAAGGAGACAAGCTTTAGTGAATCAGGCCCAGAGTTTCTGTAGTGCAATTCAGAAATATTCCAGAAGTCTATTATGGCTGATAGACTGGGCTGATTGTGAAGCTCCCTCATGAGGAAAATGGTTTCTAGAACTGACACAAGGGTCATAAAATGTCTTCAGCTCACTGGAGACACCAAGACTAAAAACCGTTATGTAACGGACTAACCCACTCTTTTCTCTGGATGATTGTGCGCCACAGATTAAATGAAGCAAATTTTACAGCAGTGCAAAGTGAGCATCAGTTTTCTCTTTGCTTCGATGGAGATGAAGGAGGGCATCGCATGAACGTGGTCCGGTTCTAACCTGGACGCCAAGTTAATCATGCGCCTGCCTGCAGCTTCCTGAGCTCAGTTTCTGCTGCTCGGGGACTTGTTGGATTTCTGGCTTCTGCTGCATGTGCTGACCTAGTCCCTGACAGCTTTGCTTTGCCAGCAGTTTGTGGCAGTGGCAATGCCCCTTGCTGTCAGGTAATAATGTGTTAGTTGCACATCTGGTGTTCATAGTGCTCTAGAAGGTAAATTGCCAGGTTACAATGCATTGTAAAAAATACAGGTATTTACTTTTCATCAGTAGAACATAGATATTTTTAATCATCTGATTTGGGGAATTTGTTCTGGTTCCTCCCTTCCCCCACCAGTTTAAGGCACCTGATTCAGGGGGTCATGACATTAACTGGTTTGTGAGAGCCAATGGACCGAAAACAAGAGTGTTTTCTTGGTATCTAGTATCTACCAAAATCCAAATCAGGAAGAAAATAATGTATGTTTTATTTAAAAAGTTATTTTCTCCTTCTGCGAGGGAGTAGCGCTATATTTTAACGTCCTCCACTTCCTGGAGGCAGGTCATTTTAACACAGATATATTTTTGTGATTCTCTTTTAGACTTCTGTTTCTACTATCCCATGTCCCAGTTATATACACTCTATGCTGTTTTATGCATGACTGAAAGAAAAAAGCGTGTGAAACGGTGAAAAGCTCTAGTTTTGGAGCTAGTTAATATCTTCTTCACACACGCTAGCCAGGTGAACTCTGTATAAGAACAGGATCTGGCTAACTTTAAGATAACCAGATATATTCAGCGATGTGACTATGCTAGTTAGCCGGTTATGTATAACTGGCTAGCTAGCACAACCGCCCAGTGGCTGAATATGGACCTCTCACTTCCCCACCATGATGACTGTGACATTCTTGGCAGGATATTGCAATGGTTTGCCTATGCTTTCTGTAGCTCATAGCACATGGTCTTCACTGGTGGTGTCCTATCAAGGTACTAGCCAGGCCTTGCTTAGCTTCCAAGATCTTCCATTCAGGCCGATTCAGTAAAGTCCGCGGGAGAGCGGACGAACGCCCGCTCTCCCGGCGCACTCACTGGCCCCTCGCGATGCAGTATTCAAATTAGGTGGTGCGGTAGAAACAGGGAAAAGGAGGCATTAGGACACTAGCGCGTCCCTAGTGCCTCCTTTTTGACAGGAGCGGCGGCTGTCAGCGGGTTTGACAGCCGACACTCAATTTTGCCAGCGTTGGTTCTCGAGCCTGCTGACAGCCACGGGCTCGGAAACCGGACGCCGGCAAAATTGAGCGTCCGGTTTTCGGCCCGACAGCCACGGGCTGAATTCAAATTTTTTTTTTTTACTTTTTTTACTCTTCGGGACCTCCGACTTAATATCGCCATGATATTAAGTCGGAGGGTGCACAGAAAAGCAGTTTTTACTGCTTTTCTGTGCACTTTCCTGGTGCTGGAAGAAATTAGCGCTGACCTTTGGGTCGGCGCTAATTTCTGAAAGTAAAATGTGCGGCTTGGCTGCACATTTTACTTTCTGTATCCCACACGCATACCTAATAGGGCCATCAACATGCATTTGCATGTTGAGGGCGCTATTAGGTGCCGCGGGTTGGACGCGTGTTTTCCTCCCCTTACGTTGGAACGCACTGTACTGTATCGGCCTGAAGGTTAGGCTCGCTCAGGGCAGTTTTGCTGAGGTTTAATATACTATAGTTATTAGGGATGTGAATCGTTTTAGGACGATTAAAATTATCGTCCGATAATTTTAATATCGTCTTAAACCGTTATGGAACACAATACAATAGAGATTCTAACGATTTATCGTTATAAATCGTTAGAATCGTGAGCCGGCACACTAAAACCCCCTAAAACCCACCCCCGACCCTTTAAATTAAATCCCCCACCCTCCCGAACCCCCCCCAATGACTTAAATAACCTGCGGGTCCAGCGGCGGTCCGGAACGGCAGCGGTCCGGAACGGGCTCCTGCTCCTGAATCTTGTTGTCTTCAGCCGGCGCCATTTTCCAAAATGGCGCCGAAAAATGGCGGCGGCCATAGACGAACACGATTGGATGGCAGGAGGTCCTTCCGGACCCCCGCTGGACTTTTGGCAAGTCTCGTGGGGGTCAGGAGGCCCCCCACAAGCTGGCCAAAAGTTCCTGGAGGTCCAGCGGGGGTCAGGGAGCGATTTCCCGCCGCGAATCGTTTTCGTACGGAAAATGGCGCCGGCAGGAGATCGACTGCAGGAGGTTGTTCAGCGAGGCGCCGGAACCCTCGCTGAACGACCTCCTGCAGTCGATCTCCTGCCGGCGCCATTTTCCGTACGAAAACGATTCGCGGCGGGAAATCGCTCCCTGACCCCCGCTGGACCTCCAGGAACTTTTGGCCAGCTTGTGGGGGGGCCTCCTGACCCCCACGAGACTTGCCAAAAGTCCAGCGGGGGTCCGGAAGGACCTCCTGCCGTCCAATCGTGTTCGTCTATGGCCGCCGCCATTTTTCGGCGCCATTTTGGAAAATGGCGCCGGCTGAAGACAACAAGATTCAGGAGCAGGAGCCCGTTCCGGACCGCTGCCGTTCCGGACCGCCGCTGGACCCGCAGGTTATTTAAGTCATTTGGGGGGGGTTCGGGAGGGTGGGGGATTTAATTTAAAGGGTCGGGGGTGGGTTTTAGGGGGTTTTAATGTGCCGGTTTTGCGATTTTTAGATTTTTCACGATTTTTCACGATATTTTACCCCCCCAAACGGCAACAATACGATTCCCTCCCCCTCCCAGCCGAAATCGATCGTTAAGACGATCGAGGACACGATTCACATCCCTAATAGTTATGTATTTCTGGAGAAAAGCCACTAGAGGGCACTAGCTTACTGGAATAGTCATGGCTGCACTGGCTTGTTACTATTAACATTGTTCAACTGTGTCTGAAAAGCACTTATAAGGTAATTCATTCAATGTCTTTATCCAGAAGCATTAACTTTTCTTAAACTAGACTTTATCACCTTGAAATGTTGTGTGAAGGTCAACAGTGGATCTCTAACTGTGAAGAAATGAGAGGGGAAACCAGAGATAAACTAGGGTCTCTGATACTGGCACCACGAATAAAATTGGGCAGAGAATAGCTGGGCCTTACAGTCCTCATCTGCCATCATATTCTCTGATTCTCATCCTGGTCCTGGAATTTACCCAATTGAAAGGGACCTGAATAAAGAGAGTGAGAAACTCAGGGCTGCACTGTCGAGCACCACCACAGGCCTTCCAGGAATGTGGTTAGCAACAAGTTTGTTGGGGAGGTGAAGAAAGAGTCTCATTTGCAAATATACCTCAAAGTCATTTGTGCTAATGTGCCGGATGTAAATGGGCTTTCATAGTTTCCCTCTAGTAGTGTTTGGGGTTGCAGGAGTGGAGTGTTCAGTTCTCAGGGTACATTATACTGTATGCTTCAGCACTGTTTAATAAATCTGATGCAAATTGTATGACACTGGATAAATTGATCCCTGTAATGTACCTGGTAATCTTCGGTCATGGATTAGTTGTTTTACATAAGCTTCAGCCTAAGTTAATGAACTGTCTTCTGTTATCTCTCATCCATTAATAAAGTGTCCAATCATCCTTTTCCCCATTGATGCTGGTTCAGCCAATTCGTTTCAGATGGTGATTGTTTTCTTTTTAAGTTATGATCATTGTTTTTGCATATCTTAACAGGAGGAGTCAAAGAGCAAGTCCAAAATCTGTGCCAATGTGTTCTGCGGGGCCGGTAGGGAGTGCGCCATGACCGAGAAGGGAGAGCCAACCTGCCTGTGCATCGAGGTGAGTTACGCGCCAGCTCTTTGGCAAGCCCAAAGGGATCATGAAAGGCGCCATGCGCTAAAGTGAGCTGGGAGCTCCTGGCGCTGTCAGAACCAGTATGCCCTGTGGCTCTCCCACTAGATACTGCACTTCAGTCTTGGTTAGATGAACTGAAGCAGATATAGTGTGGATAGGACAGTCAACTTGTTTCTGATGCCCACAGGGTGCCAGACTTCATTCATCTTCTGCTTTGATCTGTTGCAGAAGTGCAAAGCTCATAAGAGACCCGTGTGTGGCAGCAATGGAAAAACCTACCAGAACCACTGCGAGCTGCACCGGGACGCCTGCCTGACTGGATCCAAGATCCAGGTGGATTACGATGGCCACTGCAAAGGTAACGGCAAAGCCCTCGCTGCACTGCGCCATTGCTGGTGCACAAGGGATAGAGTCATTGAGGGCCAAGAGATTTAGAAGTGGGGGAAAATAATGATATACTATATGTATTTACTTTATTTATGTATATGCCACTTTTCAGCACTTCCAAAGCAAATCTCTGCAGTCTACGGAGCTGAGTATTTTCTGAGCCAGCCTGGATATCTTTCTTTATAGCAGCAGGAGAGAGTCAGCCCTGTACAGGCAGGGTCGGAAAATGTTTGGAGATAGGCAGGCTGTGCACAGTCAATCCGGATCAGTTCTTTCACTTGTAGTCTGAATTTTTCATGTAGATTAAAATCATTCAGCTCAATGGTGTGTGCTGCTCATTTCCTTACAGAGGACCTGGGTCAGGGCTTCTATTCCGTTGACCAGCTGGGGCTGGGGATGCTGCAGAGGCCAGATGTGCCCTGCATGGCCTATCGGAAGCGCACACACATCCCACAGATCTGCATTTTTACCCTTTTTTGGCACTTGCGAGTGGGAAGCACTGGGTGTACAACGTGCTCTAGGTGCCACCTGTAGTCCTGGCACAGCTCACAGGGCAGAGGCTCTGGCAGTGCTGAGGGCTGGGTTTTGTTTTTTTTTCTGCATATCTCTTCTTGGGCAGCACTTCTCCTTCCAGGCCCCCGACCTTGTTCCAGAGAGTGGAAAGTGAGTCATAAGGGGACTGCAGCTCTTCCAAATCCAATGCCTTTCCTTCTGCTTTGTTTACAGAGAAGACGGCTGAAAAAGCAGCAGCTACCCCAGGTAAGAAAAGAGGGGGCTTTACCATTTCCTAGGAAGGTGGATGCTGCTCCTTGAAGTTACAGCCAAGCAGGCTGTGTCCGATTTTATTATGGGCCATTACATGAGCCCACATCCAATAATTACAACCTCACCTCCTCCCAGCCTTCTGCAGGAAGCTGTGCACAGTCCTAAGGCAAGAATACTGGAACAGTAATGACCAAGGCCTCCAGGTGTGGCCCTTCGTGTTATAAACTAATCTCTTCTTTGGTGGACGGGCAGCGTCATAAGGTGACTGGTTTCGTCTGCCAGCGCAGGCACAGTAGCTCTTGGGCGCAGGAAGAGGTGGCACCCACAGCACCTCTTATAAATCCTGACGAATACCAAGATGGCAGCCGTGCACGTGTCCATGCTAATCTGTGAGCACTGGTACCACCCCTGCAGAATGACGGGGGACATCCAGTTTGGGCAAGTGGTAACTGCTGGGCCGGAATAAGATGTCATGGCAGAGTCCATGATCGGCGGAGTGATTTCTAACGTGTTTTAGCGTGTTCCCTGCATGCTGGCTTTTCACTGTCTTTCCCTCCCTCCCCTACCGCCCCTTTCTCTGGAAGTCGTGTGCTACCAATCTGACCGGGATGAGCTCCGCCGTCGCCTCATCCAGTGGCTGGAAGCCGAGATCATCCCCGATGGTTGGTTCTCCAAAGGCAACAACTACAGCGAGATCCTGGACAAGTACTTCAAGGTAAGGAGCAAGACCAAGCCTGGGCACCTTCTTTCCCTGGTGCTTCGGATTATCTCTCTCTCTCTCTCCGCCGGACTTGGCTCTCATGCTCTCTCTCCCCACATCGCACCCTTCCCCTCTGCCCTGTTCCATCCTCACTGGTCCTCTCTCTGCATCCCAGCTTGGTCCTGGCTGTCTCTATCCCTCATTGGCCATGGTGCTTCCTCTCTTCTGCCCCCTGCTCCCCCTTCCCTCATCTTGGCACTTTCTCTTTTCCCATTTACTCTGGCTGTCGTCCCCCCCCCCCCCCCCATTCTCCATGACCCCTTCTGGGCTGTGCAGTTGGGTACGGTCTCCAGTGAACTTCTGCAGTCACTCCGTGCCCAGAGGAAGGAGGCTGGGGGGGGGGGGGAGGGGGTGCTGAATAACGATTACCTGTCAGCAGTATTCCTTCTTCTGCTAATTAATAATGGAGGGGAAAAACCCCCCAGCAGAGCTGAATTCCTGCTGTAACCTCTCTAATCCTTTGGCTATACAGAAGAACTTCAAAGGAATGAAAGAAAGGGACACAGGGGATTTAAATAAGAAACTGTCAACAAGAAGATAAATGGCACTAGACAGGAGTTTTATTATTAGTGGGGGGGGGGGGGGGGATTTGCCATCACCCCTACAAAGAACTCCAGAGCAGCCGCTTGGGTTGTGTCGCCGAGAACACTGCGGCATTTGTTGTCCGTCTCCCTCTGCCTCGGCTGCACCCTGGACACCTGCTATTAAAGTTTAATTACGGAGAAGTCAGGCGGGTGGGCTTGCGCACACGCTCCTGGCCGTGCCACATAACACTGTCACAGGCCCTCCTCTTACAAAGGCCAGGCTGCAGGAGAGAGGCTGGGGGTTCGGTCTTCTTACATGCTTGCAGCACCTTGTTTATTTCCATGGTGGGATCTCGCTAATTCTGCCCCAGACAGACAGACACCCTGGCATGACATCACTAGGACAAAGGCGCTTTCACTAGATCCCATGGCACCTTCGTCGGAGGGAGGAGATGGGGGCGTTCATTGCTGCTTGACAGCTGCAGCTTAGAGGGCAGACGGGAGCGGCTGCCACGAATGCAAAATCTCGTGGTGACGGAGAATCCCTGTTTGTGCCGAGCACTGGTGCAGAAGGGCGTGCGAGCTTCGGTCCTTCGTGCAGGTAGGGGACACAAGAGGATGTCACAGCATCAGCCACGCCCCTTTTAAGTAAGGGTCCCCCCCCCCCCCCGTGTGCAACATGAAAGGTCAAGCCTGCTGCTGAAAGCTGACCCCTGGGGTAGGTGGCGCATCAGGGGAACTCCTTTATCACCGGCACATCCCGTTTGCCTCATCCGATCCTGGGGTTCCCTCGTGGATGGAGACTTCAGTGCCATTCTCCTGCCAGCTGGGGGCGGTGCATTACAAGCAGTCGCCTTCCCTTCTCCTCTCTGCCCCGGAGCTTGCGCACCCCTGTTCCTCGACGCTCCCTGAGCCTCGGGCTCTGAACGTGAACCCATGTCTCCAGCACTACAACCCCACGGCCAAGCCACAGGGTCAGCCCAATGCCTCGTTTTTATTTATATATGAGGTGTCTTTTCTTTGCGTTTTAACTCTAGTCAGTGGTCCCAGGAAACTTTCTTGGTCTGACAATTTATTGCCAGAGTACTACAGAAAGGGGGCACTGCTGAATAGCCCCCAGAGTGGCAAAATACACGGACACATTTTTTTAACACGCGTATATTTTGTAGCCAATATTCTAAGAGAAACTACCTTTGAGCATGAGAGAGGCTTCTGCGACCTTTGCACCTGCTACATGTGCGAGAGGCCGAGGGGGGTGGGGGGTGCGATAACCCCATGACCATGAACTTTTGAAAATGCCCACGTGCACACACGGTTTTCCTCCCCTCCCCCTCCCAGGTACTCCTCCTTTTAGCCTGGCTAGAAAGTGGCCGGAAGCTTGGCTCTTCAACCCCTGCATTGCTGGGAGTGGGGGTGGGGTGAGGAGGAGCAGCCAAGCTGAAAGCCGACGGCATCAAGATGCTTCTGGACGTGCTTTTATTGCGCTACAGCAAACAGGCCCGGGCAGGTCTGTGGACCCCGATGCCTTCCAGAGCCTTTCCGATGCTGTCACCCATCGAGGCTTTAGTCTGGCCTCACACTGCTTAAGCCCTGGAGCTCAGCGGGATTGCACAAATTTATTTTATTTATTTATTTATTATTTATTTATAAATTTTTATATACCGCCGCTCATCAAAGATATCACGTCGGTGTACAGTGAACAGGAACTTACGCAGGAGCGTTTTACATTTAACAGAGTTATATAAGCGTTATACAATTAAAAAAGGCAAGTATATAAATATTTGAACATAAAATAAGTAGAATCTTTTAAAAATAAAAAACAGAACTATCATTTAGTTGTAACTTAACTGAGCTGAATTAAAACAACACTATAGAGTAAAGAGGGTTCAAGGAGAATAGGTAAAAGCTAAGGGAGAGGGTTAGAGGGTGATGGAGTTCTAAATTAGAAGTGGTAAGAGGGGAGCGATTGTGCTAATCTTAGATTAGGAGCAATTATATGGTAGGATCATTAGAGTAGGAGCAGAAATAGGGGAAGTTAGAGATGGTATATAGACAGGGGGTGTCGGGTAGAAAGGCAGGGCAGGTAAAGGAGGGGAGGACATATTTATTTCAAGTATAGGCATGTGAGAATAACCATGTCTTGAGTTTTTGCTTGAAAGTTTTGGGAGATGGCTCAAGGCGCAGTTCGGTGGGCATGGTATTCCATAACAAAGGGCCAGCAAAAGAAAGCGCTCGCACTTTGGTAGAAGCATAGTTATATAGTTTGGGCGAGGGGGTCTGTAATTTGGCAAGGTATTGATTTCTGGTGGGTTTAATAGAGTTTTGAAATTGTAGTGTATTATTAAACCATTTCATTTCAGGATTGTGGAGGGCTTTATGGATAAGTGTTAGTGTCTTATAGTGTATGCGAGATTGGATGGGGAGCCAGTGTAAATCCTTCAAAACTGGCGTAATGTGTTCCTTTGCGTTTGTATTAGTAAGGATGCGGGCTGCAGTATTTTGCAGGATTTGTAAGGGGCGGATGGCATTTTTAGGTAGGCCTAGGAGGAGTGAATTGCAATAATCTGTTTTTGAAAACAGCATGGCTTGTAAAACTGTCCGGAAATCAGATGTGTGAAGTAAGGGTTTCAATTTTTTGAGTGTATGTAATTTGAAAAAACACTCTTTAAGGATTGTGCTGATAAATTTTTTGAGGGTCATTTGGTCGTCAATAATGACCCCTAGGTCTCGGACTTGGTGGACTTCTATTACGTGCCTAAGCCCCCTTCCTTTTTTTTTTATTGTTTCAAATCTTATTTACCGTTCACCCCTCTTTAACGATGTGCTCTTGTCTGGACTTGACAGCAGAGCACCCCAGGGATGTCTGAAAAGTGGAAAATGACAAGACTATGCAGTGGGGGAGAGGCAGATATGCCGCTTCTCAGGAGCTGGTGGAAAGACTCTGTCAGAAAAGATGAGAGTAAGGCCAGGAGCATTGCTAGGGGGAGGGATCACAGCCCTGTGCAGATCTTGCGGTAAGAGGACAAAGTAAGAAGCTATCGAGAACACCCACCCACTGTGAGCTGTGAGCCCTGTTGTTATACAGAGGACGCAGTCATGGACCCTGGGCCTATCCCCCAGGGTTCATATTCCCTATGGAGAGGATGCAGGGGGAGGGCGATGACCAGAGACTGAGTAGGCACATTAGACAGGGGCAGCTGGACAGACTGGGAAGGCCAAGAGGCTCTCATCTACCGACAGGTCCTGTGTACATTATTTCTTTTTTTTTTTATTATGCATTTAAGAATATTACATCAACGTGCAGCTTGAAAATGCACATAAAATGACAGCAAAAACCAAAAGAAACGCATTTCCAAACCAATCATGTCATGCTCTTCTACTTAGCCCACTAAAGGGGAATCCCAACAGAGCCCGTGAGGGATGGTGGCAAGGAAACTTAGAAATAAAACAAAACAGGAGGAGAATTCATATTAGAAGCCCTTACCCAAAACTAAGAACACACAGTACATATCAACAAGTACCTGGACGAGACCAGAGCACCCTCTTTCTTAGCATCCAAGATGAAACACAATTGCATGGGTTCAAGAAAAAAAAATATAAGATGTATTCTCCAATTTCACTAAATGTTTATAGGGGCAACAGATAGGAAATTGCATCCTCCCCCCCCCCCCCCCCCCAAAGGAGACTAGCACCTGGTGCATTCCAGAAAATGTTTTCCTGTGATCCAGACTCTTTTTACACAAGTCTGGAAAATCCCGGTGCGGTTTCCAGCAAGTCCCGGAATCGACTGCGTAGCTCTCCTTAGGTTTAATGTTGGGACAGGGTTTGCGATGGGAGTTAGTACTTCAGTGTGCTGCTTGTTCACCACCTCCTCCTTAGAGGCATCGTCTTGCTGAGACTCTCTCCCTTCTCTTCTCCCCAAAGCTCACCTCAGGACCTGCTTCTGCTACATATTTTAATAACTCCCAGGCCCTGGCTTATGTCTCATCCTCCTTCCTCCGTGTTCGAGGAGAGGCCCCTTGCTTTGCATTCCCTCCCCCATGTTTCTTGTATGTCATCATTGTCTTCTCTTTTGATGATAATGAGTCACCAATTATTTTATTTATTTTATTTATTTATTTATTAACTTTTATTTACTGACATTCGTGAAGCACATCATGCCGGTTTACAAAGAACTCAGATGAGATACAGTAAAACAATATAACAGTATAACAAAATAACTTTATAAACAATGTAATATAATATTACTAACCAAAAGAATAAAGAATAAAAGACAGAACTGAACAAAATAAAACAGTACAAAGGCATTACAAAAGGAACCAAAGGAGCAGAAGATTTAAGGGGGAGGAAGGGGGGGGGAGAGGGGAGGGAGGGTGGGTGAGGGTTTAAGAGGGGAGTGGGAAAAAGGGGGGGGAAGAGGAGAGGGAGGGGAGAGAACCAAAGTTAAAAGGAATTAAAAGGGAGAGAATACATAAGACTTAATACATGAGACTTAAGAGAGGTATTACTTAAATAAGTATTACTTAATAAATAAGGTATAATAAATAAGTATAAATAAGTATAATAATAATAATAATATAATAATATAATAATATAATATAATAATAATAATAATATAATAATAATAATAATAATATTAATAATAATAATAATAATATAATATAATAATAATATAATAATAATAATAATAAATAAGTATAAATAAGTATAAATAAGCATTACTTAATAAATAAGGTAATAAATAAGGTATTACTTAAAATTATCTCCCACTCACTGGCTCTGATTGGTCTAGGTGGGCTATGATGTCACACAGGCCATCAAACACATACAAGGTGTGCCAATCAGATCCCATGTGAGGTCATAGGTTGCGCTGTTTTGAACATGGTTGCCTTCTGTGCTTGGGGTGCATTGAAGAGAAACTGCTTAACAAATTTAAAAAAATAATGACTTAGAACTGAAATGTTTAATTGATAGAGGGAAGGTATTACTAGGTGGTGGGATCATATATGGCATGGGTTTTATTGATCTTCCCTGGCCTGCCTTATTCCTTACATCCTTGTGAAGTGATGGTGCTTTATAAATGTTAATAACAATAGAGCCTTTCAATCAAACACAATACCAACAAAAACAACTGATCAGCTCCTAAATCATGTTGCTTTTCAAAAGAGAGAGGATTCCTGGTTTGGTGTGAGTCCCGTCAGGCACATTCAAGTTCTTTCTGCAGGCACATGCTCCAGTCCTCACTTGTGTCTCTTCCTCCCTTTAAGAGCTACGACGATGGAGATTCTCGCCTGGACTCCAGCGAATTCCTAAAATTTGTGGAACAGAATGAAACGGCCATTAACATCACCACCTATGTGGACCAGGAGACCAACAAGCTACTCAGGTATGACAGAGGCTTGGAAGTGCATGGAGGAGTCTTCTATTCCTCCCCTTTGCCCAGGAGAGGGTCCTCCATTTCTCTCATAGATAGTTGCAGGGTAGATCCTCCATTCCTCTGGTGTGCAGGGAGGAGTCCCTCATTCCTCCTGGGGGGCAATGACTCCCATTCCTCCCACATGTCCATGAGAAGGGAGGTCTTCTCCTTTCATCCCATGTGATGGAAAATTGTTACTATTCCTCAAAAAAAAAATGACAAAGAGGCTGGTGGCACCTTCTAGACTAACATTTTTTTTGAGGTGAGAGTTTTTGAGGACAAGAGGCCAGTTCTTCAGCTACAAGAGCCCAAATCTGAGGAAGTGAAATTGAGTTGTCCTTGAAAGCTCATGCCTCAATAAATTGGTTAGTCAGTACGGTGTCACTGGTCTCTTTGTCATTTGTGCTCCTGAAGTATTTATTCCTCCATAGACAGGTTCCAGAACATAGAGCTTTTTAATAGTTGGAAAATGGCAGATTATGAAACGTAGCTTGTATTTATTTATAAGGGAATGTCCACTTGAAAGTAGATGATGCATAAACAAAATGGTCTTGAAAACAGAAGATTTAAGTCTGACAAAGCCAGTCTGGCAAAATGCCAGATTTAGATGAATTTGACTGATACGCTACTTATCATAAAGTAACTGTAAGCGGATTAGCCACATAAGATTAAACTTAGAGATTATAGAGAAAGTAAAGCTCTTGATTCGCCATTCAATATGAGCTGCACGAGCTACAGACAGTTTCGGGAGAGTATGTGAGTCAGTCCCGTGCTTTCGGGGCAAATGTCGAAGGTTTTTGGCGGATGAAAAAGCGTTTTACCTGCTGCAATCAGCACTCTGAAAACTTCCCGCCCTGCATGCGGGCAAAAGTCCCCAAATCATTCCGCACCCCCACGTCCTTTTCACTCACCTTGTGCTGAAGGCATTCCCGAAGCGAGGGAGAAAACCACACGCCTAGCTTTGGTTTGTCAAAACCTACACACGTAAGTTGTTTGGTCAAAAAAAAAAAAAAGAGTAGCCACCAGGAACGGAGGCACAGACTTCTGGGGCTAACATTTCCCCTGCATGGTTTTCAAAGGTAAAAGTATGCGCGTACGTTTCCTTTGAAAACAAAGACCCCAGGTATAAAATGCCTTGCAGCAATGCAAGCAGTGTAGAAATGGCCTCGTTTATTCCCACGGTGGTTTATTGGCTGCACCGGTGGTGGGCGACTCCAGCCTTTCGGTGCCGCGGACAGGTCTGGTGTTCAGGATTTCCAGAAGATCTGAACGCCCCGCTTCCGTTTCCATGCAGATCTATCTCCTGCATATTCATGGTGGACATCCTGAAAACCAGGCCTGTTTGTGACCCTCGAGAACCGGAGTTGCCTCCCCCTTACTGTAATGCAGTGGGAATGCGATGCAAAAGTTGAAGCTCTGTAATAGCTACAGAATAATAGGAATGGAAAGGACCTCGAGCTCATGTGGTCCAGCACCTCCAGGCAGCATGCACTGCTGGTTACTAGTTGTGTAACCTCACATTGAAATATGGATAAAGTCATGTGGTGGCCATGATAATCCTCTTGAATGAGCGGAAATAACTGTCAAGAAACCAAAAAATAATAAGGTGAGACCATTATTAGACTAACAGTGCATTTAGGGCCGGATTTTCAAACGGTTACGAGTGCCGGACCTAAAACCTCAGGATGCGTGTAAGTCCCGGGGCTTTACTAAAGGGGCATCTCGGGGGTGGGGGCGGGGCGTCTGCAAGCAGATGCAAAAGGTAAGATAACAATTTTGGGGGGGGGGGGGTTAGAGTAGGGCTAGGGGGGAAAGGTTAGGGGAAGGGGTGAGAAGGTTAGGGGGAAAGGCCCTTCCAGGCCGCTGATTTTATAACTTGCACGCGCCGGGTAGCGCATGCATATGTACGCCATGCACGCTCCTTTTAAAATCTACCCCTTAATGATTAGCTTTCAGTAGCTAATACTCTCTTCTTCAGGTCAAAACAAAATGAAATATGAAAAAAATGACCTTCCAGGAAAGATGGGGGAAGACAAAAAGAGTACCAGAATTAAAGAAAGCCCGGGAAAGGCACATAGGATCCTTAGATGTGAAAATGTAAAGTGAAATCCAGAGATTAACTGGGATCTGTGGAACTTCACCAAGAATAAAATTGGGCAGACTGGATGGACATTACAGTCTTTATCTGCTACCTCTGGTTTGCTCAATGGTGCGATCTCATCTTGAGTACTGGGTGCAGTTCTGGTCATTGCATCTCAAAAACGATATAGCAGAATTAGAAAAGATACAGAGAAGGTTGCTAAAAAATGTTAAGGGGATGGAATGACTTCCTTATGAAGAAAGGCTAAACAAGTTAGGGCTGTTCAGCTTGGAGAAGAGATGGCTGTCGGGAGATATGATAGAGATCTATAAAATGAGTGAAGTGGAACGAGTAAACGTTAATCAGTTCTTTACTCTTTCAAAGAGTACAAAGATTAGGGGACATTCAATAGACAAATAGGAGAAAATATTGTTTTACTACACGCATAGTTAAGCTCTGGAATTTGTTGCAGGAGGATGTGGTAAAAGCTGTTAATGTAGCCGAGTTTAAAAAAGGTTTTGACAAGTTCCTGGAAGAAAAGTCCATAAATCATTTTTAAACTGGACTTGGGGAAATCCACTGCTTATCCCCAGGATAAGCAGCTTGGAATATATCAACTTTTGGGGATCCTGGATTGGCCACTGTTGGAAACGGGGTACTGTGCTTGATGGACCTTTGGTCTGACTCAGGATGGCAGATCTTATGTTGTGTTCTTTTTCTGTGTGTTGAGTCACTGAGCTTATTAACATGAAGCCATATTCTCTCGTCTCCTAATATCATCAGTCTTGATTATGGTCTGGCTATGTCTTGACTTAGCAAAATACAGTTCTGATAGTCT